>NW_027507885.1:1074518-1401278 GCF_037356315.1 Lithobates pipiens | reverse complement strand
CACACACTATACACACACACACACACTATATACACACACACACTATATACACACACACACTATATACACACACACACACTATACACACACTATACACACACACACTATATACACACACACACACTATACACACACACACTATACACACACACACACACTATACACACACACACACTATATACACACACACACACTATACACACACACACTATACACACACACACACACTATATACACACACACACTATACACACACACACACTATACACACACACTATACACACACACACTATACACACACACACACTATACACACAATACATTCATGAGGAAAAAATGCACTTAAATGATTTTAGAAAATGTCTGCAATATAACAAAGAGTGAAAAATGTAAGGGGGTCTGAATACTTTCCGTCCCCACTGTATATATATATATACACTGCCTGTACTGTACATACATACATTGTACACTGTGTGTGTGTCTGTAGGCAGCCTGCTATAGTGTGGGGTTTGGATTGACTCATGATTGGCCAAAGGCATTCCTGGCCAATTATGGCTCTCTTAGCACAGGGCGCTGTGATTGGCCAAAACGTGCAGGTCAGGTGCATGCTTTGGCCAATCAGCAGCAGTCAGTGCACTGCATTAGGGGTCACTCTGCGGCATTTGAATTTGTCGCGGACGCCCCCGTAATGTTCGGTTCTTCGGTGAACGAATGAACACCCGATGTTCGAGTCGAACTTACATTGGATTGGAACATCTGGACCATCCCTAGTGATTCAGGGGACGAAGGGGATATGTGTGGGGGGAGGGGGGAGGTGATCATTGTGTACGTTGGATTTGGTTGCAGTGAGTGGTGGGATTGGAAGGATGGGGGTGGGGAATGTCTCGCTGTGATTGGGGGGGGGGAGATTCATAGCTCCCTACTGTCCCTGATTTGGCACATTGTCCCCCTGTCCCTCACGTTGGTCTGATCCATTAATACAATATTTATCTATCAGAAAATGTCTCCCGGCGCTAAGCCTTTCATCTGAATTGCTACATTTGGAAATCCCGAAAAACCGATATAAAGGAATATTAGTGGGAAAAATAAATCCCTTGTGGGTTTAACATGACAAGGGGGCGTGTCCTATTCCGGGAAATACTTTTCCCTATAGGTGTCCCTCGTTCCCGGATCAGGAAGTTGGGAGGTTTGTTCAGAAAATTCCATTCATCCCAAAATCACATCCTAAAAATAACCGAATCTTTCCAACGACATTTCCGTGTTCTGAGAAATTCTCTCCATCTACAGGAGATGTATGGAGGATCTTCATCCTCCTCATCATCCTCACTCCTCCGTCATCTCCTCCAGACCCCTCCTTCAGTCTCTCCTCATTATCCTCACTCCTCCGTCATCTCCTCCAGACCCCCTCCTTCAGTCTCTCCTCATTGTCCTCACTCCTCCGTCATCTTCTCCAGACCCCCTCCTTCAGTCTCTCCTCATTATCCTCACTCCTCTGTCATCTCCTCCAGACCCCCTCCTTCAGTCTCTCCTCATTATCCTCACTCCTCTGTCATCTCCTCCAGACCCCCTCCTTCAGTCTCTCCTCATTGTCCTCACTCCTCCGTCATCTCCTCCAGACCCCCTCCTTCAGTCTCTCCTCATTATCCTCACTCCTCTGTCATCTCCTCCAGACCCCCTCCTTCAGTCTCTCCTCATTATCCTCACTCCTCCGTCATCTCCTCCAGACCCCCTCCTTCAGTCTCTCCTCATTGTCCTCACTCCTCCGTCATCTCCTCCAGACCCCTCCTTCAGTCTCTCCTCATTATCCTCACTCCTCTGTCATCTCCTCCAGACCCCCTCCTTCAGTCTCTCCTCATTGTCCTCACTCCTCCGTCATCTCCTCCAGACCCCCCTCCTTCAGTCTCTCCTCATTGTCCTCACTCCTCCGTCATCTCCTCCAGACCCCCTCCTTCAGTCTCTCCTCATTATCCTCACTCCTCCGTCATCTCCTCCAGACCCCCTCCTTTAGTCTCTCCTCATTGTCCTCACTCCTCCGTCATCTCCTCCAGACCCCCTCCTTCAGTCTCTCCTCATTGTCCTCACTCCTCCGTCATCTCCTCCAGACCCCCTCCTTCAGTCTCTCCTCATTATCCTCACTCCTCTGTCATCTCCTCCAGACCCCCTCCTTCAGTCTCTCCTCATTATCCTCACTCCTCCGTCATCTCCTCCAGAACCCCTCCTTCAGTCTCTCCTCATTGTCCTCACTCCTCCGTCATCTCCTCCAGACCCCCTCCTTCAGTCTCTCCTCATTGTCCTCACTCCTCCGTCATCTCCTCCAGACCCCCTCCTTTAGTCTCTCCTCATTGTCCTCACTCCTCCGTCATCTCCTCCAGACCCCCTCCTTCAGTCTCTCCTCATTGTCCTCACTCCTCCGTCAATCTCCTCCAGACCCCCTCCTTCAGTCTCTCCTCATTGTCCTCACTCCTCCGTCATCTCCTCCAGACCCCTCCTTCAGTTTCTCCTCATTATCCTCACTCCTCCGTCATCTCCTCCAGACCCCTCCTTCAGTCTCTCCTCATTATCCTCACTCCTCTGTCATCTCCTCCAGACCCCCTCCTTCAGTCTCTCCTCATTATCCTCACTCCTCCGTCATCTCCTCCAGACCCCCTCCTTCAGTCTCTCCTCATTGTCCTCACTCCTCCGTCATCTCCTCCAGACCCCCTCCTTCAGTCTCTCCTCATTATCCTCACTCCTCCGTCATCTCCTCCAGACCCCTCCTTCAGTCTCTCCTCATTGTCCTCACTCCTCCGTCATCTCCTCCAGACCCCTCCTTCAGTCTCTCCTCATTATCCTCACTCCTCCGTCATCTCCTCCAGACCCCTCCTTCAGTCTCTCCTCATTGTCCTCACTCCTCCGTCATCTCCTCCAGACCCCTCCTTCAGTCTCTCCTCATTATCCTCACTCCTCCGTCATCTCCTCCAGACCCCCTCCTTCAGTCTCTCCTCATTGTCCTCACTCCTCCGTCATCTCCTCCAGACCCCCTCCTTCAGTCTCTCCTCATTATCCTCACTCCTCTGTCATCTCCTCCAGACCCCCTCCTTCAGTCTCTCCTCATTGTCCTCACTCCTCCGTCATCTCCTCCAGACCCCCTCCTTCAGTCTCTCCTCATTGTCCTCACTCCTCCGTCATCTCCTCCAGACCCCCTCCTTCAGTCTCTCCTCATTATCCTCACTCCTCCGTCATCTCCTCCAGACCCCCTCCTTCAGTCTCTCCTCATCGTCCTCACTCCTCCGTCATCTCCTCCAGACCCCTCCTTCAGTCTCTCCTCATTATCATCACTCCTCTGTCATCTCCTCCAGACCCCCTCCTTCAGTCTCTCCTCATTGTCCTCACTCCTCCGTCATCTCCTCCAGACCCCCTCCTTCAGTCTCTCCTCATTGTCCTCACTCCTCCGTCATCTCCTCCAGACCCCCTCCTTCAGTCTCTCCTCATTGTCCTCACTCCTCCGTCATCTCCTCCAGACCCCCTCCTTCAGTCTCTCTTCATTGTCCTCACTCCTCCGTCATCTCCTCCAGACCCCCTCCTTCAGTCTCTCCTCATTGTCCTCACTCCTCCGTCATCTCCTCCAGACCCCCTCCTTCAGTCTCTCCTCATTGTCCTCACTCCTCCGTCATCTCCTCCCAGACCCCCTCCTTCAGTCTCTCCTCATCATCCTCACTCCTCCGTCATCTCCTCCAGACCCCTCCTTCAGTCTCTCCTCATTATCCTCACTCCTCTGTCATCTCCTCCAGACCCCCTCCTTCAGTCTCTCCTCATTGTCCTCACTCCTCCGTCATCTCCTCCAGACCCCCTCCTTCAGTCTCTCCTCATTGTCCTCACTCCTCCGTCATCTCCTCCAGACCCCCTCCTTCAGTCTCTCCTCATCATCCTCACTCCTCCGTCATCTCCTCCAGACCCCCTCCTTCAGTCTCTCCTCATTATCCTCACTCCTCCGTCATCTCCTCCAGACCCCCTCCTTCAGTCTCTCCTCATTGTCCTCACTCCTCCGTCATCTCCTCCAGACCCCCTCCTTCAGTCTCTCTTCATTGTCCTCACTCCTCCGTCATCTCCTCCAGACCCCCTCCTTCAGTCTCTCCTCATTGTCCTCACTCCTCCGTCATCTCCTCCAGACCCCCTCCTTCAGTCTCTCCTCATTGTCCTCACTCCTCCGTCATCTCCTCCAGACCCCCTCCTTCAGTCTCTCCTCATTGTCCTCACTCCTCCGTCATCTCCTCCAGACCCCCTCCTTCAGTCTCTCCTCATTGTCCTCACTCCTCCGTCATCTCCTCCAGACCCCCTCCTTCAGTCTCTCCTCATTGTCCTCACTCCTCCGTCATCTCCTCCAGACCCCCTCCTTCAGTCTCTCCTCATTATCCTCACTCCTCTGTCATCTCCTCCAGACCCCCTCCTTCAGTCTCTCCTCATTGTCCTCACTCCTCCGTCATCTCCTCCAGACCCCTCCTTCAGTCTCTCCTCATTGTCCTCACTCCTCCGTCATCTCCTCCAGACCCCCTCCTTCAGTCTCTCCTCATTGTCCTCACTCCTCCGTCATCTCCTCCAGACCCCCTCCTTCAGTCTCTCCTCATTGTCCTCACTCCTCCGTCATCTCCTCCAGACCCCCTCCTTCAGTCTCTCCTCATTGTCCTCACTCCTCCGTCATCTCCTCCAGACCCCCTCCTTCAGTCTCTCTTCATTGTCCTCACTCCTCCGTCATCTCCTCCAGACCCCCTCCTTCAGTCTCTCCTCATTGTCCTCACTCCTCCGTCATCTCCTCCAGACCCCCTCCTTCAGTCTCTCTTCATTGTCCTCACTCCTCCGTCATCTCCTCCAGACCCCCTCCTTCAGTCTCTCCTCATTGTCCTCACTCCTCCGTCATCTCCTCCAGACCCCCTCCTTCAGTCTCTCCTCATTATCCTCACTCCTCCGTCATCTCCTCCAGACCCCTCCTTCAGTCTCTCCTCATTGTCCTCACTCCTCCGTCATCTCCTCCAGACCCCCTCCTTCAGTCTCTCCTTCATTGTCCTCACTCCTCCGTCATCTCCTCCAGACCCCCCCTCCTTCAGTCTCTCCTCATTGTCCTCACTCCTCCGTCATCTCCTCCAGACCCCCTCCTTCAGTCTCTCCTCATTGTCCTCACTCCTCCGTCATCTCCTCCAGACCCCCTCCTTCAGTCTCTCCTCATTGTCCTCACTCCTCCGTCATCTCCTCCAGACCCCTCCTTCAGTCTCTCCTCATTATCCTCACTCCTCTGTCATCTCCTCCAGACCCCCTCCTTCAGTCTCTCCTCATTGTCCTCACTCCTCCGTCATCTCTCCAGACCCCCTCCTTCAGTCTCTCCTCATTATCCTCACTCCTCTGTCATCTCCTCCAGACCCCCTCCTTCAGTCTCTCCTCATTGTCCTCACTCCTCCGTCATCTCCTCCAGACCCCTCCTTCAGTCTCTCCTCATTATCCTCACTCCTCTGTCATCTCCTCCAGACCCCCTCCTTCAGTCTCTCCTCATTGTCCTCACTCCTCTGTCATCTCCTCCAGACCCCCTCCTTCAGTCTCTCCTCATTGTCCTCACTCCTCCGTCATCTCCTCCAGACCCCCTCCTTCAGTCTCTCCTCATTGTCCTCACTCCTCCGTCATCTCCTCCAGACCCCCTCCTTCAGTCTCTCCTCATTGTCCTCACTCCTCCGTCATCTCCTCCAGACCCCCTCCTTCAGTCTCTCCTCATTGTCCTCACTCCTCCGTCATCTCCTCCAGACCCCCTCCTTCAGTCTCTCCTCATTGTCCTCACTCCTCCGTCATCTCCTCCAGACCCCCTCCTTCAGTCTCTCTTCATTGTCCTCACTCCTCCGTCATCTCCTCCAGACCCCCTCCTTCAGTCTCTCCTCATTATCCTCACTCCTCCGTCATCTCCTCCAGACCCCCTCCTTCAGTCTCTCTTCATTGTCCTCACTCCTCCGTCATCTCCTCCAGACCCCCTCCTTCAGTCTCTCCTCATTGTCCTCACTCCTCCGTCATCTCCTCCAGACCCCCTCCTTCAGTCTCTCCTCATTATCCTCACTCCTCCGTCATCTCCTCCAGACCCCCTCCTTCAGTCTCTCCTCATTGTCCTCACTCCTCCGTCATCTCCTCCAGACCCCCTCCTTCAGTCTCTCTTCATTGTCCTCACTCCTCCGTCATCTCCTCCAGACCCCCTCCTTCAGTCTCTCCTCATTGTCCTCACTCCTCCGTCATCTCCTCCAGACCCCCTCCTTCAGTCTCTCCTCATTGTCCTCACTCCTCCGTCATCTCCTCCAGACCCCCTCCTTCAGTCTCTCCTCATCATCCTCACTCCTCCGTCATCTCCTCCAGACCCCTCCTTCAGTCTCTCCTCATTATCCTCACTCCTCTGTCATCTCCTCCAGACCCCCTCCTTCAGTCTCTCCTCATTGTCCTCACTCCTCCGTCATCTCCTCCAGACCCCTCCTTCAGTCTCTCCTCATTATCCTCACTCCTCTGTCATCTCCTCCAGACCCCCTCCTTCAGTCTCTCCTCATTGTCCTCACTCCTCCGTCATCTCCTCCAGACCCCTCCTTCAGTCTCTCCTCATTATCCTCACTCCTCTGTCATCTCCTCCAGACCCCCTCCTTCAGTCTCTCCTCATTGTCCTCACTCCTCTGTCATCTCCTCCAGACCCCCTCCTTCAGTCTCTCCTCATTCTCCTCACTCCTCCGTCATCTCCTCCAGACCCCCTCCTTCAGTCTCTCCTCATTATCCTCACTCCTCTGTCATCTCCTCCAGACCCCCTCCTTCAGTCTCTCCTCATTATCCTCACTCCTCCGTCATCTCCTCCAGAACCCCTCCTTCAGTCTCTCCTCATTGTCCTCACTCCTCCGTCATCTCCTCCAGACCCCCTCCTTCAGTCTCTCCTCATTGTCCTCACTCCTCCGTCATCTCCTCCAGACCCCCTCCTTTAGTCTCTCCTCATTGTCCTCACTCCTCCGTCATCTCCTCCAGACCCCCTCTTTCAGTCTCTCCTCATTGTCCTCACTCCTCCGTCATCTCCTCCAGACCCCCTCCTTCAGTCTCTCCTCATTGTCCTCACTCCTCCGTCATCTCCTCCAGACCCCCTCCTTCAGTCTCTCCTCATTATCCTCACTCCTCCGTCATCTCCTCCAGACCCCTCCTTCAGTCTCTCCTCATTATCCTCACTCCTCTGTCATCTCCTCCAGACCCCCTCCTTCAGTCTCTCCTCATTATCCTCACTCCTCCGTCATCTCCTCCAGACCCCCTCCTTCAGTCTCTCCTCCTTGTCCTCACTCCTCCGTCATCTCCTCCAGACCCCCTCCTTCAGTCTCTCCTCATTATCCTCACTCCTCCGTCATCTCCTCCAGACCCCTCCTTCAGTCTCTCCTCATTGTCCTCACTCCTCCGTCATCTCCTCCAGACCCCTCCTTCAGTCTCTCCTCATTATCCTCACTCCTCCGTCATCTCCTCCAGACCCCTCCTTCAGTCTCTCCTCATTGTCCTCACTCCTCCGTCATCTCCTCCAGACCCCTCCTTCAGTCTCTCCTCATTATCCTCACTCCTCCGTCATCTCCTCCAGACCCCCTCCTTCAGTCTCTCCTCATTGTCCTCACTCCTCCGTCATCTCCTCCAGACCCCCTCCTTCAGTCTCTCCTCATTATCCTCACTCCTCTGTCATCTCCTCCAGACCCCCTCCTTCAGTCTCTCCTCATTGTCCTCACTCCTCCGTCATCTCCTCCAGACCCCCTCCTTCAGTCTCTCCTCATTGTCCTCACTCCTCCGTCATCTCCTCCAGACCCCCTCCTTCAGTCTCTCCTCATTATCCTCACTCCTCCGTCATCTCCTCCAGACCCCCTCCTTCAGTCTCTCCTCATCGTCCTCACTCCTCCGTCATCTCCTCCAGACCCCTCCTTCAGTCTCTCCTCATTATCATCACTCCTCTGTCATCTCCTCCAGACCCCCTCCTTCAGTCTCTCCTCATTGTCCTCACTCCTCCGTCATCTCCTCCAGACCCCCTCCTTCAGTCTCTCCTCATTGTCCTCACTCCTCCGTCATCTCCTCCAGACCCCCTCCTTCAGTCTCTCCTCATTGTCCTCACTCCTCCGTCATCTCCTCCAGACCCCCTCCTTCAGTCTCTCTTCATTGTCCTCACTCCTCTGTCATCTCCTCCAGACCCCCTCCTTCAGTCTCTCCTCATTGTCCTCACTCCTCCGTCATCTCCTCCAGACCCCCTCCTTCAGTCTCTCCTCATTGTCCTCACTCCTCTGTCATCTCCTCCAGACCCCCTCCTTCAGTCTCTCCTCATTGTCCTCACTCCTCCGTCATCTCCTCCAGACCCCCTCCTTCAGTCTCTCCTCATTGTCCTCACTCCTCCGTCATCTCCTCCAGACCCCCTCCTTCAGTCTCTCCTCATTGTCCTCACTCCTCCGTCATCTCCTCCAGACCCCCTCCTTCAGTCTCTCCTCATTGTCCTCACTCCTCCGTCATCTCCTCCAGACCCCCTCCTTCAGTCTCTCCTCATTGTCCTCACTCCTCCGTCATCTCCTCCAGACCCCCTCCTTCACTCTCTCCTCATTGTCCTCACTCCTCCGTCATCTCCTCCAGACCCCCTCCTTCAGTCTCTCCTCATCGTCCTCACTCCTCCGTCATCTCCTCCAGACCCCCTCCTTCAGTCTCTCCTCATCGTCCTCACTCCTCCGTCATCTCCTCCAGACCCCCTCCTTCAGTCTCTCCTCATCGTCCTCACTCCTCCGTCATCTCCTCCAGACCCCCTCCTTCAGTCTCTCCTCATTGTCCTCACTCCTCTGTCATCTCCTCCAGACCCCCTCCTTCAGTCTCTCCTCATTATCCTCACTCCTCCGTCATCTCCTCCAGACCCCCTCCTTCAGTCTCTCCTCATCGTCCTCACTCCTCCGTCATCTCCTCCAGACCCCCTCCTTCAGTCTCTCCTCATTGTCCTCACTCCTCTGTCATCTCCTCCAGACCCCCTCCTTCAGTCTCTCCTCATTATCCTCACTCCTCCGTCATCTCCTCCAGACCCCCTCCTTCAGTCTCTCCTCATTGTCCTCACTCCTCCGTCATCTCCTCCAGACCCCCTCCTTCAGTCTCTCCTCATCGTCCTCACTCCTCTGTCATCTCCTCCAGACCCCCCTCCTTCAGTCTCTCCTCATTGTCCTCACTCCTCCGTCATCTCCTCCAGACCCCCTCCTTCAGTCTCTCCTCATTATCCTCACTCCTCCGTCATCTCCTCCAGACCCCCTCCTTCAGTCTCTCCTCATTGTCCTCACTCCTCCGTCATCTCCTCCAGACCCCCTCCTTCAGTCTCTCCTCATTGTCCTCACTCCTCCGTCATCTCCTCCAGACCCCCTCCTTCAGTCTCTCCTCATTATCCTCACTCCTCCGTCATCTCCTCCAGAACCCCTCCCCCCTCTCCCCGGACATTCCTCCTTCAGTCTCTCCTCTGTGTCTGGCTGCAGCTCCATGTAGGGAGGAGGGGGAGGGGGGAGGAGGTTTTCATTGTCTTGTAGCTCAGGAAGGGGGAAGATTTTTTTGTTTTTTCTTGTAGCTCACGTAGAGTGTGGGGGTGTCCACCATTTTCTTGTAGCTGATAAAAGGGGGAGGGATGTCCTCCATTTTCTTGTAGCTCAGGGAAGGGGGAGGGGTGTCCTCCATGTTCTTGTAGCTCAGATAAGGAGGAGGGGTGTCCTCCATTTTCTTGTAGCTCAGGGAAGGGGGAGGGGTGTCCTCCATGTTCTTGTAGCTCAGATAAGGGGGAGGGGTGTCCTCCATTTTCTTGTAGCTCAGGGAAGGGGGAGGGGTGTCCTCCATTTTCTTGTAGCTCAGGGAAGGGGGAGGGGTGTCCTCCATTTTCTTGTAGCTCAGGGAAGGAGGAGGGGTGTCCTCCATGTTCTTGTAGCTCGGTGATCAGTCTCCATGTGATGACACAATGTCTCATAGATTAGAAGAAATGTCTCCATTGTCTCCGTCTTGTTTCCTCTTTTTCCTCTCTGTGGACCGGCACCATCTAGTGTCTGCTCTCCATACTGCACCCTCCGTATTATCAGTCCCGTTATTCTAGTGATCCTCCTGATGGGACAAATCCCGGACTGAGCATGTGCGAAATGTCACTTCCTGTCCATGGAACGCGTTTCCTGTTTTCAGCCATTTTAGATTCCGATTCCAGCAAAGTGAGGAGATTCTCCGTCCTGAACACCGACCACCATAGGGAGAGCCTGGGATGTCCTCCATGTCTCCCCCGCAGGTAAGTGTCCTATTCATGGTACAGGGCTCTGCTAGAGACACATCAATCATCTGTGACCGGCTCCCCCCCGTGTGATCAATCACCTGGGTATATATATTATTATTATTATTATTATACAGGATTTATATAGCGCCGACAGTTTACACCGCGCTTTACAACATTAGGGCAGACAGTACAATTACAATACAGGGGGGAATCAGAGGGCCCGGCTCGTTAGAGTTTACAATCTAGGGGGGAGGGGTCAGGTTATACAAAAGGGTAATAGCTTTGGGGGATGGGCTCATGGAGACAATAGTGCAGTTGTTAGATGGAGGCAGGATAGGCTTCTCTGAAGAGGAAAGTTTTCAGGGGTCGCCTAAAAGTAGATAAATTTGGAGACAGTCTGACAGATTGGGGGTAGTGAGTTCCAGAGAATGGGAGAGGCTCGGGAGAAGTCCTGGAGGCAGATATGGGAGGTGGTGACGAGGGAGCTAGAGGGCAGGAGGTCTTGGGAGGAAGGAAGAGGAGAGGAGGGAGCTAGAGAGCAGGAGGGCTTGGGAGGAAGGAAGTGGAGGGAGCTAGAGAGCAGGAGGTCTTGGGAGGAAGGAAGTGGAGGGAGCTAGAGAGCAGGAGGTCTTGGAGGGAAGTGGAGGGAGCTAGAGAGCAGGAGGTCTTGGGAGGAAGGAAGTGGAGGGAGCTAGAGAGCAGGAGGTCTTGGGAGGAAGGAAGTGGAGGGAACTAGAGAGCAGGAGGTCTTGGGAGGAAGGACGCGGAGGGAGCTAGAGAGCAGGAGGTCTTGGGAGGAAGGAAGTGGAGGGAGCTAGAGGGCAGGAGGTCTTGGGAGGAAGGAAGTGGAGGGAGCTAGAGGGCAGGAGGTCTTGGGAGGAAGGAAGTGGAGGGAGCTAGAGAGCAGGAGGTCTTGGGAGGAAGAACGCGGAGGGAGCTAGAGAGCAGGAGGTCTTGGGAGGAAGGAAGTGGAGGGAGCTAGAGGGCAGGAGGTCTTGGGAGGAAGGAAGTGGAGGGAGCTAGAGAGCAGGAGGGCTTGGGAGGAAGGAAGTGGAGGGAGCTAGAGGGCAGGAGGTCTTGGGAGGAAGGAAGTGGAGGGAGCTAGAGAGCAGGAGGGCTTGGGAGGAAGGAAGTGGAGGGAGCTAGAGAGCAGGAGGTCTTGGGAGGAAGGAAGTGGAGGGAGCTAGAGGGCAGGAGGTCTTGGGAGGAAGGAAGTGGAGGGAGCTAGAGAGCAGGAGGGCTTGGGAGGAAGGAAGTGGAGGGAGCTAGAGGGCAGGAGGTCTTGGGAGGAAGGAAGTGGAGGGAGCTAGAGAGCAGGAGGGCTTGGGAGGAAGGAAGTGGAGGGAGCTAGAGAGCAGGAGGTCTTGGGAGGAAGGAAGTGGAGGGAGCTAGAGGGCAGGAGGGCTTGGGAGGAAGGAAGTGGAGGGAGCTAGAGAGCAGGAGGTCTTGGGAGGAAGGAAGTGGGCGAGTAGGTTGGTATTTGGAGACTAGGCCAGTGATGTAGCTGGGGGCAGAATTGTGGGTGGCTTTGTAACTTATTGTTAGTATTTTGAATTGAATTTGTTGGGTGAGGGGCAGCCAATGGAGGGATTGGCAGAGAGGGGTAGCAGACACTGTGCGGTTTGTAAGGTGGATGAGTCTGGCAGCGGCATTTATGATGGACTGAAGGGGGGAGGGGTCTATTTAAAGGTGAGCCAATGAGGAGGGAGTTGCAGTAGTCAAGGTGAGAGATAACCAGGGAGTGAATCAGGAGCTTTGTGGTCTCATTGGTTAGAAAGGGGCGGAGTTTGGAGATGTTTCGGAGGTCGAGGCGGCAAGCTTTGGAAAGTGATTGGATGTGGGGCTGAAAGGAGAGTTCAGAGTCCAGGATAACACCTGGACCCTGACATGGGGGGATGGGTGGATGGTTGTGCCATGACTCTTGACAGAGAAGTCAGGGGACGAGGCGCATGGGGGAGGAAATATTATGAGTTCGGTTTTGGAGAAGTTGAGTTTGAGGAAGTGTTGTGACATCCATAGATATGTCTGTGGTGATAAGTTGGTGATGGTGAGGAGACGGAGGGGGTGAGTTGAGGGGTGGAGAGAGAGATTTGGGTGTCGTCAGTGTAGAAATGATATTGAAAGCCGTGATTGGCGATCAGCTGACCCAGAGAAGAGGTGTAGACTGAAAATAAGAGGTCCAAGAACAGAACCTTGGGGGACAGAGAAGGGAAGAGGAGAGGAGGAAGTAGAATTGTAAGTGACACTGAAGGTACGTTGGGGTAAGTAGGATGAGAGCCCCTGAAGAGCATGGAGACCGAGGGAGTGAAGTCTTAGGGGGAGGGGGAGGGGGTGGTCAACCGTGTCAAAGGCAGCTGAGAGGTCCCGAAGTCGGAGTACAGAATCGTGTCCGTTGGTTTTTGCAGTTAGTTGGTCATTTGTGAGTTTTAAAAGGGCCGTTTCTATGGAGTGTTGAGGGCGAAATCCAGATTGAAGGGGATCAAGAAGATTATTCTTAAAGCGGGACTGTACTGCGGAAAAAAATATTAAAAGCCAGCAGCTATAAATACTACAGTTGCTGACTTTTAATAAATGGACACTCACCTGTCCCGGGGTCCAGCGATGCCGAGGCCGATCGATCTCTCGGCTGCTGCCGCCACCATTCTAGGTGAGGGAATCAGGAAGTGAAGGGAATCGGCTTCACTTCCCGGTTCCCTACTGCGCATGCTTGTCTCTGGGACCCGTGTGTGTCCCAGCGGACAGCGCGGCAGGACAGGAAATGGTGTAGTCTCCCACGGGAGTCTATGCCCGGGAGTGCGTGTAAATACCTGTCTTTGACAGGTATCTCCACCCCCCTCCCCCCTGAAAGGTGCCAATTGTGACACCGGAGGGGGGGAGGATTCCAATGAGCGGAAGCTCCACTTTAGGGTGGACCTCCGCTTTAAGATTGGTAGTGTAGGCTTTTAAGTATGGGGGTGACCAATCCATGTATGAGAGCATTTTATATATATATATATTGTATTCTCACACTTTGTCTGTCGATCACCTTGATGAAGAAGGTCTCGGCACTCTCTGAATGTTGGAGGAACTTCTCTGCTGATCTGAGACTCCAGAATCTTCTTCTCGGTGTTGGTTCCTCTTCATTGCCGACCATCAAATGTTCCTCAGAATGGATCCGGTGTTCCCTCCTAGGAAGGAGCTTCAGACTCATCTCCCACCATGTTCTCTGATGTGTCTGACACAGAATAAGGGGGGGAAACTTCCAGAGAACCCGCTGGGTCCTGACACCCCAAAAATTCAGATTTATGGTGGAGAAAAGACCCCGAAATGTCATCAGAATGCCAATACTCCGTCCTGGGGCCATTGTACTGCCCACTGTCATACCCTCCCCACTCCTCTCCTCTACATACTTCCCACTGTCATACCCCCCACACTCCTCTCCTGTACATACCGCCCACTGTCATACCCTCCCCACTCCTCTCCTCTACATACTGCCCACTGTCATACCTTCCCCACTTCTCTCCTGTACATACCGCCCACTGTCATACCCCCCACACTCCTCTCCTGTACATACCGCCCACTGTCATACCCCCCACACTCCTCTTTTGTACATACCCCCCCCCATCCTCTATGTCTCCATAATCAGCATCTGTCTCACTGTCAGACTCAGATTCTGAAAATGAACCCTTTGAGAACAGTGGGTCAGTAACATATTCTGAGGAGCAGAGGGTCCCAACAGAGAGAAGGAGGAGATCTGAGGAGAGGGTCCCAACAGAGAGAAGGAGGAGATCTGAGGAGGAGAGGGTCCCAACAAAGAGAAGGAGGAGATCTGAGGAGGAGAGGGTTCCAACAAAGAGAAGGAGGAGATCTGAGGAGGAGAGGGTTCCAACAAAGAGAAGGAGGAGATCTGAGGAGGAGAGGGTCCCAACAAAGAGAAGGAGGAGATCTGAGGAGGAGAGGGTCCCAACAAAGAGAAGGAGGAGATCTGAGGAGGAGAGGGTTCCAACAAAGAGAAGGAGGAGATCTGAGGAGGAGAGGGTCCCAACAAAGAGAAGGAGGTGATCTGAGGAGGAGAGGGTCCCAACAAAGAGAAGGAGGAGATCTGAGGAGGAGAGGGTTCCAACAAAGAGAAGGAGGAGATCTGAGGAGGAGAGGGTCCCAACAAAGAGAAGGAGGAGATCTGAGGAGGAGAGGGTTCCAACAAAGAGAAGGAGGAGATCTGAGGAGGAGAGGGTTCCAACAAAGAGAAGGAGGAGATCTGAGGAGGAGAGGGTCCCAACAAAGAGAAGGAGGAGATCTGAGGAGGAGAGGGTTCCAACAAAGAGAAGGAGGAGATCTGAGGAGGAGAGGGTCCCAACAAAGAGAAGGAGGAGATCTGAGGAGGAGAGGGTCCCAACAAAGAGAAGGAGAAGATCTGAGGAGGAGAGGGTCCCAACAAAGAGAAGGAGGAGATCTGAGGAGGAGAGGGTCCAACAAAGAGAAGGAGGAGATCTGAGGAGGAGAGGGTCCAACAAAGTGAAGGAGGTGATCTGAGGAGGAGAGGGTCCCAACAAAGAGAAGGAGGAGATCTGAGGAGGAGAGGGTCCCAACAAAGAGAAGGAGGTGATCTGAGGAGGAGAGGGTCCCAACAAAGAGAAGGAGGTGATCTGAGGAGGAGAGGGTCCCAACAAAGAGGAGGAGATCTGAGGAGGAGAGGGTCCAACAAAGTGAAGGAGGTGATCTGAGGAGGAGAGGGTCCCAACAAAGAGAAGGAGGTGATCTGAGGAGGAGAGGGTCCCAACAAAGAGAAGGAGGAGATCTGAGGAGGAGAGGGTCCCAACAAAGAGAAGGAGGAGATCTGAGGAGAGGGTCCCAACAAAGAGAAGGAGAAGATCTGAGGAGGAGAGGGTCCCAACAAAGAGAAGGAGGAGATCTGAGGAGGAGAGGGTCCAACAAAGAGAAGGAGGAGATCTGAGGAGGAGAGGGTCCAAAAAAGTGAAGGAGGTGATCTGAGGAGGAGAGGGTCCCAACAAAGAGAAGGAGGAGATCTGAGGAGGAGAGGGTCCCAACAAAGAGAAGGAGGTGATCTGAGGAGGAGAGGGTCCCAACAAAGAGAAGGAGAAGATCTGAGGAGGAGAGGGTCCCAACAAAGAGAAGGAGGAGATCTGAGGAGGAGAGGGTTCCAACAAAGAGAAGGAGGAGATCTGAGGAGGAGAGGGTCCCAACAAAGAGAAGGAGGAGATCTGAGGAGGAGAGGGTCCCAACAAAGAGAAGGAGGTGATCTGAGGAGGAGAGGGTCCAACAAGGAGAAGGAGGTGATCTGAGGAGGAGAGGGTCCCAACAAAGAGAAGGAGGAGATCTGAGGAGGAGAGGGTTCCAACAAGGAGAAGGAGGAGATCTGAGGAGGAGAGGGTCCCAACAAAGAGAAGGAGGAGATCTGAGGAGGAGAGGGTTCCAACAAAGAGAAGGAGGAGATCTGAGGAGGAGAGGGTCCCAACAAAGAGAAGGAGGAGATCTGAGGAGGAGAGGGTTCCAACAAAGAGAAGGAGGAGATCTGAGGAGGAGAGGGTCCCAACAAAGAGAAGGAGGAGATCTGAGGAGGAGAGGGTCCCAACAAAGAGAAGGAGAAGATCTGAGGAGGAGAGGGTCCCAACAAAGAGAAGGAGGAGATCTGAGGAGGAGAGGGTCCAACAAAGAGAAGGAGGAGATCTGAGGAGGAGAGGGTCCAACAAAGTGAAGGAGGTGATCTGAGGAGGAGAGGGTCCCAACAAAGAGAAGGAGGAGATCTGAGGAGGAGAGGGTCCCAACAAAGAGAAGGAGGTGATCTGAGGAGGAGAGGGTCCCAACAAAGAGAAGGAGGTGATCTGAGGAGGAGAGGGTCCCAACAAAGAGGAGGAGATCTGAGGAGGAGAGGGTCCAACAAAGTGAAGGAGGTGATCTGAGGAGGAGAGGGTCCCAACAAAGAGAAGGAGGTGATCTGAGGAGGAGAGGGTCCCAACAAAGAGAAGGAGGAGATCTGAGGAGAGGGTCCCAACAAAGAGAAGGAGAAGATCTGAGGAGGAGAGGGTCCCAACAAAGAGAAGGAGGAGATCTGAGGAGGGGAGGGTCCAACAAAGAGAAGGAGGAGATCTGAGGAGGAGAGGGTCCAAAAAAGTGAAGGAGGTGATCTGAGGAGGAGAGGGTCCCAACAAAGAGAAGGAGGAGATCTGAGGAGGAGAGGGTCCCAACAAAGAGAAGGAGGAGATCTGAGGAGGAGAGGGTCCCAACAAAGAGAAGGAGGTGATCTGAGGAGGAGAGGGTCCAACAAGGAGAAGGAGGTGATCTGAGGAGGAGCAGACAACCACCAGCAGTGCAGTACACTCAGATGATAGGACCGGTACTAGTAGTGGGGTGTCACGTCCACCACAAAGGAGTAGGGCCCATGCTGGCCTCCCAGAGGAGCTTTTGAATCCAGCATGGCTGCCCGCTAATTCTGCAGAATCTACAATCCCGCCTTCTACAGCGCAGCCCGGACCTCAAAGTAATGGGAAATATTAAGTCAGTTCATTTGTTTCAGTTATTTTTTTCTGATGATTTGTGGAATTTATCTACGGGCCTTCCTTTATCTATATACACCACGTCTACGGGCCTTCCTTTATCTAGATACACCACGTCTACTGGCCTTCCTTTATATAGATACACCACGTCTACGGGCCTTCCTTTATATAGATACACCACGTCTACGGGCCTTCCTTTATCTAGATACACCACGTCTACGGGCCTTCCTTTATATAGATACACCACGTCTACGGACCTTCCTTTATCCAGATACACCACGTCTACGGACCTTCCTTTATCTAGATACACCACGTCTACGGGCCTTCCTTTATCCAGATATACCACGTCTATGGGCCTTCCTTTATCTAGATACACCATGTCTACGGGCCTTCCTTTATCTAGATACACCACGTCTACGGGCCTTCCTTTATCTAGATACACCACGTCTACGGGCCTTCCTTTATCTAGATACACCACGTCTACGGGCCTTCCTTTAATTAGATACACCACGTCTACGGGCCTTCCTTTATCTAGATACACCATGTCTACGGGCCTTCCTTTATCTAGATACACCACATCTATGGGCCTTCCTTTATCCAGATACACCACGTCTACGGACCTTCCTTTATCTAGATACACCACGTCTAAGGCCTTCCTTTATCCGGGTACACCACGTCTACGGGCCTTCCTTTATCCAGATATACCACGTCTATGGGCCTTCCTTTATCTAGATACACCACGTCTACGGGCCTTCCTTTATCTAGATACACCATGTCTACGGGCCTTCCTTTATCTAGATACACCACGTCTACGGGCCTTCCTTTATCTAGATACACCACGTCTACGGGCCTTCCTTTATCTAGATACACCACGTCTACGGGCCTTCCTTTAATTAGATACACCACGTCTACGGGCCTTCCTTTATCTAGATACACCACGTCTACGGGCCTTCCTTTATCTAGATACACCACATCTATGGGCCTTCCTTTATCCAGATACACCACGTCTACGGACCTTCCTTTATCTAGATACACCACGTCTAAGGCCTTCCTTTATCCGGGTACACCACGTCTACGGGCCTTCCTTTATCCGGGTACACCACGTCTACGGGCCTTCCTTTATATAGATACACCACGTCTACGGGCCTTCCTTTATCTAGATACACCATGTCTACTGGCCTTCCTTTATATAGATACACCACGTCTACGGGTCTTCCTTTATATAGATACACCACGTCTACGGACCTTCCTTTATCTAGATACACCACATCTACGGGCCTTCCTTTATCCAGATACACCACATCTACGGGCCTTCCTTTATCTAGCTGACAACTCACCTCCTTGGTACTACATTGGCTTTTCTCCAATCAGCTGGTACCATTCCAGTCAGTAGACTGTTTACTATTTACATACTTAAAGAATTTCTTGGGATTTTCTTTTGCTCTCCTCCGCTATGTGTCTTCTTGAAAGTTCTGGGTCCATTTAAAGCTCTGCAGAGTCTGCCTCATCCTCTGGATATTGATTGGCGCTTGTCCACCGATTTTTGCTCCCACAGAATCGGGTTATTCAGATATCCCTAAATGGTTGGTGATCCTATGAGCTTGAGAAAATCCAGTACTGGGGCCAGCACCTTGGTGAAAACCCTTGGTATAAAGGTGGGGCCATGAACTGAAAGCCACGTCCTCCTATTACAAAACACTGATAGTAAAGGGTGGGGCTGAGAATATAGAAATATGCAGATCGTTATCCTTGATTTCAACTGAAGACAGATTCCCTGACGAAGGATAGCACTCACTGACCGTACAGATTCCCTGACGAAGGATAGCATTCACTGACCGTACAGATTCCCTGACGAAGGATAGCACTCGCTGACCGTACAGATTCCCTGACGAAGGATAGCACTCGCTGACCGTACAGATTCCCTGACGAAGGATAGCACTCGCTGACCGTACAGATTCCCTGACGAAGGATAGCACTCGCTGACCGTACAGATTCCCTGACGAAGGATAGCACTCACTGACCGTACAGATTCCCTGACGAAGGATAGCACTCACTGACCGTACAGATTCCCTGACGAAGGATAGCACTCACTGACCGTACAGATTCCCTGACGAAGGATAGCACTCACTGACCGTACAGATTCCCTGACGAAGGATAGCACTCACTGACCGTACAGATTCCCTGACGAAGGATAGCACTCACTGACCGTACAGATTCCCTGACGAAGGATAGCACTCACTGACCGTACAGATTCCCTGACCAAGGATAGCACTCCTGACAGTACAGATTCCCTGACGAAGGATAGCGATCACTGACCGTACAGATTCCCTGACGAAGGATAGCACTCACTGACCGTACAGATTCCCTGACGAAGGATAGCGATCACTGACCGTACAGATTCCCTGACGAAGGATAGCGATCACTGACCGTACAGATTCCCTGACGAAGGATAGCACTCGCTGACCGTACAGATTCCCTGACGAAGGATAGCACTCGCTGACCGTACAGATTCCCTGACGAAGGATAGCACTCACTGACCGTACAGATTCCCTGACGAAGGATAGCACTCACTGACCGTACAGATTCCCTGACGAAGGATAGCACTCACTGACCGTACAGATTCCCTGACGAAGGATAGCACTCACTGACCATACAGATTCCCTGACGAAGGATAGCACTCACTGACCGTACAGATTCCCTGACGAAGGATAGCACTCACTGACCGTACAGATTCCCTGACGAAGGATAGCACTCACTGACTCTTCAGATTCCTTAACCCTTTCATGACTAAGCCCATTTCTGACATTTGGTGTTTACAAGTTAAAATCCGTATTTTTTGCTAGAAAAATACTTGGAACCCCCAAACATTATATATATATATATATATATATATATATATATATATATATATATATATATATATATATTTTTTAGCAGAGAATCTAGAGAATAAAATGGCGATTGTTGCAATATTTTATGTCGCACGGTATTTGTGCAGTGGGGTTTTAACCACTTGGCGCCCAAGGTACGTCATATCACGTTCTTGACCTTTCGGGGGGTATATCTGAATGATGCCTGAGGCTACAGACATCGTTCAGATATCGGCATTTTCAGCCATAAGAACGATCATAGCGGCCGTTCCACCGCTTGATCGTTCTTGCCTCCCCCTCCCGCCGCCCTCCGGTGCTTCTACCGACTCACCGCTTCCATCGGTGAGTCGGTCACAGGATCCGCCGCCCCCCCCCCCGGATGGTGATCATAGAGATTTCCAATGGAGCAGATGGTCCCCGGAGTCTCTATGATCGTTCAGAGGCCGGGCGCGATGTTATGACGTCACGCCCCGGCCTCTGCATTCAAATAACTGCGCCGCCTCGGCTGGGAAGCCAGGATCATTTTTTATTTTTTTTTATTTTAGGCTTCCCAGCCTAGAGGTGAGATGTGGGGTCTTATTGACCCCCAGATCTCACAGTTAATAGGTCCGATCGTGCCATGTTTACATTCCTTGTAATAGGAATAAAAGGTTTTTTTTTTTTTTCTAAAGTGTCAAACTAAAAAAATAAAAGTAAAATTAATAATAAAAAATTATAATATTTAAAGCGCCCCCTGTCCCTGTGAGCTCGTACGCAGAAGCGAACGCATGCGTAAGTCCCGCCCACATATGAAAACGGTGTTCAAACCACACATGTGAGGTATCGCCGCGAACGTTAGAGCGAGAGCAATAATTCTAGCCCTGTCACTCAAAACATGTAGCCAGTAAAAAAAAAAAATTGAAAGCGTCGCCTATGGGGATTTTTAAATACCAAAGTGTGGCGCCATTCCACGAGCGCGTGCAATTTTCAAGTGTGACATGTTGGGTATCTATTTACTCGGCGTATCTTCATCTTTCACATTATGCAAAAAAAAATTGGGCTAAATTTACTGTTTTTTTTTTGTTTTTGTTTTTTTTAAAGCATGAAACTTCTTTTTTTTTTTTTCTGAAAAAAACGTGTTCGAAAAATTGCTGCGCAAATACCGTGCGAGATAAAAAGTTACAACGACCGCCATTGTATTCTCTGGGGTCTTTTCTGGAAAAAAAAACATATATAATGTTTGGGGGGTTCTATGTCATTTTCCAGCAATAAAATTATGAATTTTACACGTAGGAGAGAAATGTCAGAATTGGCCTGGGTGCGAAGTGGTTAAACGCAAGTTTGTGGGAAAAGAGACACTTTCATGAATTTTTTCAAAAACGGTAAAGTTAGCCCAATTTTTTTGTATCATGTGAAAGATGAGGTCATGCCGAGTAAATAGATACCAAACATGCCATGGCGACAAACTACGGTACCTACATATCTCAATAGGCGACGCTTAAATTTTTTTTTACGGTTACCAGGTTAGAGTTACAGAGGAGGTCTAGTGCTAGAATTATTGCTCTCGCTCTGACGATCGTGGCGATATCTCACATGTGTGAGTTTACATATGCGGGCGCGACTTCTGTATGCGTTTTCTTTCCTGCGCAAGCTCGTGGGGACGGGGGCGCTTTAAAAAATATATATATATATATTTATTTATTTTAAAATTACATTTTTTTTTATCACTTTTATTGCTGTCATAAGGAATGTAAACATCCCTTGTGACAGTAATAGGTGGTGACAGGTACTCTTTATGGAGGGATCAGGGGGGGGGGGGGGGTTCTAAAAGACCCCCGATCCCCCCCTTTGCACTTCAAAGTATTCAGATCGCCATTTTCCGCGATTCTGAATACTGTCTATTTTTTCAAAACCGGCGCCATTGGCAGCCGAGTAAACAGGAAGTGACGGCATGACGTTGCTTCCGTGTTTACTCCAAGGAGACCGTAAGCGCAGTGGCGTAACTAGAACCTTCAGGGTCCGGATGCAAGAAACCATGAACGGCCCCCCTGAACCCCAGCCAGGGCCCTTCCCTCCGAGTTTGTGAGCCCTGTAGTTCCACCACTGGTATCAGTCATTTTTTGGCTGGGGAGAACAGACATCGGACTGAGCGGCAATGCATGGAGCAGGAGAGGGGTACACTGAGGAGCCGGCCGAGGACACAGGTCATGCGGGGAATGCACAACTAAAGAGCAGCCAGTGCGATAGTCGAGCATGGAGCTCTGCTAGTCACCCTCCACCTTCAGCCACCCATGTGCATGGTGCACTGGTACCCCTAGCTGCCTATGCTGCTGCCGGCCATATGTAGAGGGGGCTGCATGGTACCCCTAGCTGCCTATGCTGCTGCCGGCCATATGTAGAGGGGGCTGCATGGTACCCCTAGCTGCCTATGCTGCTGCCGGCCATATGTAGAGGGGGCTGCATGGTACCCCTAGCTGCCTATGCTGCTGCCGGCCATATGTAGAGGGGGCTGCATGGTACCCCTATCACAGGGCCCAGTTGCGGTCGCTACTGCTGCACCCATCTATAGTTACACCCCTGCGTAAGCGGCTTCATTCCAGTCTGTCCCTAGCCGCCAGAAGTGGCGGATTGTGGATCGTGGGCTCCCGGTGGAACGGGAGCCCCGGTAAGAGCGGCGGGAGTGGGGGGGGGGGGCGTCCCCTCTCGCTCCTCCGGTTTAACAGTCGAGCTGCTTTTAGCCGCATCAGTTGTTAGCGCAGGAAAGCCGATCGCCGGCTCTAAACAACGGTACCGGGAGGATGCCTGCAGCTGCGGGCATCATCCCGGTATAACCCCCCGAAAGCCCGGTACGCACATCTGCGTACGCTCGGTGGCAAGGGGATAAGGAACTTTAGGTGTTGTAGGTCCAGGATGGGCCGTACACTTACATTTGGCCTGGGAATAGGGAACAAACTAAAAACATTATGAAAAAGTTCATACTTTCAAAACGAATGTCGATTGCTTGTTGGGACAGTAACTTCAGTGCAGCAAACAAGGCGGCTTTTCTACTTGGGGTTGAAGTTACATTGGATGGCATGAAGGGTGGAAAAGGCAAGGGGCAGAACTTCAGCTTGTAGCCTCTGTACATGTGCTGGACCAACATTTCTGGGACATCTCAGTCCCAAATGATCCTCAGGAGCCAACAACAATCTCTCCACTTAAAGTTGGGGTTCCCTTTGGAGTATTTGGATGTCCACTTCCTTTTTACTAAAGGAGTGTCAGGTTTTTGTTCTGAACCTTGGAAGAGATGAAAATGACTCTTTTTTTTTTTGAGACCCAGCCACAGACGCCTTGTAGACGTCGACCTTCTTCAGTGCCAAACTTGTAACGTTTCTGGGACATCTCAGTCCCAAACGACCTCAGGAGCCAACAACAATCTCTCCACTTAAAGTTGGGGCTCCCCTTCATTGGAAAGAATTCTTGTCCCAAAGGAGGATTTGAAGGTCCAGTTCCTTTTTTACTGAAGGAGTGCTGGGTTTTAGCTCTGAACCCAAAGCTTGGAAGTGATAAAAATGTATTTTTCACCTTCTTCAGCAGCATACAAGTAATGATTATGTGCATAAAGTTTATCCAAGACATTGGCAAATACGGGGTTTCCCCCGTTTCCAGCAGTTGTTTTGCTTTATGATGTGACTCCATAATAGGCTCAGGTATAGGACCAATGCTGGACGAAACTTGTAGAGCTAGTGTTGGGAAAGCAGATCGGACCGAGCATAAGTTCGGCCCAAACATAACCGTTCACCCCAATTTGCGGGGCGCTCGTCAGGATATTTGCCTGCGAAGCACCCCCCCACAGAGCGCTGCACAGGGTATTCTAAGCTCTGATTGGCTAAAGCAATCAAGGCTTTGCCCAATCAGGGCACAGTGAATAGCTGGTCGTTAAGGAGTGGGCTAGGAAGCCGGCCACCGCATTCTTACCAAAAGATGAGTCAGAAGCGGTCAACGGGCTTCGCCACTGACAGCTGAATGGAACATTGCCTACAATTTCAATAAAATGGCATGGGGGTCCCTCCCCCAATCCATACCAGGCCCTTTGCTGGGTGCCAGAATCTATGGATGTGTGAGCACCTGCCACACGAGATCCCTGATAGGGTCTCTGATACCACAGCAGATCACTCACAGACCCCTTGGATCCAGAACAAAGTACAGCTTGACAGTGTCAGAACCTTTTTAAAGCCAACCCAAAAACAGGGCAAGCACGTCCTCAGATTCTGGGGCGTCCTCCAAGCAAGTCACCAGGCCCTTCTGAAAGACAAGCCTTCATCCTGGCTCTCTCCAGCAAGCGGCCTCCTCCTGGATCTTCTCACATTGGCTAAGCCTCCTCTACAGCTTCAGGACCACCTCAGCGTACGTAGACCTCCTCCCCCCCCCCCCCCCCACCCAAATAAGCATGGCCTCAATACAAAGCTCCCTTCAGCAGCACCTCAGCCTGAGGCAAGAGAGCCAGCACATGGGCTGTGCAAAATATATATCCTTCCCCAGCATGCACCAGTAGCCAAGAACCTCCTACTGGGAAGGCTAAAGGAAATATAAATATTCATACCTTCAGCCTATTTGTGAAGTCTGATACTATGGCCTGTGGTATCAGTGACACATACAGTGAGAAATGCACAACCCAACCAAGCTTGGGCAAAGCCCCCAAAATACAAACTATGCAGTCATAGCTGCCTACAGCCCAACCAAAAACTAAATTTACATAGGAACCTCAGTTTAGGACCAGGGAGCTACAGTACATGGTCTATGTATTTATCCAAAACTAGTATAGAGGCCCTCACAGGTCATGGGGAGGAGGTAGATCAAAGCGCAGCATTTTTATTGTCAATGTTTCGATGAAGCTCGATCCATCTTTTCTCAAGACCGATAGTCTATGCATTAAATATATTCAGAAAACATAAGAAGCAACTTTAATTTAGTCATATTGATATAATTCTGGCTTTTCATTTTATTTATTTCTATCTCTGTGCAGGACGATTGACGGGTTTGTTGGTCTTCAGAAGCACAACTGAGACGAGCCATATGGGTCTTCTGAGAGACTGAAAGGCTTTTACTACATATCACCGGAGGATTCCCACAGGACACAAGTCATATCCGTGTTCTAAATGACATAAATGGTTTGAATACTCATCATTGATCCAGCCTTAGAGGACAAGAGAGAAGTCATCCTTGGAAGTGACAATGGCTTTACAATAAAGTCAGACCCATACATACCCAAGAGACGACACACAGGAGAGCAAGCATTGGACTGTAACAACGATCCAGCCTTGGAGGACAACCAAGAAGTCATCCTTGGAAGTGACAATGGCTTTACAATAAAGTCAGACCCATACATACCCAAGTGACGTCACACAGGAGAGCAACCATTAGACTGTAACGATGATCCAGCCTTGGAGGACAACCAAGAAGTCATCCTTGGAAGTGACAATGGCTTTACAGTAAAGTCAATCCCATACATACCCAAGAGACGTCACACAGGAGGGCAAGCATTAGACTGAAACAACGATCCAGCCTTGGAGGACAACCAAAAAGTCCACCTTTGGAAGTGACAATGGTTTTACGGTAAAGTCAGACCCATACATACCCAAGAGACGTCACACAGGAGGGCAAGCATTAGACTGTAACAATGATCCAGCCTTAGAGGACAAGAGAGAAGTCATCCTTGGAAGTGACAATGGCTTTACAATAAAGTCAGACCCATACATACCCAAGAGACGACACACAGGAGGGCAAGCATTAGACTGTAACAACGATCCAGCCTTAGAGGACAACCAAGATTTCATCCTTGGAAGTGACAATGGCTTTACAATAAAGTTAGACCCATACATACCCAAGAGACGTCACACAATAGAGAAGATATATTTTGTTTGGATTGTAACAAAGGTTTTACCATGGAAGAAAACCTTATTGGGCACCAGAAGGTTCACACAAAAGAAAATCCATATCAGGAAAATCTTATTGGGCACCAGAAGGTTCACACAAAAGAAAATCCATATCAGGAAAATCTTATTGGGCACCAGAAGGTTCACACAAAAGAAAATCCATATCAGTGCTCTGAATGTGGCAAATCTTTTGGCCAGAAGTGGTCTCTCATGAGGCACCACAGGGTTCACACTGGAGAGAAACCATATCCGTGTTCTGAATGTGATAAATCTTTTGCAGGGAAGGGCGATCTTATGAAACACATAACAATTCACACTGGAGTGAGGCCGTATCGGTGTTCTGAATGTGACAAAACTTTTAGGCTGAAGGCTAATCTTCTCCTACACGAGAGGGTCCACACCGGGGAGAAGCCGTTTCAGTGCGGCGAATGTGGCAAATCTTTTAGCATGAGGTCACAGGTTAGAGTGCACCAGATGGTTCACACCAGAAAGAAACCGTATCAGTGTAGCGAGTGTGACCATACGTTTCGAAGGAAATATGAGCTGACCAAACACCAGAGGATTCACACCGGAGAGAATCCATATCAGTGCTCCGAATGTGATAAGGCTTTTAGAGCCAAGTCAAATCTTATCCTACACCAGAGGATTCATACGGGAGAGAAACCGTATCAGTGTTCCGAGTGTGGGAAAGCTTTTACAAGGAGGGAAGATTTTGGCAAACACAAGAAATGTCACACAATTGCGCCGCCGCCAGCGTATCCGTGTTCTAACTGTGACAAAGCTTTCAAAGAGAAGAAGAGCCTTATCAGGCACCAGATAGTCCACACCGGAGAGAAGCCTTACACTTGTTCTGAATGTCTCAAAGGCTTTTCAAGAAAGTCAAATCTTATCATCCACCAGAGGTTTCACACCGGAGAGCGGCCGTATCCGTGTCCTGACTGCGACAAAGCTTTTGCAGTGAAGACGCGTCTTCTCAGACACCAGAGAGATCACATCGGAGAGGAGCCACATCAGTGTTATGAATGCGATCAATCTTTTGGAAGAAAGTCGGAGCTTATCGAACACCAAAAGAGTCACAGTCTTACTTTTTGGCTACAAAGCGTAAACTCAGGGAGAAAGTAGAGTGTTAAAAAGAGTAGCAGATATTCCCTCAAACCCTATCAGAGATGTCTATCTCAGTAGTTGCACGTTCCCATCTCACGCCCAAAGCTAATGGAAAAGTGAAACCATTGAATGTTATTTTAAGAAACAAACTTACTACAATATGTCAGAAAACTGGAATGGAATGGACGGATTTATATAGTTTATCATTTATGTTCACCAAAGACAAAGCTTTTTTGATCATCAAAGGCTGAACTATGGTCTCATTCTTTGTTTATGGCTGAATACATATTATACACTTATTGACCTTAATCCCTCCGAGTGTTTCCTTCATTGTCAGGGTATTATTGGGGTTGCAGATGAGCAATTCCGAAAGGGGTTTGGGGGGGGGGGGGGTTCAGCAGTGTTGCACCCCATGTCATGCCCCAAGCTAATGGGCAAGAGATCTTCCCAGGTTCTGATGACTATTGCTACGTCATTGGAGCTCTAGCGTTCCAGCTAAACCCATATTATTCTTCTTTAAGAAACAAATGTACTACAATCTGTGAGCAAACTGGAATGAAATGGACAGATGCATGGAGGTTACCATTTATGTCCACCAGACACCTAGAAAGCCTTAATACACTTTACCTTTTGAGATACTTTTTGATTGAGTACCCAACACCAAACCATGGTCTCATCCTTTTATGGCTGAATACCTAATTATACACTAATTGACCTTCATCCCCAAGTGTCTCCTTCATTGTCAGATTCTGCCTCAGTACCAGAGACTTGTAGTAGTCAAGTGGTCTATTGCCAACAAGTCTCCATAGTCTTGTTGGAAGACATCTTCCCTGGTTTTGATGACTATTGTTGGAAGAGATCTTCCCAGGTTCTGATGATTATAGTTGCAAGTGATCTTCCCAGGTTCTGATGACTATGGTTGGAAGAGATCTTATGGTCTCATCCTTTGTTTATGGCTGAATACCTATTATACACTAATTGACCTTCATCCCCAAGTGTCTCCTTCATTGTCAGATTCTGCCTCAGTACCAGAGACTTGGTAGCAGTCAAGTGTCCTATTGCCAACAAGTCTCCATAGTCTTGTTGGAAGACATCTTCTCAGGTTTTGATGACTATTGTTGGAAGAGATCTTCCCAGGTTCTGATGACTATGGTTGGAAGAGATCTTATGGTCTCATCCTTTGTTTATGGCTGAATACCTATTATACACTAATTGACCTTCATCCCCAAGTGTCTCCTTCATTGTCAGATTCTGCCTCAGTACCAGAGACTTGGTAGCAGTCAAGTGGCCTATTGCCAACAAGTCTCCGTAGTCTTGTTGGAAGACATCTTCTCAGGTTCTGATGACTGTTGTTGGAAGAGATCTTCCCAGGTTCTGATGACTATTGTTGGAAGAGATCTTCCCAGGTTCTAATGACTATTGTTGGAAGTGATCTTCCCAGGTTTTGATGACTATTGTTGGAAGTGATCTTCCCAGGTTCTGATGACTATGGTTGGAAGTGATCTTCCCAGGTTCTGATGACTATAGTTGGAAGAGATCTTCCCAGGTTCTGATGACTATAGTTGGAAGAGATCTTCCCAGGTTCTGATGACTATGGTTGGAAGTGATCTTCCCAGGTTCTGATGACTATTGTTGGAAGAGATCTTCCCAGGTTCTGATGACTATGGTTGGAAGTGATCTTCCCAGGTTCTGATGACTATAGTTGGAAGAGATCTTCCCAGGTTCTGATGACTATGGTTGGAAGTGATCTTCCCAGGTTCTGATGACTATAGTTGGAAGTGATCTTCTCAGGTTCTGATGACTATAGTTGGAAGTGATCTTCCCAGGTTCTGATGACTATAGTTGGAAGAGATCTTCCCAGGTTCTGATGACTATTGTTGGAAGTGTATAAAAAGAAAAGGGGGGCAAGTGGGACTTTAAATGAAGCATGTCAATTGAAAATAAAAATTATGAATACATGTGAATACATGAAATGATTTGGATTTAATTTATAATCAATAACCCCATAGGGGTTGTCCATGATCTGAATGCATACAATTGTAGTACAGTAATATAAATATAGATATACACTCAATATATTTTCATAATAGTAATCAGAGAATCTGGAGTATAGACAAATCAATGGACATACATGGATGCCGTTCATAACAGAAATACATAAATTACTAATCAAAAATCATAAAATCACATGAATGAGTACAAGCTCTATAGGACAAAAGTTGATATTATCAAGGATTAAAATGAGCTTAACCACTTCCCGACCAGCGCACGACGATGTACGTCGACAGCATGGCACGGGCAGGCATATTGGCGTACATGTACGTCCAATATTCGTTGCCGCCGTGCCATCGGGAGCGCGGCGGCGCGCTTCCGCGCTGGTCGGGACCCCCGTGAGTCCGGTCGCGGGACCCGCGGACTCGATCGCCGCGGGCATCCCCGCGATCGTCTCACGGAGCGGCCGAATGGAGGAAATGCTGTATAAACAACATTTTTCCATTCTGCCTAGCAACTAGTGATGCTGATCTCTGCTCCATGTGATTGGAGCAGAGATCAGTGTACACTAAATGAAAGCCCAACCCCCCCACAGTTAGTAACACACCCCTAGGAACACTTAACCCCTACACTGCCACCCACTGGTTAACCCTTTCACTGCCAGTGTCATTTACACAGGAATCACTGCATTTATATAGCAGTGATTACTGTATAAATGACAATGGTCCCAAAAATGTGTCAAAAATGTCCGATGGGTCCCCGACAATGTCGCAGTCACAATAAAAATCGCAGATCGCCGCCATTACTAGTAAAAAAAAAAAAAATAATAAAAAAATATTAATAAAAATGCTATAAAACTATCCCTATTTTGTAAACGCTATAACTTTTGCGCAAACCAATCAATAATCGCTTATTGCGATTTTTTTTACCAAAAATATGTAGAAGAATACGTATCGGCCTAAATTGAGGGAAAAAAATGTTTTTTTATATATTTTTGGGGGATATTTATTATAACAAAAAGTAAAAAATAATGCGTTTTTTTCAAAATTGTCGCTCTATTTTTGTTTATAGCGCAAAAAATAAAAACCGCAGAGGTGATCAAATACCACCAAAAGAAAGCTCTATTTGTGGGAAAAAAAGGACGACAATTTTGTTTGGGAGCCACGTCGCATGTCTGCGCAATTGTCAGTTAAAGCGACGCAGTGCCGAATCGCAAAAAGTGGTCTGGTCTTTGATGACTATGGTTGGAAGAGATCTTCCCAGGTTCTGATGACTATGGTTGGAAGAGATCTTCCCAGGTTCTGATGACTATGGTTGGAAGTGATCTTCCCAGGTTCTGATGACTATGGTTGGAAGAGATCTTCCCAGGTTCTGATGACTATGGTTGGAAGTGATCTTCCCAGGTTCTGATGACTATGGTTGGAAGAGATCTTCCCAGGTTCTGATGACTATGGTTGGAAGTGATCTTCCCAGGTTCTGATGACTATGGTTGGAAGAGATCTTCCCAGGTTCTGATGACTATGGTTGGAAGAGATCTTCCCAGGTTCTGATGACTATGGTTGGAAGTGATCTTCCCAGGTTCTGATGACTATGGTTGGAAGAGATCTTCCCAGGTTTTGATGACTATTGTTGGAAGTGATCTTCCCAGGTTCTGATGACTATGGTTGGAAGTGATCTTCCCAGGTTCTGATGACTATGGTTGGAAGAGATCTTCCCAGGTTTTGATGACTATGGTTGGAAGAGATCTTCCCAGGTTCTGATGACTATGGTTGGAAGAGATCTTCCCAGGTTTTGATGACTATTGTTGGAAGTGATCTTCCCAGGTTCTGATGACTATGGTTGGAAGTGATCTTCCCAGGTTCTGATGACTATTGTTGGAAGAGATGTTCCCAGGTTCTGATGACTACGGTTGGAAGAGATCTTCCCAGGTTCTGATGACTATGGTTGGAAGTGATCTTCCCAGGTTCTGATGACTATGGTTGGAAGTGATCTTCCCAGGTTCTGATGACTATGGTTGGAAGAGATCTTCCCAGGTTTTGATGACTATTGTTGGAAGTGATCTTCCCAGGTTCTGATGACTATGGTTGGAAGTGATCTTCCCAGGTTCTGATGACTATTGTTGGAAGAGATGTTCCCAGGTTCTGATGACTACGGTTGGAAGTGATCTTCCCAGGTTCTGATGACTACGGTTGGAAGTGATCTTCCCAGGTTCTGATGACTATGGTTGGAAGAGATCTTCCCAGGTTCTGATGACTATGGTTGGAAGAGATCTTCCCAGGTTCTGATGACTATGGTTGGAAGAGATCTTCCCAGGTTCTGATGACTATGGTTGGAAGAGATCTTCCCAGGTTTTGATGACTATTGTTGGAAGAGATGTTCCCAGGTTCTGATGACTATGGTTGGAAGTGATCTTCCCAGGTTCTGATGACTATGGTTGGAAGAGATGTTCCCAGGTTCTGATGACTATGGTTGGAAGTGATCTTCCCAGGTTCTGATGACTATGGTTGGAAGAGATCTTCCCAGGTTCTGATGACTATGGTTGGAAGAGATCTTCCCAGGTTCTGATGACTATGGTTGGAAGAGATCTTCCCAGGTTCTGATGACTATGGTTGGAAGTGATCTTCCCAGGTTCTGATGACTATTGTTGGAAGAGATGTTCCCAGGTTCTGATGACTATGGTTGGAAGTGATCTTCCCAGGTTCTGATGACTATGGTTGGAAGAGATCTTCCCAGGTTCTGATGACTATGGTTGGAAGAGATCTTCCCAGGTTTTGATGACTATTGTTGGAAGTGATCTTCCCAGGTTCTGATGACTATTGTTGGAAGTGATTTTCCCAGGTTCTGATGACTATTGCTACGTCATTGGAGCTCTAGGGTTCCAGGTAAACCCATCTAAGCCCACGTCTCCTGTTTTAAGAAGGTTCTCTATCTCCTCTGTTTTATGTGTTGCTTTAAATGGACTGATGCATGGAGATTACCATTTATGCCCACCAGACTCACAGCTACAAAGCCTAATGCCCCGTAAGGGAAAATGTGTGATAGGACCTTGTTGTCGGAAATTCCGAACGTGTGTAGGCTTCATCACACATTTTCCATATAGGAATTTCCGTCACGCAAAATTTGAGAGCTGGTTCTTAAATTTTCCGACAACAAAATCCGTTGTTCGGAAATTCCGATCGCGTGTACACAATTCCGACGCCAAAAAAAGTTCCACGCATGCTCGTAATCAAGCAGAAGAGCAGCACTGGCTAGTGAACTTCATTTTTCTCGGCTCGTCGTACGTCTTGTACGTCACCGCGTTCTTGACGTTTGGAATTGTGTGACCGCGTGTATGCAAGACAAGTTTGAGCCGACATTCGTCTCAAAAAATATCCATGGATTTTGTTGTTGGAATGTACGATCGTGCGTACTCGGCATTAGAATTTTTTTTACCTTTTTGATTGAGCGCCAAAGACTGAACTATGGTCTCATCCTTTTATTCGTGCCTGAATATGTATTATATTTGCATCATATACTTCTTGACCTTCACCCCCCAAGTGTTTCCTTCATTGCCAAGTCTCCATAGCCTTGTTAGAAGAGATCTTCCCAGGATCTGATGGCTATTACTACATCATTGTTCCAGGTAAACCCTTCTAAGCCCACATCTCCTAGTATAAGAAGGTTCCTCCCACCTCCTGTTTTATGAGTTGCTAAAGACCAGGGTTCCTCCAGAGGTTGTAGGGGTTCCTTGAGCAATAAGCAATGTCTACCTCTCAGATAAGTTCCCACTGACCAGGCATGTACTGGCCATTGGGACTACCGGGAGTTTCCCGGTGGGCCGATGGCTCAGTGGGCCACTTTGAGTGACAGCCTGTCAAAGTAAGGGCTCCAACAGGATCACAGGAGGCCCCATGATACTCTCCTGTTCCCCCCCACATTGTCCTCCACCCAACACTGTGTCCTCCACCCCCCACTGTGTCCTCCACCCCCCACTGTGTCCTCCACCCCCCACTGTGTCCTACACCCCCACTATATCCTCCACCCCTCACTGTGTCCTCCACCCCCCACTGTGTCCCCCCATGTCCTCCACCCCCACTGTGTCCTCCACCGCCCACTGTGTCCAACTGTGTCCTCCATCCCCCACGGTGTTCAACTGTGTCCTCCACCCCCCCCCCAAATTTTTGTCCCAGTCCAACCCTGCCACTGACCCCATTGATCTTTTTAGCTCTCTGTAAGGAGGTAATTCTTCCCAATGACCACAAGTGTGAGGACCATTCTTCCCACTGACCATCACACTGATGTATCATGAGATGTAGTAATTTTTAGCCGGGGTTCCCTAAGACTGCAAAGTTATTTCAAAGGGTTCCTCTGGGTTGAGAAGGTTGCTTTTGACAATGACATTTCAGCCCAGCTGGCCACAAGTCTGGGCACTCCCATCGGCTATTGCTCAGGATCCGTGGACTGAAAACACTTTGGTTCAAATCAAACCGTGCAACTGCAAAAGATTTGAACTTGGAGAGCGTCACCAACTTAACCACTTGCCTACTGGGCACTTTCCCCTCCCCCTTTCCTGCCCAGGCCAGTTATCAACGTTCAGCTCTGTCACACTTGGAATGACAATTGTGCGGTCATCATACGCTAAGCAAACAAAAAAAGACAGAATATTTGGAAACCAAAAAAAGTTTTTCTTAATTTCTGTCATAAAAATTTTCAACAAAAATCATTTTTTTTTCTTCATTGATGGGGGCACTGATAGGCGGCACTGATGGGCACTGATAGATGGCACTGATGGGCTGCACTGATGGGCATTGATAGGAGGAACTGATGGGCATTGATAGGAGGAACTGTTAGGCAGCACTGATGGGCATTGATAGGCGGCAGTGCTGAGGACTGATGACCAGTGCCCCGATTACCAGTGTGAAGAATTTGGCATCAGCTGCCCCCTCAGTGGCCATCATGTGCCGATAGGTTTACCATTTTAGCGGCTCTCCTTTCCTCCGGCAAACACAGTGTGGGAGGGAAGGACTGCCGATAACAAGTCTATCTACATGTGATTGGACACAGCTGATCACATGATTAAGGGCCTCTGTGATTGGCCCTTTACCCCGATCTGTGATCAGGGGGCGGAGTTCTGGGGAGACGTCTATTGAAGCCCTCCCAGAAATGGCTGGCCGCACTGCAGCCGTCATTCGGGTTTAGCGCGGTCGGCGAAGGGTTCAATCCACTGCAGGTAAAATATCAGAAACGTTCCGTATTTTCAGTGCTGTGACTTTACTATTTCTTTTCTCAATTTGCTCGAAAATGTGACGACTTCAGGAAGTTCCCCCGAGCCCCGCCCCCTCCCGTCTGCTCTACAGGTTCCTTGTAGGATATCCTCAGTATATAGTATATATACGTGTTATGGGGGGCAGTAAATCTCTGACACCGATAACATGGAATATCATTATTAAAGGGAAACAGTATTGCAATTGGGAAATGATCAAAAAATGCTTTAACTCCTTCAATACCGGACACTTCCCCCCCCCTTCCTGCCCCTTCAATACAAGGCACTTCCCCCCTTCCTGCCCCCCAATACCAGACACTTCCCCTGCCTCCTGCCCCAATACTGGACACTTTCACCCCCTCCCTGCCCCCAATACTGGACACTTTCACCCCCTCCCTGCCCCCAATACTGGACACTTTCACCCCCTTCCTGTCCCCCAATACTGGACACTTTTACCCCCTTCCTGCCCAGGCCAGTCTTTAGCGCTGTCACACTTTGAAAGACATTACTCAGGCAACACTGTACCCAGATTACATTCCTTTTTACAATTTGTTTTGAGACAAACGGCTTTCATTTGGTGGTATTCACCCCAAACCATCACTGTGGAAAATGTCTGCATTTCATTTGGAAATCGCAATCCCAGAGTCTGGAGGAGGAGTGGAGAGGCCCAAATCTGTAAGAGGAGTGGAGAGGCCTAGAGTCTAGAGGAGGAGTGGAGAGGCCCAGAATCTGTAGGGGGAGTGGAGAGGCCCAGAGTCTGTAGGGGGAGTGGAGAGGCCCAGAATCTGTAGGGGGAGTGGAGAGGCCCAGAATCTGGAGGGGGAGTGGAGAGGCTCAGAGTCTGGAGGAGGGGAGAGGCCCAGTCTGGAGGAGGAGGGGAGAACCCCAGAGTCTGTAGGAGGAGTAGAGAGGCCCAGAGTCTGTAGAGGGAGTGGAGAAGCCCAGAGTCTAGAGGAGGAGAAGTGGAGAGGCTCAGAGTCTGTAGGGGGAGTGGAGAGGCTCAGAGTCTGTAGGGGGGAGTGGAGAGGCTCAGAGTCTGTAGGGTGAGTGGAGAGGCCCAGAGTCTGGAGGGGGAGTGGAGAGGCTCAGAGTCTGGAGGGGGAGTGGAGAGGCCCAGAGTCTGTAGGGGGAGTGGAGAGGCCCAGAGTCTGTAGGGGGAGTGGAGAGGCCCAGAGTCTGGAGGAGTGTGACGTTTCCACAGTCAGTGATGATTTGAGGAGTCATGTCATCTGCTGGTGTTGGTCCTCTGTGTTTTATCAAGTCCAAAGTCAGCGCAGCCCTCTAGCAGGAAATTCTAGAGCTCTTCATGCTTCCCTCTGCAGACCAGCTTGATGGAGATGCTGATTTCACTTTCCAGCAGGACTTGGCACCTCCCACACTGCCAAAACTACCAATACCTGGTCACATGATCATGGGATCACTGCTTGATTGGCCAGCAAACTGGCCTGACCTAAACCCCATAGAGAATCTGTGGAGGAAGATGAAAGACATCAGACCCAACAATGCCGATGATCTGAAGGCCGCTATCAAAGCAACCTGACCTTCCACAACACTTGAGCAGTGCCACCGGCTGATCACCTCCATGCCACACCGCATTGGTGCCGTAATTCATGCCAAAGGAGCCCCCGACCAAGTACTGAGTGCATCCTATACTCTACATGGGCATTCTTCTCACCAACACAGTGAGATTAATAATAATAATTAATAATAGATTTCTGGATTAATAATACTTTTTTTTATTGGTCTTCTGTAATATTCTAACTTTCTGCCCCTCGCCCTAATCCATAATCATCAAAATGAAAAGAAAGAAACTCGTGAAATCGATCACTTTGTGTAACACGTCTGTATATAATGTAGGAGTTTCACTTTTTGCATTGAAATAAATTAACTTTTTGATGATATTCATTTTTTTTAGATGCCCGTGTATATATATATATATATATATATATATATATATATATATATATATATATATATATATAGTGTGTGTGTGTATAATACATTTTATTTAACTTTCATAATTTTACAAAAAATTTTGGCAAAAAAAATAAAATAAAAAAAAAACTCCCCATGTTTCTTATTAACCGCTTGCTGAGCAGCCGCCATCATTATACTGCGGCAGGTCGGCACAATCCCGGGAGCTGTGGTAGCTATACTGTAAAGGTACGAACCTTTAAGCAGGATAGTAAGCGCGCACACGCCCGCCACACTCCCAAAAAATGTCAAAAGCGTCTGATTTGTTCCGCTATAATGTCGCGGTCTTGATAAAAATTGCAGATCGCCGCCATTACTAGTAAAAAAAAAATTATAAAAATGCCATAAAACTATCCCCTATTTTGCAGACGCTATAACTTTTGCACAAACCAATCAATAAACGCTTATTGCGATTTTTATTACCAAATATATGTAGAAGAATACGTATCGGCCTAAACTGAGGAAAAAATTAGCTTTTTTAAAAAAAATTGGGGATATTTATTACAGCAAAAAGTAAAAAATATTGTATTTTTTTTTGCAAAATTGTCACTTTTTTTGTTTATAGCGCAAAAAATAAATACCACAGAGGGGATCAAATACCACCAAAAGAAATCTCTATTTGTGGGGAAAAAAAGGACGTCAATTTTGTTTGGGTACAACGTCGCATGACTGCGCATTGAGGGCCCCAAGAAATGACATTTTTCACAGCCTTGCCACACAGAAGGTCCCAAAATCCAAGGAGCACCTTCATGCGTTCTAAGGCGGTAAAAAAATCACAAATCTAATTTCTCGACTACCTATCACATTTTTGGAGACCCTGAAGCACCAGGACAGTGGAAGCAACCAGAAAACGACCCCATTCTGGAAAGCAAACACCCCAAAGGTAGGTTTTGGGAGTCTTCTGAAGACTTTTTTTTTTTCCCCCAAGTTTTTGGAAAATGTGGAAAGAAAATGAAAAGTTGTCAATCTATAAAATATTTCTAATACACAGCATATGCATACTAAAGATTAGACCTCAAAACACATTCTGCTACTCCTCCCGAGTATGCAGATACCACATGTGTGAGACCTTTTAACAGCCTGGCCACACAACGAGGACCAAATACCGTTGACTACCTTTAGGCGTTCTAGGGGCAAAAACACACATCTAATTTCTTGACTACCTATCACATTTTTGGAGGCCCTGGAGCACCAGGACAATGGAAACAACCAGAAAACGACCCCATTCTGGAAAGCAAACACCCCCAAAGGTAGGTTTTGGGAGTCTTCTGAAGACTTTTTTTTTTTCCCCAAGTTTTTGGAAAATGTGGAAAGAAAATGAAAAGTTGTCAATCTATAAAATATTTCTAATACACAGCATATGCATACTAAAGATTACACCTCGAAACACATTCTGCTACTCCTTCCAAGTATAGAGATACCACATGCGTGAGACCTTTTAACAGCCTGGCCACACAAAGAGGCCCAAATACCGTTGACCACCTTTAGGTGTTCTAGGGGCAAAAACCCACATCTAATTTCTTGATTACCTATCATATTTTTGGAGGCCCTATATCACCAGGATAATGGAAACTCCCCCAAAATGACCACATTTTGGAAAGCAAACACCCCCAAAGGTAGGTTTTAAGAGGAATGGGGAGTCTTCTGAAGACTTTTTTTTCCTCCCAAGTTTTTGTAAAATGTGGAAATAAAATAAAAAGTTGTCAATCTATGAGATATTTTTAATATACAGCATAGGCATACTAAAGATTACACCTCGAAACACATTCTGCTACTCCTTCCGAGTATGGAGATACCACATGCGTGAGACCTTTTAACAGCCTGGCCACACAAAGAGGCCCAAAATACAATTGACCACCTTTAGGTGTTCTAGGGGCAAAAACACACATCTAATTTCTTGATTACCTATCACATTTTTGGAGGGCCTGGAGCACTAGGACAGTGGAAACACCCATAAAACGACCACATTCTGGAATGCAAACACCCCAAAGGTAGGTTTTAAGGGGAATGGGGAGTCTTCTGAAGACTTTTTTTCCCCCCAAGTTTTTGGAAAATGTGGAAAGAAAATGAAAAGTTGTCGATCTATGAGATATTTCTAATACACAGCATAGGCATACTAAAGATTACACCTCGAAACACATTCTGCTACTCCTCCCGAGTATGGAGATACCACATGTGTGAGACCTTTTAACAGCCTGGCCACACAACAAGGCCCAAAATACAGTTGACCACCTTTAGGTGTTCTAGGGGCAAAAACACACATCTCATTTCTTGACTACCTATCATATGTTTGGAGAACCTGTATCACCAGGATAATGGAAACTCCTCCAAAATGACCACATTTTGGAAAGCAAACCCCCCAATGTATTTTCTAAGATGCAAAAGGAGTCTTTTGAAAATGTCAACTTTTTTGCCAAAAGTTTTTGGAAAATATGGGATTAAATTGTATTTTTTTACGCAATGTTGCTAAATAATAAGATATATCTAATACACAACATATACATACTTAGAATAACACCCGAAAACACATTCAGGTCCTCCTCCTGAGTATGAAGATACCACATGTGTGAGACCTTTTCAGTGTTTTACTTTGGAATGTTATGTAGCAGACATTGCAACCTGTGTATCACAAAAATCCACCAACATTATATATCGATATAGCATAGGGTAGCTTCACCTACAGCAGTCCCTGATCCTAAAAGCCTAACCTACTGGAATGTGGAAGCCCCCATAGCACTATATTCACTCACCAGAAAGTAGAGGAAGGTAAACCAAAGAGTACCTGTGGTTTCAGTAGTGCAGTTATCCACAGATAACAGGTGGCACCAGTGTCTCTCAGGAACATAGCCAGTGGGATGTGCAGATGGGTTAGGGTGCCAAGCAGAGAGGTGGTGAGTAAACAGGCAAAGAAGGGGTCCAGGCAGAAGGCAGGAACATTGTCCATAAACAGGCCACACTCAGTACAGACAGCAGGCAGAGGCGTGGTCAAAGGATTGGTGTAGGTAGAAACCTTGAGCTTAGGGCCTTGGTCGGGTAAGACTGGATAAAGGGGTAGAGGAGTCTTCCCACCCAAATCTCTTCAGCCTCCAGTCCCTGATCCATAAATTACAGAACCCGAAGAAAACCAAAAACGTTGTTTTCTCCACTCAGAAACACTATTCTGGATCCCCTCACATGCGTGAGACTCCTCTGTTGTGTTAAATCCCACTACTACAGTAGGAGGGCAAAAGATCAGTCTAGGAGCTAGGCAAAAAACATGGTCAATTAACAGGCTGAGGTCAGTTCAGGTAGAAGGCAGAAAATTGATGGATAAACAGTTGAGGCGGCAAGCAGAGGCGTAGTTGATGAACAGACTTGAGGTCAGTTCAAGAGGAAGGCAGAAACTCGGTGGATAAACAGTTGAGGCGCCAAGCAGAGGCATAGATGATGAACAGGCCGAGGTAAGTTCAGGAGGAAGGCAGAAACTTGGTGGATAAACAGTTGAGGCGCCAAGCAGAGGCATAGATGATGAACAGGCCGAGGTAAGTTCAGGATGAAGGCAGAAACTTGGTGGAGGTGATTGGAGACTCTGGGACTGGTGTGGAGGTGATTGGAGACACTGGGACTGGTGTGGTGGTGATTGGAGACACTGGGACTGGTTTGGTGGTGATTGGAGACACTGGGACTGGTGGGGTGGTGATTGGAGACACTGGGACTGGTTTGGTGGTGATTGGAGACACTGGGACTGGTGCGGAGGTGATTGGAGACACTGGGACTGGTGTGGAGATGATTGGAGACACTGGGACTGGTGTGTTGGTGATTTGAGACACTGGGACTGGTGTGGAGGGGATTGGAGACATTGGAACTGGTGTGGTGGTGATTGGAGACATCGGGACTGGTGTGGAGGTGATTGGAGACACTGGGACTGGTGTGGTGGTGATTGGAGACACTGGGACTGGTGTGGCTGTGATTGGAGACACTGGGACTGGTGTGGAGATGATTGGAGACACTGGGACTGGTGTGGAGGTGATTGGAGACACTGGGACTGGTGTGGCTGTGATTGGAGACACTGGGACTGGTGTGGAGGTGATTGGAGACACTGGGACTGGTGTGGAGGTGATTGGAGACACTTGGACTGGTGTGGAGGTGATTGGAGACACTGGGATTGGTGCGGAGGTGATTGGAGACACTGGGACTGGTGTGGAGGTGATTGGAGACACTGGGACTGGTGTGGCGGTGATTGGAGACACTGGGACTGGTGCGGTGATGATTGGAGACACTGGGACTGGTTTCGAGGTGATTGGAGACACTGGGACCGGTGTGGCAGCGATTGGAGACACTGGGACTGATGTGGCGGTGATTGGAGACACTGGGACTGGTGTGGCTGTGATTGGAGACACTGAGAGTGTGGAGGTGACTCTGCCTGCCAGAGTATACATAGTGTGGAGTGTCCCCGTGGCTGGTATCTCCAGACATAGCCCAGGATGCAGGTGTCTCAGAATAGCGGTCTAAAGGGTCTGACTGTCCCAGAAAATCCAGGACTATCCGCGAGTATAGAAGGCATTAACCTGCTTTTTGATGAGGGGGAAGAGCCAAGACTTTAATGTCTCCAAGTTGTTGACTTGGGTCCTCACCAATGTCTCTTCTTGCGATGTATCCAAGGTACTTTGCTTCCTCCATGTCTGAAGCACACCTTCCAGAGTCCATTGTAAATACCTCCTATTCTATCACTGCCTGGACTTTGGACAGATGGGATTTCCAGTTCCCAATAGAAATGACAATGTCACCCAAATACAGAATGTATATATAGAGGGGTTTTCCTGAAGAAGGCATTATGCCCGGCCCATCTCCCATTAGAACATGAGCCATCTAAAAGGCCAAAGAACGTTCTTTTGTACTTTAAAAGTGCCTCTTGTGGTGTAGAACTCTATTTTCTCCTTGGGTGGATATCCCTTTGTAAGGCCCAATGCAGTGATGTATTGGGCGGAGCCTAGACTTTTACCTGAGGCATGGGGTAGGCATCAAATTTTAACACCTCCTTCAGCTTACAGTAGTCATTGCAGAAACACAAAGTGCTTGAGGACCAAATAAATTGGGCTTGGCCATTCACTGTGCAATTCCTTAATTAGTCCCAGCACCAACATATTCATTTCATCCAAGAGCGCCTTCTTCTTCCGAGCCTCTGGAATGCGGGGGGGCCTAACATAGACCTTGACACTGCGGCAGGCCTAGCCCATACCATGGTCTAAAATGGCAGTCTAGGGCAGATTTTGCAGGAAATAGGCAAACTAACGGAGCAGATGTGTGCTAGGTTCATATTATAGCCGAGTTTAATGGTCAGTGCCCTATGCTCCTGAGGGGGGTTTAGTATATGAAGGGAGCAGTGAGAGGTGCACGTCTGCACCATACTGTTCAGGTCAGGACAGACTAAGGCCCGAGCCTGCAGTGTGAAGGATGTAGCAGCTGGGAGCTGCAGGATAAGACGCCAAGCTGACAGAGGTACAGTGCTTTGTACACGAGCACTGAGACTGTTTGATGGTCAAGAAGATGAGACATGAGGCCGGAGCCGCAGGGCCAATAAAGAGCCGCAAAGCTGAATCCTATGTTTTGTTCTTATTGATGGTGAGAACCCTCTGCATGGGAAGATATTCATGTGTGAACTTTTGCTTTGTCTTAAATAAAAGCGGTCAGAAAAAGCCCCGAAACCTACTTCTGGCGTGGAGTAAACTCACTATTTTGTACTACCGAAGAGGTCCAAAGCCCCGACTTGTCACAACACCGTGTTCAGGAATAATTTCATACTCAATCACATCAGTGAGTGCTGGAAAATCAGAGAAACTCTCCGTGTTCCTTTTGCAAAGATTATTTTGGTTACTGGGTTTGGGCTTTTGAGTACTGACTACCTCTACACTATTCACAACAACGTGATCCTCAAGTCTTGCCCTCACCAGAGCAGGTACCAGTTCCTGGTCTTTCCAGGTCTTCAAAAAAAAAAATGTATGTGGTAGACATGATGGGACTTCCCTCCAGCCTAGTTGATGATCCCCGTTATTCACCTCACTAAACTTTAGCCGCAATTTCAAATGGACCTTGCCATCTGGCCAGGAGCTTGCTTTCTAATCTGGAGATCAGTCCTGCCACCCAGTGCCCCACCTGAAACCTTGAGCTGTGCCTCTGAGAAATATTGCATAGGTTTCCTGACCAGTGGCATCACAGTTGTGGTCAGCTCTTGACATGGGAGACATATTCTACAACACTCTTGTGAGAGGCGGACTCTCTCTAGTTTATACAACCCCTGGGATCTCTGTCCATAGGCCAGCTGAATGGGTGAAACCCCTGTTGAGGTCTGAGGTACCTCGTGTACGACAGACAGGAGTGCTTGCAATCCCAGCCTTTTCCTATTTTTATGCACGACCTGCTTCAACATGTTTTTAGAGTTGAAGCGTTTATTGAGGCCCTCCATGTATGGACGGTAGACAGGTGTGAGCAGGTACCTAATCTGGAATAGCTTGCATGCATCTTCCATAACCCTCGACATGAGTGGCGTACCCTGCACAGTAAGAATTGACTTGGTAAAACCTGTATTAGTGAACATGTAGAATAGTTCTATGGCAATTGTGTTGGACGAGGTATTCTGTAGACCAGGGATCCTCAAATTACGGCCCTCCAGCTGTTGCGAAACTACACATCCCATGAGGCATTGCAAAACTCTGACATTCACAGACATGACTAGGCATGATGGAAATTGTAGTTCCTGAACAACTGGAGGGCCATAGTTTGAAGACCCATGCTGTAGAGCTTCAGGGTACGGTGTGGCATGGTTGAGGATCACCAGTATGTATGTACTGGTAACCTCGGGCGGATTTACCAAATCCATTGCTATCTGTTCAAATACAATCTAAATATAGGAAGAGGGGGTGGAAGTGCGACACCCAGTAGTGTATCCTCTATGTGTGTAATACACATGTGCCCCAGAGGAGTTGGGGGTCCACTTCCCCCCCCCCCCCACATTGATCAACAAGTGTGGAAAATGCCATTCATTTCCCTTCTGTGCCTCAGCTGTAGCTGTGATCTGTGTAGACAGGAGATGAGTTGTTACTCTTAGCCCTTGTACACACGGGTCGGACATTCTAACAACCAAATCCATCGGATTTTGTCCAAAACTGTTGCATACACACAGTCGGACAAAGTTGTCGGACAATCCGATCGTTCAGAACGTGATGACGTTATTTCGTTACGACGGGACTACGTTCAGGCTAGTAGCCAATAGCTTTGGTCTAGGAATTTGATCTGAGCATGCGTGGCACTTTGTCCGTCGGAGTAGGCTACACATGATCGGAGTATGTCCGATAGGAGCATTTTGTCGGAAAATTTTACCGACAAGTTGGAAAAGTTGGTCCGTCGGATATTCCGACGGAAACAGTCCGATGGAGACCACACACCGTCGGATTATCCGACAAAACGGTCCGATAGGACACATTCCGTCGGAATCTCCGACCGTGTGTACAAGGGCTTAGATTCAGTGGAGGCGGGGGGGGGGGGTGGGTACTCCTTAGCAGGACTCAGATCGGGAGGATACGTTACCCTTCTCGGTGTCTCTCATGAAGAACATTTCAGGGTTTTTCCACAACATTCATTTCCCATTCATACCAGTGTGCCTACAAACTAATACCCGAGCAGGTAATCAAATAGTCCAACTGATTTCCAAGTTGTGGAGTAATGATCTGTCAAAATTGTAGTTCCATCCTACTCTTAGTGAACCTGAAGGTATTAACTATTGTGCAGTAATATATAGGGAAAAGGTTAGTCTAGTATGTGGCTGTAGTGCTTCATGTATCCCAGACCTTGGGGACCACTTACCAAATCCCAGCTACGAGTCATGTCACTGCTTGTCCAAGGCAACCACAATGGTAAGAGATTGGCTGGGCCTCACTCTTAGCAACCAAGGTAAACAAGGTTAAAGGATAATAAATATATTTATAAATGTCCTCTGAGGATCAGAGGTCTGTTTTACCCATTTGGTCAGACCCTTTTTGGGTCGTACCTCACCAACCAAGGCATCCAGTATCATGGTTACAATGCTCCTCAAGTCCAGGAGGGAGGTGACTAGTACCTGGCTGATAACTACACTGAATTCTAAAAGGTTCCCCCACCAGAAAGGGGATGGGCAGTACTGGCTTTTGTGCAAAAAGAGAAGACCTGTATAGAGTCCCACACTGCATCCGTTCCTCCTGCCACAGGCATTGTGCCCTCATATGACAACTCCAGTATTGTATGGATATCTCCCTTCTGAGACAAGGAGGCTTGTGGCTCCTCCACTATGGGACAGGGGATGTCTCATTCTGAGATTCCCTTAGGCCGATTCCAGGGCTTTATTTTTACATGTCTTTCCCCAAAGATTAAAGATTCACGACATGTGGAAGTAAGCTTCTTCCATTGGGGAGCAGCTCCTCGCTGTGTATCAATCCACCAGTTGGCCTACAGTTTTTGGGTCTCCATGACACACTCACTGTTGCAGGTCAACTGGTGAAGACCAAAGATACTATTCCATCACAGCCATTTCCACCATTCAATCCCATTAGGGTCTCAGGCTGCAGCTATTTAATTACTATATGGATCATATCATGCATCTGCAACCGTTGCTACATGCTCGGACAGCTGTTGTTGACACCAGGCAGGTTAGAATCGCTTATGCCACGTACACACGGTCGGACTTTCCGACGGCAAAATGTGCAATCGGAGCTTGTTGTCAGAAATTCCGACCGTGTGTAGGCTCCATCGGACATTTTCCATCGGAATTTCCGTCGCACAAAATTTGAGATCTGGATCTCAAATTTTCCGACAAACAAAATCCGCTCTGGTAAATTCTGATCGTGTGTAGACAATTCCGACGCACAAAGTTCCACGCATGCTCAGAATCAAGCAGAAGAGCCGCACTGGCTATTGAACTTACATCGCTCATCGTACGTCACCACATTCTTGATGTTCGCAATTTCCGACCAACTTTGTGGGACCGCGTGTATGCAAGACAAGTTTGAGCCAACATCCATCATGGATTTTGTTGTCGGAATGTGCAATCATGTGTACGGGGTCTCCTGACAGAAAAGGAGCAATTAGGTTGGGATATTTGTCTTGGGGCAACTCTTCTCATTCTGGTGTCAGATCAAAGTCAGTCTAGTCTAGCTGTAGTGCTTGATGCATCCCAGATGCACTTACCAAATCCCAGCCATAGGTCACGGTACAGCTTGTCCAAGACAGCCACAAGGATGAGGAATTGGCTGGACCTCACTCTTGGCAACCAAGGTAAAAACAACAAGGTTAAGGAGAATGGAGAAGAAAATGCACCGTGAGAGACATTGCGGCATCGATGTCAGCTTATCTTCCCCCTACAAGCCTCACCGATCGGGAGGAAAGTAGAGGCTGGTAAGCACTACCTACAGCTGTTGAGCATCAGTCCCAGTCCTACAGGGCCAGTGGCTTAGACCAGTGGTTCTCAACCTCAGTCCTTACACGTACCCCTAACTTGATGACTGAGGTTGAGAATCACTGACTTACAGGACAGGGACAAGGCTGAGGTTCTGAATGGTCCACAATTCTCCACCAACTGACGATGAAAGCTTCAACTTCTGCTCATGGTGAATGGTTTGAAAACGTATTTAGAAGAGAAAACTTACAAAAGTAAAATATTAAACAGTAGAGAAGTGAACGCATTTCAGAGATCTTCAGAAACAGGTGAAATATACCAAGGACCTGACCTCTTGGCCAAAACGGGAGGCCAAGCTCCAACCTTGGACAGTGGCCATACAGAACCCACCACAAATATTTTAATGGTGTAAAATAGTTAATTTTTTTTTTTTTGCACAAGCAGCAAATCATCCCTAATTACTGGAGAACTGAAGTTCTAGATTGTTTTTGGAATAAATGGTAACCTCCATCCATCCGTCCATTTCATTCCAGTTTTCTCACAGATTGTAGTATGTTTTCTTCTTAAAGAAGGATAATATGGTTTTACTTGCCCATTAGCTTGGGGCATGACATTGGGTGCGACACTGCTGGACCCCTCCCCAAACCCCTTTCGGAATTGCTCATCTGCAACCCCAATAATACTCTACTTTCTCCCAGAGTTTCCGCTTTGTAGCCAAAAAGTAAGACTGTGAATCCTTTGGTGTCTGGTAAGCTTTGACTTTGCTCTAAAAGATTTATCACATTCATAACACGGATATGGCTTCTCTCCGGTGTGACTCCTCTGGTGTGCGATAAGGTGCGACTTCACTGTAAAAGCTTTGTCACAGTCAGAACACGGATACGGCCGCTCTCCCGTGTGAAACCTCTGGTGTACGTTAAGATCCGACCTCGTTGAGAAGCCTTTATCGCATTCGGAACAAGCATAAGGCTTCTCTCCAGTGTGGACCATCTGGTGGGTGATGAGGCTCTTCTTCAGTTTAAAAACTTTGTCACATTCAGAACATGGATACGGTTTATGTGCAGTGTGACTTTTCTGGTGTTTGAGAAGATGTTCCTTCCTTGCAAACGCTTTATCACACTCACAACACGGATACGGCCTCTCCTCGGTGTGAACCTTCTGGTGTGAGAGAAGCTGTGACTTCTCTGCGAAAGCTTTATTACATTCGGAGCACTGATACGGCTTCTGTCCCGTGTGAATCCTCTGGTGTATGATCAGCACATCCTTCCTTTGAAACGTTTTGTTACACTCGCCACACTGAAAGGGTTTCTCTCCGGTGTGGATCATCTTGTGTCTGATAAGCTGCGACTTCACGCTAAAAGATCGGTCACATTCACCGCACGGAAACGGCTTCTCCCCGGTGTGGACCCGCTCGTGTATGAGGAGATTAGCCTTCACGCTAAAGCATTTGTCACATTCAGAACACCGAAATGGCTTCACTCCAGCGTGACTCTTCTCGTGCCTCATAAGACGTGACTTCAGGCTAAAAGATTTGTCACATTCAGAGCACGGATATGGATTTTCTCCTGTGTGAACCTTCTGGTGCCCAATAAGATTTGCTTCCATGGTAAAACCTTTGTTACAATCCAAACAAAATATATCTTCTCTATTGTGTGACGTCTCTTGGGTATGTATGGGTCTGACTTTACTGTAAAGCCATTGTAACTTCCAAGGATGAAATCTTGGTTGTCCTCCAAGGCTGGATCGTTGTTACAGTCTAATGCTTGCCCTCCTGTGTGACGTCTCTTGGGTATGTATGGGATTGACTTTACTGTAAAGCCATTGTCACTTCCAAGGATGAAATCTTGGTTGTCCTCCAAGGCTGGATCGTTGTTACAGTCTAAATGGTTGCCCTCCTGTGTGACGTCTCTTGGGTATGTATGGGATGCACTTTACTGTAAAGCCATTGTCACTTCCAAGGATGACTTCTTGGTTGTCCTCCAAGGCTGGATCATCGTTACAGTCTAATGCTTGCTCTCCTGTGTGACGTCACTTGGGTATGTATGGGTCTGACTTTATTGTAAAGCCATTGTCACTTCCAAGGACGAAATCTTGGTTGTCCTCTAAGGCTGGATCATTGTTACAGTCTAATGGTTGCTCTCCTGTGTGACGTCTCTTGGGTATGTATGGGATTGACTTTACTGTAAAGCCATTGTCACTTCCAAGGATGAAATCTTGGTTGTCCTCCAAGGCTGGATCGTTGTTACAGTCTAATGCTTGCCCTCCTGTGTGACGTCTCTTGGGTATGTATGGGATTGACTTTACTGTAAAGCCATTGTCACTTCCAAGGATGAAATCTTGGTTGTCCTCCAAGGCTGGATCGTTGTTACAGTCTAATGCTTGCCCTCCTGTGTGACGTCTCTTGGGTATGTATGGGATTGACTTTATTGTAAAGCCATTGTCACTTCCAAGGAGGACTTCAATCCTGTTGTCCTCCAAGCTGGTTCGATGTCGAAGAGTATTCAAAACATTTATGACGTTTAGAACACGGATATGACTTGTGTCCTATGGGACTCCTCCAATGATCTGTAGTAAAAGTCTTTCATTCTCTCAGAAGATCCATATGACTCGTCTCCAATGTGACTCAGTTGTGCTTATGAAGACCAACCAACCTGCCAATCCACCTGTACAGAGATAAAAAATAAATAAAATGAAAAGCCAGAACTATATCAATATGACTAAATTAAAGTTGCTTCTTATGTTTTAACTTCCTTTACTGAATATATTTATTACATAGACTGTCGGTCTTGAGAAAAGATGGATTGAGCTTCATCTTAGCAATAAAAAAAAAAGCTTTGACTTTCATTTAACTCCTCCGCAAGACCCGTCAGTGCCTCAATACTAGTGTAGCACCCTCTAGTGCTAGAATTGTAGGTAGGTTGATTTTTTTTTGGTGTTTGAGTGTAGGAAAATTTGTGATGGGTTGGGCAGAGATTCAGGGAGAGCTGGATCAATCACAGACAGCATCACTAAGACCCCCCCCCCACCCCCCATTTCTAGAAAATACTAGAACCTTCTAGAACAGTGATGGCGAACCTTGGCACTCCAGATGTTTTGGAACTACATTTCCCATGATGCTCAGGAACTCTGCAGTGTAGTTGAGCATCATGGGAAATGTAGTTCCAAAACATCTGGAGTGCCGAGGTTCGCCATCACTGTTCTAGAAAGATGGGGGTGGGGGGGGGTAAAGTGGAGCTGCCTGGAGTATTCTGAAGGCCCCGACTAAGCCCCTCAACTTGGATTGCCAGGAGGCCGGCCCCCTCAAATACTCTGGGTCAGCCCAGTTGGAGAGGAGTTACGTTAGGTCAGGTGGAAGCTGGAGATGTAGTGTGAGGGAGCTCCCCAGTCCAATTCTGACATTTCTCACATACATGTAAAACTTTAATGCACACAAACAATATAATACGCAGAGGCAGACGGGCCATTCTGGCACTGCCCTAGGGCCCGGGCCAATAAGGGGCCCCGTGGAGGGTCTGTTACTTCCCCTCTACTTGTTGCAGAGCATCGATCATACCGCAGTGTCTGTATCTTCAGCGGGTTCCTATCAGTGCCCACAGATCAGGGACATGATGGTCCTCGCAGACCCCCGAAACTGAAGACATAATGGTGACCACCGAGAGCCCCCGAGAGCCCGGGGGCCGGCCACAGAACAGGGAACACCCCCTCCCGGAAAGCCCCTCCTCTGCAGACCAGCCACCAGGATCACTACCCTGATCCCCCCCCTTGTGTTGTGTCCCCGGTTGGGATGATCCGGAGAGGTGTGGATGGAGGACGATCTTCTGCTCCAAAAGCAAATCAACTGCATGAAAGAATATCGGAGCGCGGAACGGGGGAGCCCGCGGCTGTGAGGGGCTATGGAGGCGGCAACTCCCCATCCTGGCTGTCTGTGCCTAGGGAATCACCCCCTCTTCTCAATGACCCTCTCTCTCACTCCCCCCCTCCCTCTCTCACCCCCCAATCCCCCCCTCTATCGATGCCCTCCCTCTCTCACCCCCCCCTCTCTCTCTCACCCCCCAATCCCCCCTCTATTGATGCCCTCCCTCTCTATCGTTGCCCTCCCTCTCTCACCCCCTCTCTCTCATCCCCCCTCCATCGATGCCCATCTTCCTCCCCCCCTCTCTCGTCTCCCCTCTTACACCCCCTTCTCTCCCCTCCCTCTCTATCGTTACCCTCTCTCTCTCTCTCGTCCCCCTTTATTGATCCCCTCCCTCTCTCACCCCCATCTCTCTCGTCCGCCCTCCATCAATGCCCACCTTCCCTCTATCTCGTCTCCCCTCTAATCCCCCCCCCCTCTCCCCCCTCTCTCCCCTCAACCCCCCCTCTCCCCCTCAATCCCAGGCACTCGCATCTCACTGCTCCCGCTGTGCCTGCTGCGCCACCAAGGTCCAGGCCTGCACAGTGTGAGTGACACAGTCAGCAGCACTATTCCGACGGAGACTGCGCTGGATGACGCGCTGGCCGCCGCTGGGCAGGTGAACCATATAAGTGATCCACAATCCATCCGAGCTGCCTTGCACCCTCGCTAGGCTAGGCTAGGCGGCAGTGCGCCCTAGGCAGCTGCCTAGTTCACCTAGTGGAAGCACCGGCCCAGGGTATGACAGTGGGTAGTATGTACAGGAGAGGAGTGTGGGGGGTATGACAGTGGGTGGTATGTACAGGAGAGGAGTGTGGAGGGTATGACAGTGGGTGGTATGTACAGGAGAGGAGTGTGGAGGATATGACAGTGAGCGGTATGTACAGGAGAAGAGTGTGGAGGATATGACAGTGGGTGCTATGTACATTAGAGGAGTGTGGGGGGTATGACAGTGAGCGGTATGTACAGGAGAAGAGTGTGGAGGATATGACAGTGAGCGGTATGTACAGGAGAGGAGTGTGGGGGGTATGACAGTGGGTGGTATGTACAGGAGAGGAGTGTGGGGGGTATGACAGTGGGTGGTATGTACAGGAGAGGAGTGTGGAGGGTATGACAGTGGGCGGTATGTACAGGAGAGGAGTGTGGAGGGTATGACAGTGGGCGGTATGTACAGGAGAGGAGTGTGGAGGGTATGACTGTGAGCGGTATGTACAGGAGAGGAGTGTGGAGGGTATGACTGTGAGCGGTATGTACAGGAGAGGAGTGTGGGGGGTATGACAGTGGGTGGTATGTACAGGAGAGGAGTGTGGAGGGTATGACAGTGGGAGGTATGTACAGGAGAGGAGTGTGGGGGGTATGACAGTGGGCAGTATGTACAGGAGAGGAGTATCTGCATTCTGATGACATTTTGGGGTCTTTTCTCCACCATAAATCTGAATTGTTGGGGTATCAGGACCCAGCGGGTTCTCTGGAAGTCCCCCCCCCCCCTTATTCTGTGTCAGACACATCAGAGAACATGGTGGGAGATGAGTCTGAAGCTCCTTCCTAGGAGGGAACACCGGATCCATTCTGAGGAACATTTGATGATCGGCAATGAAGAGGAACCAACACCGAGAAGAAGATTCTGGAGTCTCAGATCAGCAGAGAAGTTCCTCCAACATTCAGAGAGTGCCGAGACCTTCTTCATCAAGGTGACCGACAGGGAAAGGGTGAGAATACAATATATATATATACACACAGATGATTGATCACACGGAGGGAGAGGAGCCGGTCACAAATGATTGATCACACGGGGAAGGGGGAGGAGCCGGTCACAGAGGGGGAGGAGGGACACGGAGGAAAACTGGGGAGGGGGAAAACCATCAGCAGAAGGGGGAGTGGGGGGGACACGGCAGCAGAACGGAGGGGGGGGAAGACAGCAGCAGAACGGAGGGGGGGGGAAAGACCGCAGCAGAACGGAGGGGGGGGAAAGACAGCAGCAGAACGGAGGGGGGGAAAGACAGCAGCAGAACGTAGGGGGGGGAAAGACAGCAGCAGAACGGAGGGGGGGGAGACAGCAGCAGAGCGGAGGGGGGGGGAGACAGCAGCAGAGCGGAGGGGGGGGGAGACAGCAGCAGAGCGGAGGGGGGGGGAGACAGCAGCAGAGCGGAGGGGGGGGGGAAGACAGCAGCAGAGCGGAGGGGGGGGGAGACAGCAGCAGAGCGGAGGGGGGGGGGAGACAGCAGCAGAGCGGAGGGGGGGGGAGACAGCAGCAGAGCGGAGGGGGGGGGAGACAGCAGCAGAGCGGAGGGGGGGGGAGACAGCAGCAGAGCGGAGGGGGGGGAGACAGCAGAAGAGCGGAGGGGGGGGGAGACAGCAGCAGAGCGGAGGGGGGGGGAGACAGCAGCAGAGCGGAGGGGGGGGGGAGACAGCAGCAGAGCGGAGGGGGGGGGGAGACAGCAGCAGAGCGGAGGGGGGGGGGAGACAGCAGCAGAGCGGGGGGGGGGGAGACAGCAGCAGAGCGGGGGGGGGGGGAGACAGCAGCAGAGCGGAGGGGGGGGGGACAGCAGCAGAACGAGGGGGGGGGAGAAAGCAGCAGAGCGGAGGGGAGGGGAGACAGCAGCAGATTGAGGGGGGGGAAGACAGCCGCAGAGCGGAGGGGGGGGGGAGACAGCAGCAGAACGGAGGGGGGGGAGACAGCAGCAGAACGGAGGGGGGGAGGGGGAGCATGCTCACGGTAACTAACAAAGTGTATGTAACGCACTAACCTGGAAGTTTGTCAATGACTCTGGCGGGTGGTAAACTCACAGCGAACCTCGTGGGCGGGGGACTCGGAGGCTCAGGAGAGGAGAAGTTGGCAGCTCAGGGTTGGGCTGCACTGCTGGCAATGTGCGGCAGCGGCCCCGGGACTGTCTGGCCCTGACTGGGCCCAGGCTGGATCCTTACCAGCAGTCAGCGCAGCTCTGTCTGGTGTGGTGTCTGTGGCTGGTTGCTCTCTCTCGGAGGCGCTGCTGAGCCGTAGCCCGTAGATGCGCTGCCCACGTGTCAGCCGATGTCATGTGACTGGATGCAAGACGCGGAGCGGCCCGGGCCTAGCAACCAGTCACTCAGGTAGGCCCATGATGTGTGTTTATAAGGGCGGCGGACTGGCGGGGTGTTTTTTTTTTTCATCCCGGGACACTATTGTCCCGGAATGAAGGTTCCCAGGACACGGGACAAAAAGTTGAAATAAGGGACAATCCTGGGCAATCCGGGACACGTGGGCACCCTACCCATCACAGATGATTGATGTGTCTCTAGCAGAGCCCTGTACCATGAATAGGACACATACCTGCGGGGGAGACATGGAGGACATCCCAGGCTCTCTCTATGGTGGTCGGTGTTCAGGACGGAGAATCTCCTCACTTTGCTGGAATCAGAATCTAAAATGGCTGAAAACAGGAAACACATTCCATGGACAGGAAGTGACATTTCGCACATGCTCAGTCCGGGATTTGTCCCATCAGGAGGATCACTAGAATAACGGGACTGATAATACGGAGGGTGCAGTATGGAGAGCAGACACTAGATGGTGCCGGTCCACAGAGAGGAAAAAGAGAAAACAAGACGGAGACAATGGAGACATTTCTTCTAATCTATGAGACATTGTGTCATCACATGGAGACTGATCACCGAGCTACAAGAACATGGAGGACACCCCTCCTCCTTCCCTGAGCTACAAGAAAATGGAGGACACCCCTCCTCCTTCCCTGAGCTACAAGAAAATGGAGGACAGCTCCCCTTCCCTGAGCTACAAGAAAATGGAGGACACCCCTCCCCCTTCCCTGAGCTACAAGAAAATGGAGGACACCCCTCCCCCTCTCACGTGGAACTGCAGCTAGAGACAGATGAGAGACTGAAAGAGAAATGAGCGGGGAGATGGGGAGGGGTTCCGGAGGAGATGACAGAGGAGTGAAGACAATGAAGACAGTGAAGACAATGATCTCCTCCACCGAGGATTAGAGACATCACCCGACATCTCCTCCACCGTGGATTAGAGACATCACCCGACATCCCCTCCACCGAGGATTAGAGACATCACCCGACATCTCCTCCACCGAGGATTAGAGACATCACCCGACATCTCCTCCACCGAGGATTAGAGACATCACCCGACATCTCCTCCACCGAGGATTAGAGACATCACCCGACATCTCCTCCACCGAGGACTAGAGACATCACCCGACATCTCCTCCACCGAGGATTAGAGACATCACCCGACATCTCCTCCACCGAGGATTAGAGACATCACCCGACATCTCCTCCACCGAGGATTAGAGACATCACCCGACATCTCCTCCACCGAGGATTAGAGACATCACCCGACATCTCCTCCACCGAGGATTAGAGACATCACCCGACATCTCCTCCACCGAGGATTAGAGACATCACCCGACATCTCCTCCACCGAGGATTAGAGACATCACCCGACATCTCCTCCACCGAGGATTAGAGACATCACCCGACATCTCCTCCACCGAGGATTAGAGACATCACCCGACATCTCCTCCACCGAGGATTAGAGACATCACCCGACATCTCCTCCACCGAGGATTAGAGACATCACCCGACATCTCCTCCACCGAGGATTAGAGACATCACCGGACATCTCCTCCACCGAGGATTAGAGACATCACCCGACATCTCCTCCCCCGAGGATTAGAGACATCACCCGACATCTCCTCCACCGAGGATTAGAGACATCCCCCGACATCTCCTCCACCGAGGACTAGAAACATCACCCGACATATCCTCCACCGAGGATTAGAGACCTCACCCGACATCTCCTCCACCGAGGATTAGAGACATCACCCGACATCTCCTCCACCGAGGATTAGAGACATCACCCGACATCTCCTCCACCGAGGATTAGAGACATCACCCGACATCTCCTCCACCGAGGACTAGAGACATCCCCCGACATCTCCTCCACCGAGGACTAGAAACATCACCCGACATCTCCTCCACCGAGGACTAGAGACACCACCCGACATCTCCTCCACCGAGGATTAGAGACATCACCCGACATCTCCTCCACCGAGGATTAGAGACATCACCCGACATCTCCTCCACCGAGGATTAGAGACATCACCCGACATCTCCTCCACCGAGGATTAGAGACATCACCCGACATCTCCTCCACCGAGGATTAGAGACATCACCCGACATCTCCTCCACCGAGGATTAGAGACATCACCCGACATCTCCTCCACCGAGGATTAGAGACATCACCCGACATCTCCTCCACCGAGGATTAGAGACATCACCGGACATCTCCTCCACCGAGGATTAGAGACATCACCCGACATCTCCTCCACCGAGGATTAGAGACATCACCCGACATCTCCTCCACCGAGGATTAGAGACATCACCCGACATCTCCTCCACCGAGGATTAGAGACATCATCCGACATCTCCTCCACCGAGGATTAGAGACATCCCCCGACATCTCCTCCACCGAGGACTAGAAACATCACCCGACATCTCCTCCACCGAGGATTAGAGACATCACCCGACATCTCCTCCACCGAGGATTAGAGACATCACCCGACATCCCCTCCACCGAGGATTAGAGACATCACCCGACATCCCCTCCACCGAGGATTAGAGACATCACCCGACATCCCCTCCACCGAGGATTAGAGACATCACCCGACATCCCCTCCACCGAGGATTAGAGACATCACCCGACATCTCCTCCACCGAGGATTAGAGACACCACCCGACATCTCCTCCACCGAGGACTAGAGACATCACCCGACATCCCCTCCACCGAGGACTAGAGACATCACCCGACATCTCCTCCACCGAGGATTAGAGACATCACCCGACATCTCCTCCACCGAGGACTAGAGACATCACCCGACATCTCCTCCACCGAGGATTAGAGACATCACCCGACATCTCCTCCACCGAGGATTAGAGACATCACCCGACATCTCCTCCACCGAGGATTAGAGACATCACCCGACATCTCCTCCACCGAGGATTAGAGACATCACCCGACATCTCCTCCACCGAGGATTAGAGACATCACCCGACATCTCCTCCACCGAGGATTAGAGACATCACCCGACATCTCCTCCACCGAGGATTAGAGACATCACCCGACATCTCCTCCACCGAGGATTAGAGACATCACCCGACATCTCCTCCACCGAGGATTAGAGACATCACCCGACATCTCCTCCACCGAGGACTAGAGACATCACCCGACATCTCCTCCACCGAGGACTAGAGACATCACCCGACATCTCCTCCACCGAGGACTAGAGACATCACCCGACATCTCCTCCACCGAGGATTAGAGACATCACCCGACATCTCCTCCACCGAGGATTAGAGACATCACCCGACATCTCCTCCACCGAGGATTAGAGACATCACCCGACATCTCCTCCACCGAGGATTAGAGACATCACCGGACATCTCCTCCACCGAGGATTAGAGACATCACCCGACATCTCCTCCACCGAGGATTAGAGACATCACCCGACATCTCCTCCACCGAGGATTAGAGACATCACCCGACATCTCCTCCACCGAGGATTAGAGACATCACCCGACATCTCCTCCACCGAGGATTAGAGACATCACCCGACATCTCCTCCACCGAGGATTAGAGACATCACCCGACATCTCCTCCACCGAGGATTAGAGACATCACCCGACATCTCCTCCACCGAGGATTAGAGACATCACCCGACATCTCCTCCACCGAGGATTAGAGACATCACCCGACATCTCCTCCACCGAGGATTAGAGACATCACCGGACATCTCCTCCACCGAGGATTAGAGACATCACCCGACATCTCCTCCACCGAGGATTAGAGACATCACCCGACATCTCCTCCACCGAGGATTAGAGACATCACCCGACATCTCCTCCACCGAGGATTAGAGACATCACCCGACATCTCCTCCACCGAGGATTAGAGACATCACCCGACATCTCCTCCACCGAGGATTAGAGACATCACCCGACATCTCCTCCACCGAGGATTAGAGACATCACCCGACATCTCCTCCACCGAGGATTAGAGACATCACCCGACATCTCCTCCACCGAGGATTAGAGACATCACCCGACATCTCCTCCACCGAGGATTAGAGACATCACCCGACATCTCCTCCACCGAGGATTAGAGACATCACCCGACATCTCCTCCACCGAGGATTAGAGACATCACCGGACATCTCCTCCACCGAGGATTAGAGACATCACCCGACATCTCCTCCACCGAGGATTAGAGACATCACCCGACATCTCCTCCACCGAGGATTAGAGACATCACCCGACATCTCCTCCACCGAGGATTAGAGACATCACCCGACATCTCCTCCACCGAGGATTAGAGACATCACCCGACATCTCCTCCACCGAGGACTAGAGACATCCCCCGACATCTCCTCCACCGAGGACTAGAAACATCACCCGACATCTCCTCCACCGAGGACTAGAGACATCACCCGACATCTCCTCCACCGAGGATTAGAAACATCACCCGACATCTCCTCCACCGAGGATTAGAGACATCACCCGACATCTCCTCCACCGAGGATTAGAGACATCACCCGACATCTCCTCCACCGAGGATTAGAGACATCACCCGACATCTCCTCCACCGAGGATTAGAGACATCCCCCGACATCTCCTCCACCGAGGACTAGAAACATCACCCGACATCTCCTCCACCGAGGATTAGAGACATCACCCGACATCTCCTCCACCGAGGATTAGAGACATCACCCGACATCCCCTCCACCGAGGACTAGAGACATCACCCGACATCTCCTCCACCGAGGATTAGAGACATCACCCGACATCTCCTCCACCGAGGATTAGAGACATCACCCGACATCTCCTCCACCAAGGATTAGAGACATCACCCGACATCTCCTCCACCGAGGATTAGAGACATCACCCGACATCTCCTCCACCGAGGACTAGAGACATCCCCCGACATCTCCTCCACCGAGGACTAGAAACATCACCCGACATCTCCTCCACCGAGGATTAGAGACATCACCCGACATCTCCTCCACCGAGGATTAGAGACATCACCCGACATCTCCTCCACCGAGGACTAGAGACATCCCCCGACATCTCCTCCACCGAGGACTAGAAACATCACCCGACATCTCCTCCACCGAGGATTAGAGACATCACCCGACATCTCCTCCACCGAGGATTAGAGACATCACCCGACATCTCCTCCACCGAGGATTAGAGACATCACCCGACATCTCCTCCACCGAGGATTAGAGACATCCCCCGACATCTCCTCCACCGAGGACTAGAAACATCACCCGACATCTCCTCCACCGAGGATTAGAGACCTCACCCGACATCTCCTCCACCGAGGATTAGAGACATCACCCGACATCTCCTCCACCGAGGATTAGAGACATCACCCGACATCTCCTCCACCGAGGATTAGAGACATCACCCGACATCTCCTCCACCGAGGATTAGAGACATCACCCGACATCCCCTCCACCGAGGATTAGAGACATCACCCGACATCTCCTCCACCGAGGATTAGAGACATCACCCGACATCTCCTCCACCGAGGACTAGAGACATCACCCGACATCTCCTCCACCGAGGATTAGAGACATCACCCGACATCTCCTCCACCGAGGATTAGAGACATCACCCGACATCTCCTCCACCGAGGATTAGAGACATCACCCGACATCTCCTCCACCAAGGATTAGAGACATCACCCGACATCTCCTCCACCGAGGATTAGAGACATCACCCGACATCTCCTCCACCGAGGATTAGAGACATCACCCGACATCTCCTCCACCGAGGACTAGAGACATCACCCGACATCTCCTCCACCGAGGATTAGAGACATCACCCGACATCTCCTCCACCGAGGACTAGAGACATCCCCCGACATCTCCTCCACCGAGGACTAGAGACATCACCCGACATCTCCTCCACCGAGGATTAGAGACATCACCCGACATCTCCTCCACCGAGGATTAGAGACATCACCCGACATCTCCTCCACCGAGGACTAGAGACATCACCCGACATCCCCTCCACCGAGGACTAGAGACATCACCCGACATCTCCTCCACCGAGGATTAGAGACATCCCCCGACATCTCCTCCACCGAGGATTAGAGACATCACCCGACATCTCCTCCACCGAGGATTAGAGACATCACCCGACATCTCCTCCACTGAGGATTAGAGACATCACCCGACATCTCCTCCACCGAGGATTAGAGACATCACCCGACATCTCCTCCACCGAGGATTAGAGACCTCACCCGACATCTCCTCCACCGAGGATTAGAGACATCACCCGACATCTCCTCCACCGAGGATTAGAGACATCACCCGACATCTCCTCCACCGAGGATTAGAGACATCACCCGACATCTCCTCCACCGAGGATTAGAGACCTCACCCGACATCTCCTCCACCGAGGATTAGAGACCTCACCCGACATCTCCTCCACCGAGGATTAGAGACATCACCCGACATCTCCTCCACCGAGGATTAGAGACATCACCCGACATCTCCTCCACCGAGGATTAGAGACATCACCCGACATCTCCTCCACCGAGGACTAGAGACATCACCCGACATCTCCTCCACCGAGGATTAGAGACATCACCCGACATCTCCTCCACTGAGGATTAGAGACATCACTCGACATCTCCTCCACTGAGGATTAGAGACATCACCCGACATCTCCTCCACCGAGGATTAGAGACATCACCCGACATCTCCTCCACCAAGGATTAGAGACATCACCCGACATCTCCTCCACCGAGGATTAGAGACATCACCCGACATCTCCTCCACCGAGGATTAGAGACATCACCCGACATCTCCTCCACTGAGGATTAGAGACATCACCCGACATCTCCTCCACTGAGGATTAGAGACATCACCCCACTTCTTCCGTTTACGAATTTCGGATCCAAATTCCGTTACAAAGGAAACGTGATTGGTGTTTTGTTGGCCAATCAGAGGTTTTCTTCTGCTGCTGCGTGGCGGTTGGGAAAATGACCTTTTTTAATATGAGAGGCGGAAATTGGTACTGGTATCGCTGGGAGATTCAGAATCGGACAAAATAAGAATGTTTGTTAATATCGATGATTCATTATGATGAAGTTAAAAACCGAGAAAGTCATCACAGCACAAGAATGGGGGGAGGGGCCCCTCATAATGATCACAGCACAGGGATGGGGGCCCCTCATAATGATCACAGCACAGGGATGGGGGGAGGGGCCCCTTATAATGATCACAGCACAGGGATGGGGGCCCCTCATAATGATCACAGCACAGGGATGGGGGGGAGGGGCCCCTCATAATGATCACAGCACAGGGATGGGGGGAGGGGCCCCTTATAATGATCACAGCACAGGGATGGGGGCCCCTCATAATGATCACAGCACAGGGATGGGGGGGAGGGGCCCCTCATAATGATCACAGCACAGGGATGGGAGGGGCCCCTCATAATGATCACAGCACAGGGATGGGAGGGGCCCCTCATAATGATCACAGCACAGGGATGGGGGGCCCTCATAATGATCACAGCACAGGGATGGGGGGCCCTCATAATGATCACAGCACAGGGATGGGGGTGGGGACCCCTCAGAATGATAAATTCATCATAACAAATGTTCATAATTGTTATGAAAAGGTAACGAACGGAAATTCGTATTTCGTACACTAATTAGGAAAAAAGAATTAATGGGTAATACGGAACGGAATGAAACAAAACTAATTTATTGACATGCACATAGAGATCACCTACCCCCTCATCCCCCCCACACAGAGATCGCCTACCTCCCCCCTCACAGATCACTTATCTCCACCCCCCACATAAGTCATCTACCTCCCCCACAAACAGATCACCTACCTGCTTTACACACACATAGATTACCTACCTCCTCTCCCAACACACACACACAGATTACCTCCCCCCACACACAAAGATCACCTACCCCCCCCCCCCCCACACAGATTACCTACCCCCTCGCCCCCTTTCCCCCTCACACATACTGTATTTTTTTATATACAGTCACCCAAGCAGTGCAGTATCTCTATGTTGGAATTAGTAGTGCTGTGGTGGTGATCATTAGTGTTGGGCAAATGGTTCAAGCCGAGCAAAAGTGCAGGCCGAACATGGCCTGTTTGCCCGTTCAGCGATCATATGAATTTGCAGGGTGCTCGGTGAGTTATTCGCCCGCCACAATGCACTTCACCATGCATTCCAGGGCCCCAATTGGAAGCTTTGCCAATTAGAGCCCGGCCCCAGAGCACTGTCAGGGCCCTGATTGGACACAGTGATGATGATGATGATGGTGACTTTCTCACCACAGCTGCTAGAGTAGCTTATTCTATCTCCTTGTCCACAGCTATTCCTGCCATAGCCCCACCATCAGGCATGGAGGAGTCAGCTGAGTTGTTTGAACACATTGTCAGCCACTTGCTTCTTGAGGATGTCCGACCATTACTGGATTCAGATGTTGGTTCAGAATCAGAGGAAGGTAGGAACACGAGAGAGGGGAGAACACTGGTAAACAGCAAATTGGCAGTCATGTTCCCTCAACCGCAGCATATTGCCAAGTTGGTCCCAATGATGATGAGGAGGGAGGGGAGGATGATGAGGAGGGAGGGGATGAGGAGGGAGGGGATGACGATGAGGAGGGAGGGGATGATGATGAGGAGGGAGGGGATGATGATGAGGTCACTGACGTGACTTGGGTGCCAGGTAGAGCAGAGGAGGAAAGTTAGGGATAAAAACAACCCTAACGAGGCAGGATGTCCTCCAGAGGCCACCATCTTGGAAGAGTAGTGAGCGGCCCAGAGGCCACCATCTTGGAAGAGTAGTGAGCGGCCACCCTCTTCCATCACATTGTGATGGAAGAGGGTGGCCCACTTCCCACAGCTCATCTGTGTGGGTCTTATTTAGCACATGTTCCGCCGATCACACTGTCGAAAATTGCAATCTCTGCTTCAAGCAGATCAAGTGTGGCAAAAACACCAATCACTTGGGTACCACATGCTTGACAAGGAATTTAACATCCCACCACTCAGCCCGTTGGCAAGAGCACCTGCAAGCCACACAAAAGGGACACAATTCTTCTCCTCACTCCTCACCTTTCATGTCTGCCCCCGCTATACCCATGACCTCTCAGCAGCCTTCACTGACAGGGATAATGGTATAGCACAGGGTGTCCCACGTCCTTGCAACACGTCTGCCAGTAGCACACCACCAGCTGTAGAGTATATATATTCTGTGCCCTAGCTGCTACATTCCAGCTTGTCCAAATTGCTGGCTTTAGAACTCCTGCCTTTCCATCTGGTGGATTCTGCCCCCCTTCCGTGAATTTGCAGAATGTGCTGTACCACAATGGCAGGTGATGTGGACATTCCATATACACAGTTCCCCAGTCGCTATTTCTTTGCACATGTAGCACTACCCCCGAAGGAGCTGCTGGTTAGATTTGGGCTTACCGTTACCTTCTGTTCCACTCGCTTTACGTCTAGGGGTGTCCCGTGGTAAATGGCCCAGTAACTCGAGAGACTGACAACAGATCCACTTGAATGGATTTTATTTGCAAAAACGTAGACAATGAACAGTCTCTTACATTGGGATCAGAGGGTTGGAAAGGATTGGAATGTGTCCTATCGGACCGTGTCGTCGGATAATCCGACTGTGTGTGGTCTGCATCGGACTGATTCCGTCGGAATATCCATCGGACCCAATTTTCCCACATGTTGGAAATATTTCCCGACCAACTGGTTCGATCGGACATACTCCGATCATGTGTAGCGAATTTTGATCGGACCAAGTGCCACGCATGCTCAGATCAAATTCCTACATCAAAGCTATTGGCTACTAGCCTGAATGTAGTCCCATCGTAACGAAATTACGTCATCACGTTCTGAATGATCGGATTTTTCGACAACTTAGTCCGACCCGTGTGTATGCAACAGTTTCGGACAAGATCCGACGGACAAAATCCGACAGACAAAATCCGACGGATTTGGTTGTCGAAATCTCCGACCGTGTGTACAGGGGCTTAGTGTCAAAGTCAAAATTTTGAAGAACTTTCTTACTTTGCATCCAGAGAACAGCCACTCACAGCTGGATGTTCACTCAGGTTGGACAGTCCGTCTCTCACAAGGCCTAGCAACCAACAAGGTGCTTCCTCAGAAACAAGTCTCTGCCACAGACGTTGTTGTAGAACATGTAGGAAAACTAAGCTTGAAGAACACTCGTAGGATACCTGGATCTTTCAGCCAGCTTGGCGATATCCACTAGACCCGATTCTTTTGGGTGCTTCAGCCCTTCCAGGCCCTTACTAAGAAACCAACCCGTACGTGGTCTTCTTCTGAAGAATCCTTCCCTGGAATGCTTGAAGTCACTGGGTCTCTCCCAAACCGGAGACGGCACCCAACCACCTCAGTTTAGTTTTCTTGCCTCAGGCTAGCCAGCCCCGAGACATCAAGAACGGGTGGATCCGCACCCCAGGCCATAGCCTTCCTGGGGGCTGGTCAGGAGGACCAGGACCATAAAGTCAGTACATCATTCTGGACTAGTGATGGTCGAACGATTCGTGATTCGTTTCTCAGCGAATTTCGGCTGTTCGTGGTCCGCCCGTTCGGCGGACTATTGGCGCCGTTCGCCCGGCGGACTTCCGTGTTTACTGTGTAAAAGAACTTTGACCTATGATGACACATCCATCATGGGGTACAGGACAGCCAATTGAGACATTACAGCACATGGACACTTGGACATTCCCCCTAACTTATAAATACACCCGATCCGGCGGCCATTTTACATTCTTTCTTCTGTCACTATAGGGAGAGGTTGCTGTTTGGAGTAGGGACAGATAAATCGCTAGCTATTTGGTACACAAAAGTTCTTTTCAGGACTGGTATAGGTGTTAGGTGTATATAGGTTTGCTGTGCTACTGATTGTTGCAGCAGCCTGAGTGTCTTTTGTCAGTTTAGAGAAAGGGACAGGACGGTGTGTGCTGCAGGGACAGTCAGTTTAGTCATTAGCTGTTACTATCAGGTCCACAAAAGTGCTATTCCAGTTATTGTTCCAGCAGCCTCTGTTTTGTCAGTTTATATAGGGACAGGCAGGAAGCTGTGTGTCAGGCAGTGAGGGTCAGTTTAATCAGTAGCTGTTACTATTAGTTCCACAAAGGTTCTTTTCAGGACTGGTATCAGTGGTATGGTAATAGGCTTGTACACGTATAATATTCTTTCTTCCAAATATAGAAAGAATATTATACTTGACTGCTGCCCTTCTGCTGCAGTCTGCTAATCATTCACAACTCACTTGTTCCACAAAGCTCTTTATCAGGACTGGTAACTTGGTCTGTCTAGGGTGCTACAGTACATAGGGTTGAGTGAGGTACAATCTGCCATTCTATAAGGACTGGTATCGGTCCACAATACATAGGGTTGAGGTGCACTACTGCTGACCGCTGCCCTATACTGCAGCAGTCCTTCATCAGTATAGGGACTGACGTACAGTCTGCTAATCAGTCAAAACCTACTTGTTCCCCAAAGGTCCTTATAAGGACTGGTAACTTGGTCTAGGGTGCTACAGTACATAGGGTTGAGTGAGGTACAGTCTGCCATTCTATAAGGACTGGTATCGGTCCACAATACATAGGGTTGAGGTGCACTACTGCTGACCGCTGCCCTATACTGCAGCAGTCCTTCATCGGTATAGGGACTGAGAGTTTTGTCACAGGGTCATTTAAAAAATGACAGACAGAGGAAGAGGCAGGCCCTTCCGCAGGGGTGGTAGGGGTAGGGCAGGAGCAACAGGCTTGAGCCAAAGTGGGAAGTTGCAGAAGGTGCGTTCAATTACTTTAAAGGACGCACCAGACTTGGTTGAGTGGCTCGCTCAGCCTTACTCTTCTGCACCCTCCTCATCCTCTCGATCTGCACCCTCTTCTTCACTCTCTGCTATGTGCACCCCCAAAGACACTACCACCAACAACACCACCACATACCTTCCGCTTGAGTCACAGGAATTATTTTCCGATCCATATCAAGAGGACATTTCTGATGCGCAGCCACTCTTGGTATTGGATCAGGAAGAGGAGGTAGCAACAACCGCTACTGAGCAGTCTGACGACAGTACCCAGATCAGCCCAAGGAGGAGGTTGGTCACCGGTGTTGCTGCCTACTCCGAGATCTCTGCTTATAGCGGTGGGGAAGGTGACGTAGATGATGACGTGTCTAGTGATGTCACTTGGGTGCCCACAAGAGAGGAAGAGGAGGGGAGTTCAGAGGGAGATATGGACTAGCAGATAGGGAGGAGAAGCAGGAATAACTTACATTGCACAGCAGGGACAAAGCAGACTGCAAATGTATCAGGAGCGAGTCATCGACCATGTACGGTCACATCTGGCACTCCCAGGACGCCGGCACATGGCTCCGCAGTGTGGGCTTTTTTTAACGTGTCCGCTGCTGACAATAGCGTTGCCATCTGCAATATTTTCAGTCAACGCATTAGTCGCGGTAAGCCCAACACTCACCTAGGGACGACCGCCTTAAGAAGGCACATGAGCAGCCATCACCGAGCCCAGTGGGAGCAACGGAACACACAAAGCCACACTGCAGGCTCTCACCGTCCAGCCTCGTCTTCTACTTCTCCTCTCTCCTCACAATTGTCCTCCACTCCACCTTCCATCACGCCAAGCTCACGTTTTTCTGTAAAAAGGCAGTCTTCCGTGGGCCTAATGTTCGAGCGTAAAAAAATGATCACGCCGGATAACCCTCTTGCCCAACGGTTGACGGCTGGCTTGTCAGAACTGATAGCCCGCCAACTACTGCCATATAAACTGGTGGACTCGGAGGCCTTTCGCAAATTTGTGGCCATTGGAACTCCACAATGGAAGGTCCCAGGAAGGAAGTATTTCTCACAGAAGGGCATCCCAGAGCTATATGGCCATGTTCAGCGGCAAGTGAATGTATCTCTGGCACACAGTGTCGGTGCCAAGATACATCTGACCACAGACACGTGGTCTAGCAAACACGGGCAGGGAAGGTATATCACTTTTACTGCCCACTGGGTGAACCTTCTGACGGCTGTCAAGCATGTAACCCGTGGCACCCGTGTAGATTTGGTTTTACCACCACGGATTGCATGCAGGCCTGGCCCTTCTTCTCCTCCTCCTCCTCCTCCTCCCTCTCCTCCTCGGCTGACTCCTCCTTTTCCGCTGCTAGCGTCTCTTCCGCTGCACCGCCCAAGCTCCCCAGAACCTATTCCACATGCCAGGTGAGACGTTGCCATGCCGTGCTGCGTCTGTTGTGCCTGGAAGCCAAGAGCCACACTGGCCCGGCACTCCTTTCAGCTTTGCGTTCACAGGCAGATCAGTGGCTAACACCGCTCAATTTGACAGTTGGCAAAGTGGTGTGTGACAACGGTGCCAATCTGCTTAGCGCATTGAAACAGGGCAAAATCACGCACGTGCCATGCATGGCACACGTCTTAAACTTGGTCGTGCAGCGATTCCTTGTCAAATACCCTGGGGTCCAGGACATCTTGTGGCAGGCAAGGAAAATCTCGGCCCATTTCAGAAGATCTTACACGGCCATGGCTCGCCTTGCTGACATTCAGCGGCGACACAATCTGCCAGTCAGACGTCTTATTTGCGATTGCCCGACGCGATGGAACTCAACCTTCTATATGCTTGATAGGCTGCTCCAGCAGAAACGTGCAGTTAACGTCTACCTGTATGAAATCTGCGGCAGAATAGGTTCTGGGGAGCTGGGGTTTTTTTCACCGCGCCAGTGGCTGCTCATGCGCGACGCATGCAGACTTCTGTGGCCATTTGAGGAGATCACCAAACTGGTCAGTCGCAGCCATGGCGCCATCAGTGACATGGTACCTTATGCCTTCTTTATGGAGCGTGCATTGCGTCGTGTCATTGATCAGGCTGTGGAGGAGCAGGAGCGGGAAGATGAGGAAGTCGCAATGCTGGATGAATTCCCAGGGGGGGCTACTCTATCTGAGACAAGTCAACAACAGGAGTCTGAAGAGGAGTCAGAGGAGGATGGTGCCGGGGCGGATGAGGAGGAGCAAGAAGAGCATGCTTTAAACCTTTCTGGGATCCCAGTTGTGCGTGGATGGGGAGAGGAGAATGAAGAGGACGACATTATCCTGGATAATGAGCAGGAGCCAGGCCACCACACCGCTTCCACTTTAGTGCAAATGGGGGCCTTCATGCTCCAGTGTTTTAATAGGGACCCCCGTATAAAAAGCATAAGGGTCAAGGACCAGTACTGGGTGGCAACGTACTTAGACCCCCGGTACAAACACAAAATGGCGGAAATGTTACCGCCGTCACAGAGGGCTGTCAGAATGCAGCACTTCCAGGCCTTGCTTCGAGAAAAATGCTGCATTCTGCTTTTGCGTGCGCTGGCAGAGGAGCAATTCCCACTCCCAGAGAAGGAGTTGCGGGTACCAATCCAACAGCGCCTGCAAGAAGAGGGCGGTTTGAAGATGTGTTGGTGACTTCGGATATGAGGTCATTCTTTCAGCTGACCCATCGACAGGTCTCATCCGGATCCAGCATCAGGGAACGCCTAGACCGTCAGGTGTCCGACTACATCGGGTTAACGGCCGATGTGGACGCTCTGAGGAGTGATGAACCCCTGGACTACTGGGTGGGCAGGCTTGACCTCTGGCCAGAGCTTGCCCAATTTGCAATGGAACTGTTGGCTTGCCCCTCATCCAGTGTCCTGTCCGAAAGTACGTTCAGCGCAGCAGGGGGGATCGTGACCGATAAGCGTACTCGCCTAGCTTACGACAGTGTTAACTACCTCACATTTCTAAAAATGAATGAGGCATGGATCTCGGAGGAATTCAACACATGTGACCAGTAGACCATGTATATGTCTATAAAAAAATTTTTTAATCAAGCACACAGACCTTCTTTCTTCATTTGGCTCACTTCCTTGTCCAAAAAAAGCACACTGTACTATATGCCCGTACCCTCCTGTTTGAAGAGGTTGAGCGGTGTCATATTTCTACTGGGGCTGCTTATTATGAGGGGCTCCCACCATCCCTGTGCTGTGCTGACTTCCTCCTGGGGCTGTACCTCTGCTGTGCATATTATGAGGGGCTCCCGCCATCCCTGTGCTATGCTCATTATGAGGGGCTCCCACCATCCCTGTGCTGTGCTGACTTCCTCCTGGGGCTGCTTATTATGAGGGGCTCCCACCATCCCTGTGCTGTGCTGACTTCCTCCTGGGGCTGCTTATTATGAGGGGCTCCCACCATCCCTGTGTTGTAAAAATGTGAAAAATGGACCCTCGCGCTATTAAGTGCTCAAACGTGCAAAAATGACTAAATACGTGTCAAAAAATGGAAAAGTAAAAATTATAGCAATACAAAATCCACAGTGAAAGTGATACAAAAGTGCAAGTGTTGCTAAAAAATGCAGCGGGACAAAATAGTTAACACCAACTATCACATAAGAATAAACAAAGTAAAAAGTCCTGCGCAAATGGTGCCACTAAAAAATAAATGTATAAAGAAATATAAATGTATAAAAAAATATAATATATAAAGTCAATAAATCAAGGTGAACACACCGATGTGTAAAAACAGTGAAAAATAGGAGAAAAGGCGGGACCAGCTGTTCAAAAATAGATAAATCCAGGCTCTCAGAACTCTCACCTCAAAGATGGAATAATCAGGCAAAGTAAAATAACCCCAGAAGATTCTCCTTAATATTAATCTCTATGTAATAACCAAGGAATAATAGATGAAGCCTGTAGTATATCCTTCTGCCACTAGAGGGCCATTTCCAATACTTGAATACAACACTGCAGCTTGTAATTCCGTGGTATAGAGCTTGAAAAAAACACAGAGGAGAGGGGGAGAGGGAGAAAGAGAGGGGACTCCAATAGTGTACACAGTCTATTTTCCATCCCTTTTCACCTATATATCGCTCTTTAGGTGTGTATAGGTTAATCTCTCATCTCACTTTAACTCTAACTCTCATATCATATATATCTGTTTAAATTTGAAGAGTCCTTTACAACCCCCCGCATCTGCCATGGGAGGAAACCGATGGGTCCTGTGATCTACTGCTTCCTCCTTTGTGGGTGAGCTGATCCCCTCACTATTTAAAGTGGAAGTAAACCCACTTTTTTAACTTTTACCTACAGGAAAGCCTATAATAAGTCTTACCTGTAGGTAAAAAAAATATCTCCTAAACCTGTACGGTTTAGGAGATATTCCCCTCGGTATGCGCCGCTGACTGCAGCGGCGCATGCGCACAAGGGGGTTCTCTCCGCGAAAATCCGGCAGCGCTCGTCCGGCCGGATTTAAATCTCCCGCGCGCATGCGCGGGAGTGACGATATCGCGGCTCCGGCCACTCACAGCGCCGGAGCCGCGATACCCGGAAGAGACGCCGAGGGAGCATGTCGGCTCCCTCGGCGTGGATCGGGCCAGATGTCGGGGCCTCGTTCTAAGGTAAGTATTTCATAATGAGCTAGTATGCGGTGCATACTAGCTCATTATGCCTTTTGCTTTGCAGGTTTTAAAAAAAAAAAAAAAAAAAAAAATGCGGGTTTACTACCGCTTTAAATTACTGTAACTCTTCTGTTATGTCGGGGAAAACGACAAAAGATTATACATGGAACATCATAACCATGATTCACCTACAAGTCACCCAACAGAATGATGGACTGTCTTGATACCAGTTTTATATAAAATACAAATATTTATTATTGATTATAAAAAGTTTTTTTTACCAAAGTAAAAAGGGGGGGGGGGGAAAGAAAAAAAGGGTTTTATACATGCATAAATAAATACATATATATTATAGCTATAACATAGACAAGGTTTGTTACAACAGTATTTTGTGTCCAATACGGTCGTTGGTTTCTCTACTAGTTTCGCGACTACTCTGTCGCTTCTTCAGGACACCTTGTTTGTCTAGAATAGAATTTATCACTAGTTATTCAACGATAACATAGATACAACACATATTTTTCAGGGTATTTGATGTATTTTTTACAGGAGGGTAGAAGTTTTTTACAAACACTAAATGTGCAGCTCACCACCGTATGGATAACTCAGGACATCTGGAATTCGGGTAGTCCATGCCAAGCCAGGCAGTGACCACCCTTTGGGGCGGACACGGGAGGTTTTAAAGTCAGCTACAAAACAACAATCAAGAGTGTCTAAGCGTTAGATGTGGATATATATATATATATGTAAATAGGTTATATAGCTGAGGCATAATTGTTTGTGTCACATTATAAATGTAGAAAACTACATACCCGTATAGCCAAATGCCTTAGAGATGATGCAGCATAGGTAAATATTGCGGTTCTTTCATTAAGTACTAAGGCTCAGGTAGTGCGCCAGGAAACACATTAGGAGAATATACATGTGCTGGATCCAATATGTATGGATATTACACCTCTTTCAGGAGGGGGTCCAAAGATTTTGCCCAGTCAATCCAGAGTGTATATTATTAGCCTAATAAGGAAATTATTACCATCAGCCGGCCATCTATATATATGTATTGCAACTAAAATGCCCAGAATGTATAAAAGCTCATACCTATTAGTAGCTTTCATCTTGCGTTCCTCAGACCCAGACGGTAAATCCGGTCAGAGGCTCTGTGTCCTCCGTTTTGTCCGCTGTGGAAGAGCGCCATGATGGCGCTCTTTTAACCTCCAACCCGGCGGCGTCAGAGATCCGGCGCAGGCGCCGGGCTATGACGTCGCCGGGTCCGCCGCTCCTACTGCGCGTGCGCCAACACCGTGGCGACGCACAACAGCGATGGTCACCAAGGAAACCTCAGTGACTCATCGCTGAAACGGACCCGATCCCACCCATTGCTATGGGGGCCTATCAGGGCCGCCGGAGAGGCGCGTGCCCGCCCCTGGGAGTCTCCTCCCATCCTCCATGTTGTGCCTGGACACCACACGGTTTAGATATTGCACACCTCGTTTTTAAATGTAGAACAATGCATATGAGCAGATAAATGAACAAAAAAAGATAACTTTACAACTATAGACATTGGCTACATTTTTACACACATGTCATAATATATGTAAACTCTCACCATTACTTCAACTTATCTGTGGAAAGATACAAACAAGTTTAATAATAATTCAATATATAAATAGATCAATTGAGGTGCTTAAGGCAACAGGGACAGTTAGTCCATATAGTATACCGTTGGCCTGCACCAAGAAAATTTATTTATTTTGGGATGTCAAGGACGGAAAGCACCGGGATAGGCTCAAAGGGTACCTGACAGATTAGAGGACTAGGATGAGCAGTGGAACTTGTATGATAACTAAAAATGCAAAGGGCAAGTGAAAAAACAGTTTGTTTTCCATTTGTTTATTTTTTATATATATTTCTTGTTTTTATTATTATTTGAGAAAGTATTTATATGTTTTTGTTTCATTCAATCCTGGCGGGACCAGAGCGTCTAAGCGTTCTATCCATAGGGTTTCTCGTTTTAAAATTTCTCTATCCCAGTCCCCACCCCGAGTGTCCTCATGGATCACTTCAAGTATAAAGAGTGGTAAAATTCTTTATACTTGAAGTGATCCATGAGGACACTCGGGGTGGGGACTGGGATAGAGAAATTTTAAAACGAGAAACCCTATGGATAGAACGCTTAGACGCTCTGGTCCCGCCAGGATTGAATGAAACAAAAACATATAAATACTTTCTCAAATAATAATAAAAACAAGAAATATATATAAAAAATAAACAAATGGAAAACAAACTGTTTTTTCACTTGCCCTTTGCATTTTTAGTTATCATACAAGTTCCACTGCTCATCCTAGTCCTCTAATCTGTCAGGTACCCTTTGAGCCTATCCCGGTGCTTTCCGTCCTTGACATCCCAAAATAAATAAATTTTCTTGGTGCAGGCCAACGGTATACTATATGGACTAACTGTCCCTGTTGCCTTAAGCACCTCAATTGATCTATTTATATATTGAATTATTATTAAACTTGTTTGTATCTTTCCACAGATAAGTTGAAGTAATGGTGAGAGTTTACATATATTATGACATGTGTGTAAAAATGTAGCCAATGTCTATAGTTGTAAAGTTATCTTTTTTTGTTCATTTATCTGCTCATATGCATTGTTCTACATTTAAAAACGAGGTGTGCAATATCTAAACCGTGTGGTGTCCAGGCACAACATGGAGGATGGGAGGAGACTCCCAGGGGCGGGCACGCGCCTCTCCGGCGGCCCTGATAGGCCCCCATAGCAATGGGTGGGATCGGGTCCGTTTCAGCGATGAGTCACTGAGGTTTCCTTGGTGACCATCGCTGTTGTGCGTCGCCACGGTGTTGGCGCACGCGCAGTAGGAGCGGCGGACCCGGCGACGTCATAGCCCGGCGCCTGCGCCGGATCTCTGACGCCGCCGGGTTGGAGGTTAAAAGAGCGCCATCATGGCGCTCTTCCACAGCGGACAAAACGGAGGACACAGAGCCTCTGACCGGATTTACCGTCTGGGTCTGAGGAACGCAAGATGAAAGCTACTAATAGGTATGAGCTTTTATACATTCTGGGCATTTTAGTTGCAATACATATATATAGATGGCCGGCTGATGGTAATAATTTCCTTATTAGGCTAATAATATACACTCTGGATTGACTGGGCAAAATCTTTGGACCCCCTCCTGAAAGAGGTGTAATATCCATACATATTGGATCCAGCACATGTATATTCTCCTAATGTGTTTCCTGGCGCACTACCTGAGCCTTAGTACTTAATGAAAGAACCGCAATATTTACCTATGCTGCATCATCTCTAAGGCATTTGGCTATACGGGTATGTAGTTTTCTACATTTATAATGTGACACAAACAATTATGCCTCAGCTATATAACCTATTTACATATATATATATATATCCACATCTAACGCTTAGACACTCTTGATTGTTGTTTTGTAGCTGACTTTAAAACCTCCCGTGTCCGCCCCAAAGGGTGGTCACTGCCTGGCTTGGCATGGACTACTCGAATTCCAGATGTCCTGAGTTATCCATACGGTGGTGAGCTGCACATTTAGTGTTTGTAAAAAACTTCTACCCTCCTGTAAAAAATACATCAAATACCCTGAAAAATATGTGTTGTATCTATGTTATCGTTGAATAACTAGTGATAAATTCTATTCTAGACAAACAAGGTCTCCTGAAGAAGCGACAGAGTAGTCGCGAAACTAGTAGAGAAACCAACGACCGTATTGGACACAAAATACTGTTGTAACAAACCTTGTCTATGTTATAGCTATAATATATATGTATTTATTTATGCATGTATAAAACCCTTTTTTTCTTTCCCCCCCCCCCCCCTTTTTACTTTGGTAAAAAAAACTTTTTATAATCAATAATAAATATTTGTATTTTATATAAAACTGGTATCAAGACAGTCCATCATTCTGTTGGGTGACTTGTAGGTGAATCATGGTTATGATGTTCCATGTATAATCTTTTGTCGTTTTCCCCCCCAAAAAATCTTTCTGTAGTCAATATATTAAGGATGAGGATACCACATACCCCTTCCCTTTTTTTGTAAAATAGGCACAATAGTATAACTATCTTCTGTTATGTCATTATATGATTCGCTGCTATTTGATTATTTGCAAATATTTTTATTTACTCTGTAGACTATCCTCCTGAAGAAGCGGTTCGCCGCGAAACCGGTAGAGGAAGCGTTTCTGTACCCCTCTTCAATAGAAACCTTACGGGGTTACCCGTCGGTAGTTTATTAAATTGTGGTGTATATAATTTTAGCAATATGAAAGTTTTGATGGATTTCATTTTTTTTGTCTTTATTAAATTACTTGTAATTTTTTTTTTATAACAAAGTCTTTTATGATTTATTTAGTACCGCAATAGTCCCCTCAACAAACATTTTTGGGTGTGGATATCAAGGGAGCAGCCTCAGCAACTGCCCCAATATCCTTAGAATTCCCAATTCTTGACAATTATCAATTGGGATGATGGTACTGTTATATGTATTACGTATATTTTGTATTCGAGGCTATACTCAGTCTATGGCTATATTCATGGGGTGGATAATACACCCGTTTTTAAGAGGCACCAACCTCTGAACAGCAACAGTGGTGGGTGTCTCTTTTGAGTGCCTCTATTTTTTGTATCTAGATATACATTACTTTATTTATTTTTTCACCACGATAGCTAGTGGGATTGTCATTCCTTATGCCGTTGGTGACACTGAAGTATGGTTGTTCCCATGCTTTGTTTATTACATTATTACCTTGATTATACGATGTTTGTAGTATTATTGTTTATATATTATTTTTGTATTTTGTGAATAGTGTTGCTGTAAAGGAGATCCGCTCCCCCCAGGGGGAAGCTTGGGTCTTTTCTTGGATCCTTTGTTGTGTTCTCCTGTCTGGCAGATGTGCGCTCGCCCTGGTGGGTCCCTTATTTTGGGTCCTTCTTGTGCTGGATGCGCCCGGACCTTTTGGTCCGTGGGCCCCTCCGGCGCGCACATGCGCTGTGCGCACATCCATGCACAGTGCGTCCGCATCAGCGTGCGCGATGGTTGCATGGCCGTGCGAGTGCGCGGTGTGGGTGGGCGGACCCCCGTGACATCAGACGCCGCCGTTTAGCGGCGTACGCTGATGCCGGAAGGGTTGGGGGCTTAAATAGTGGTCTGTGTTAGACCACTGTTGAGCAGTTTTCAGGACTCCACATGCCGGGTTGCGCTGTTGGACATGTCTATACAGGTTAGAGTATTGCTGTTTTTGTACCTGATGACTAGGACCTCTAGTACCCTAGGTCTCCTGGTCTTATCTTACTTTATGCCTTTTTTCATATGTGCTTAAAGTGATTGCTCTGTGTGTACCCCCACAGATGGCGATCAATACCCAGGTTCATGTTTGTTTCCTGGCTAATGAATTACCATATTAATTATCATGATTACCTGGTGTGCTAACCTGCAATACACCTGTGGTGTCCATCTACAACAGCAACCTGTGCATACATGCTTACCAGTTCCTCCCTTTGGGGAGTGTATTATATATATAGTAGGTGATACCTGCCCTGCACACTATACATTTGTATTCCTTGGCTACTATGGTGTTGCCCTGTTCGATCTCCCTCTATGAACATGGGTGGTGTGCACTGGATAATATAGCACAAACGGTATGTTTGGCTTTTACTTTCACACTTGTTTCACTTATATCCTTTTTACCCTATTTTTTGTGGTGGTTTGCCCTTTTCCACAGACTCCTTATTTCTTTTTCCTTTTCTTCCCAATTTGGTCACATTTCTTTGGTAATTTTTTGCTTGCTTAGGACACCTTAGGATGCACAATTAAGCACTTCCTTTTTATAGGCTCTTTTTACAGCCCCTATACACAGTCTATTTTCCATCCCTTTTCACCTATATATCGCTCTTTAGGTGTGTATAGGTTAATCTCTCATCTCACTTTAACTCTAACTCTCATATCATATATATCTGTTTAAATTTGAAGAGTCCTTTACAACCCCCCCGCATCTGCCGTGGGAGGAAACCGATGGGTCCTGTGATCTACTGCTTCCTCCTTTGTGGGTGAGCTGATCCCCTCACTATTTAAATTACTGTAACTCTTCTGTTATGTCATTATATGATTCGCTGCTATTTGATTATTTGCAAATATTTTTATTTACTCTGTAGACTATCCTCCTGAAGAAGCGGTTCGCCACGAAACCGGTAGAGGAAACGTTTCTGTACCCCTCTTCAATAGAAACCTTACGGGGTTACCCGTCGGTAGTTTATTAAATTGTGGTGTATATGATTTTAGCAATATGAAAGTTTTGATGGATTTCATTTTTTTTGTCTTTATTAAATTACTTGTAATTTTTTTTTTATAACAAAGTCTTTTATGATTTATTTAGTACCGCAATAGTCCCCTCAACAAACATTTTTGGGTGTGGATATCAAGGGAGCAGCCTCAGCAACTGCCCCAATATCCTTAGAATTCCCAATTCTTGACAATTATCAATTGGGATGATGGTACTGTTATATGTATTACGTATATTTTGTATTCGAGGCTATACTCAGTCTATGGCTATAGTGTAGTAGTTGAATGAATGGACAAATTTATTAAAGCATAAAAAATGGACTCTCACATAAGCAAAAAAAAGGGTAACACAGAGCAGATAAAAATGAAGACCTGGCGTTTTCAGCCAGTCTTACGCTGTTTCCGGTTGTCCTACGGCCACTCCCTACGCGTTACGTCAAGTCATCGTAACGCGTAGGGAGTGGCCGTAGGACAACCGGAAACAGCGTAAGACTGGCTGAAAACGCCAGGTCTTCATTTTTATCTGCTCTGTGTTACCCTTTTTTTTGCTTATGTGAGAGTCCATTTTTTATGCTTTAATAAATTTGTCCATTCATTCAACTACTACACTATTGGAGTCCCCCTCTCTTTCTCCCTCTCCCCCTCTCCTCTGTGTTTTTTTCAAGCTCTATACCACGGAATTACAAGCTGCAGTGTTGTATTCAAGTATTGGAAATGGCCCTCTAGTGGCAGAAGGATATACTACAGGCTTCATCTATTATTCCTTGGTTATTACATAGAGATTAATATTAAGGAGAATCTTCTGGGGTTATTTTACTTTGCCTGATTATTCCATCTTTGAGGTGAGAGTTCTGAGAGCCTGGATTTATCTATTTTTGAACAGCTGGTCCCGCCTTTTCTCCTATTTTTCACTGTTTTCACACATCGGTGTGTTCACCTTGATTTATTGACTTTATATATTATATTTTTTTATACATTTATATTTCTTTATACATTTATTTTTTAGTGGCACCATTTGCGCAGGACTTTTTACTTTGTTTATCCCTGTGTTGTGCTGACTTCCTCCTGGGGCTGCTTATTATGAGGGGCTCCCACCATCCCTGTGCTGTGCTGACTTCCTCCTGGGGCTGTACCTCTGCTGTGCATATTATGAGGGGCTCCCACCATCCCTGTGCTATGCTCATTATGAGGGGCTCCCACCATCCCTGTGCTATGCTGACTTCGTCCTGGGGCTGCTTACGGTGCAGGTGTCAGTGCTTTATGTCACGCTGCTGATGTCAGTGCTCTCTATCACGGTGCTGGTGTCAGTGCTCTCTATCACGGTGCTGGTGTCAGTGCTTTATGTCACGCTGCTGATGTCAGTGCTCTCTATCATGGTGCTGCTGTCAGTGCTCTCTATCACGGTGCTGGTGTCAGTGCTTTATGTCACGCTGCTGATGTCAGTGCTCTCTATCACGGTGCTGGTGTCAGATCACTCTATTACGGTGCAGGTGTCATTGCTGTATGTTACGCTGCTGAAGTCAGTGCTCTCTATCACGGTGCTGGTGTGAGTGCTGTATATCACGGTGCTGGTGTCAGTGCTTTATGTCACGCTGCTGATGTCAGTGCTCTCTATCACGGTGCAGGTGTCATTGCTGTATGTCACGCTGCTGGTGATCACCTCCTGCACCCTCTTCTTTGCCTACCCTGGTCCCTGACCTTCCCTCTCCTCCATTGCCTTCATGTGCTCCACAGTCCTGAATTGTCACAACAATTTCTCATATAAAAAAAGAATGTTTGTAGTTGTCGATCCCAGATTCACCTCATACATGTGTTATGTCATTGGCCATGTGGTGGGACTATGTTTGCCCAGCTAATAATTATTTTGTGGCTGCAAATTTGACCTGTAGGTTTGCAAAGTTCGCCTCCCATTGAAGTCAATGGGGCCCGCCGCGAACATTACGGTTCGTGAACTATCGGCCTCGTTCGCGGTCCGCGAAACGTCCCGTCGGAAGTTCGTCCATCACTACTGGGGAAGGAGAGACACTTCTAAAGTGCTTGTCTGGCATGTTCTGCAACAGAGATCTTATTGGAATTATGAGACCATCCAGTGCAGTAAAATCCTCATTATTGAATCTTCTAGCTGGATCCATGGACAGTGGAATGACTGAAGAAATCCCGGTGACTGGAAAGCTGAGGGAGCTATGAACATTTAGGAAGATGTCCTGTTATATATAATGCAAGATTACCTGTTATTACCACATTTAACAGTCACGGAGGTCATGATGGTCTCTGCCAAATTGAAACTCAGAAGATGGAAGTGAAAAGGAAGCTGGTTAATGAGATTTGGACAGCCCTGGGTCTTCCTGAATGTCGGGGAACTTGTGTCAGTTTGTCTAGGATGGGGAATTCCTGTGACTGCCAAGACTTGTCTAGATGCCTAGCTGTTAATTCGATTAATGCGTAATTAGATCGTTTTTAGCTGTTAATTGGATTTCTGTTTGAAATATGTATTGTTGTGTTTTTACTGGATGTCTTATCTATGCCAACGACCCCAAAGGGGAAATGCCCTCCTGCGGTGTAGAACGTATGTGTCTAAGCTTTAATAAAAATGATTCCTTTGGTTTTTACCTCAACATCGTGTCTGTGTACAATGCTTGGGGTAAAGGACTGATATCAGCTAAATCGGTGTGCTGGAAGGGTTTGGAGGGCAGGAGACACAGTTTGGCAGAGACACCCAGTCGGGGTACCAGGCAGTACCTAACAGAGATCTTCAGAGACAAGGACTTGACCTCTTGTGGGGAGGCCTTTAAGCTCCAATCTTGGACATGAAGAACCTACCAAACACTACTAGTTTACATGAAAAATTGTTAAGTTAAGAATTTGCACAAAGCAGCACATCATTAATTACCAGAAAAATTCTGACTGATCACAGAACATCTCATCTACTTGATCGCAACCCAAATTCTGAAATACTCTGATGTAGAGCATGGAGATTAAATGTCTCACCATACCACACAGCTAGACATCCCAAGGATCTGGAGGGGTAGCAATCTGTTCTAATAACTACTTTATACAAAGTCAGCAAGCAAACCTATTATAAAATAACCCAACATTAGCATATAAGCACTTACCGCATTTATCGGCGTATAACACGCGCCGGCATATAACACGCACCCCAAGTTTAGGAGGGAATTTTAAGGAAAAAAACTTTTAGGAGGGAAATTTAAGGAAAAAAAACTTACATTTAAATGCCCATCAATGCAGCCTTATCAGTGTCCATCTGAAGCCTCATAAAGTGTCATTTGCAGCCTTGTCATGCAGCCTGTCCTCATTGCAGCCTTGCCTTTTATTTTTAAAAATGGCGCCGCCGAGATGCTCTGTGTATCTCGGCGGCGCCCGGTAGTTCTTGGCCGCTTCTGCCCATCCTCGGCGGCTTTCGGCCACTCTCGGCCCTTCTCTGCGGTTTTCGGCCGCTGAAAAAGGCCGAAGGCGGCCGAAAGCCGCCGCGAAGGGCCAAAGGCGGGTGAAAGCCGCCCAGAAATCGCGGAGGATCGGCATATAACACTCACCTGCGATTTTTCCCTGATTTTAAGGGGAAAAAAAGTGCGTGTTATACACGGATAAATACGGTAATATTGTAATTTTATCATTAGACAGTATATATATATATATATATATATATTTATGGTCGGAGCCCTCCGCTGTAAGAGATATGAAAGAACACATAAACACGTCACAAGACTAACAACATAAAATAGACCTGAGTTGTGCCCTTGGTCTGCTGTAAGGTAAGCCCTGGTGAGCTGGGCAGTGAGCCCTGCTCTGCTGGGCGATATGCCAAGAGAAGGCCGCATACCTTAAGAAAGTAAATGGATGTTTCTGTAGAGAAACGTGTTTTAAGTGAAGTACTCTGAGAAGGGAAATGGGTGGGTGGGTACCTTGCACTGGAACCGACACAGACCGTTGTGGGTGGTCTGATTATATACCCTCCGGGCTCCTCCCATAATTACGGGCCACCATACTGGCCCTCTTATTTATGGTCGGAGCCCTCCGCTGTAAGAGATATGAAAGAACACATAAACACGTCACAAGACTAACAACATAAAATAGACCTGAGTTGTGCCCTTGGTCTGCTGTAAGGTAAGCCCTGGTGAGCTGGGCAGTGAGCCCTGCTCTGCTGGGCGATATGCCAAGAGAAGGCCGCAAAAGATTTGGTGTAGGGAGGTAATTATTAATTTATGTACAACAAGACACTACGGGGCAAAGTTTCTGAAGGCTCAGGACATTTCCACTTGTGGATTGGAGATGTATCGAGTAAAGCAGGTGGATTCCCGCCTGCCCATCTTTGATCGCGTGGACTGGGACCCCGTTTCGTGAGGCTGCTGATGCTGCTCCAATGCGAAAGAATGTCCAAGAAAATGACCAAGGTCCTGGCCTAATTTGCTCAAAAGGAACCTGACGTGACTAATGAACTGGTTGCTGCCTGGGGTACTAATCGAGAACGGTAGTAATGGGCTGTCCTGCGAGGGATCAAACATATGGGCCAAAAATTGATCTAGGATGGACACGGGGCACCAGGCTTTGAGAGTTTGGAAAGGTTTTATGTCAACCCCTGGGCCGGACTATTGTGTTTTGGACACGCTGAGGAGCAAGATGAAGTCTGATGGCGTGTGAGGTGGTGTCTACGTAACACTTTACAACTGGGATGGTGACAGTATTCACTGGGGCGTAAGAAGCTGTAGAAAGCCAGGTAGATGGCTGCTTGAAGGACCAGGCTGAATTTAGCCAAAAGGGGAATGTGACAGGATGAAAGACATGTCTCGGAATATGGCGCTGGTGACGGGTAGCCGTTTGATACTGATTTGGGGTCATTGCCTGTGAATACCACACAACATGGTCTTGACCGTATGGGCGGTGAACAAGACGGTTTGTTAGGATCTCATAAGGGGATGAAATACTGGATGTCAGCTGAGTGGGGTCTTAGGTATTGTGTGACAATGCCAACTGTGTGCGGTGGCATAATATGAAGACCAGGATGTGATGGAGAACTCTTGGTATTGCTCTGGGGTTTGAGGCTAGTAACCTGACATAGAACCTCTAGGCTGCCCGGTAGGCCTTCAGGGTGTTGTGAGATAGTGAAAGATTAATAAGGCAGGTAGCATCGTGAAAGTGTTGTTTGAATCCGAGGTTAGCTACGACCAGTGTGGGATAAGAGACATGGTCGGGTCGGTTCCAGGTTCCTGCAAAAAACAACGAAGCAAAGTTAACGGGTAGTGCGTCGGCCAGATTATTGCGTTTGTTTGGGATGTAGATGCATAGGACGTTAGATTGGTGCTGTGGGGATAGTGGCACCAGCCTGCGCAGGAAGGCCACGATGGCCGGCTACTAGGACCTCCTTTATTCATAATACTGGCTGTGGCTTGGTTGTCTGTGGCGAACGTCACTGTTTGTCCTGCCCAGTTGTTGCACCAGACTTGAGCTGCTGCGACAATGGGGTGGAGGTCGAACAAAGAGGAGGACTAACTGAACCCAGGAATCAAGAGGATTTCTGACGGCTATGGCCCTATAAACCCAATTTGGCCAAAATTGAGGCGAGGACCTGTGGAGGCTGTGGTGACCATGACTACCTGAGATGAAGAGAAAGATGCTGAGGGAATACACATTGGCATGCCATTCCAATTTGTGAGAAAATCGACTCTCATGGGCAGATCTGCTATAGCTGGCACATCTTAATTTAAGGATTTAGTCAGGGTCTTTGCCTGGAAGAGAAACACTAAAAGATGGGAGGTAAAAGATCCCCTTGAGTCTGGCTGCTGCCTTGGCTGAAAATGAGCAGTGATAGTCAAAGGATGGGCACCCTGCATACTTGTGACCTGCTGCGTGCAGATACGGGTCCAATTATACCCTCCTGTTGGGGTTGCTCTGCCTAGCATGTCTCTGACTGTCCCCAAGGCCCGCACAAACTCTGTGACAGTGAGCTTGCGATTAAGTAAAGGGTCTCTGGCCTTCAGGATGACGGAGACATCTCCCCGCGAATATGATTTGTTCTAGGCCAAGTTGTGTACTGCTATGAGGAGGGATGCTAAGTTAACGTCGTTGTCATCCAAGATGTCCTCCTAGATGCCCTGCTAGGACAAGGTGTGCAGGGAAGACGATGGTGCAGAAGTTGGGTGTATCTGTAAGTGAAGGTACGGGAATGACGGTGGTGACTGGAGCTGGTAGGGGCACGGCTGGGCGTACCTCCAGGGCTGTCACTCTGCTTGGACTTCGGCGACTGCTGCTGACAGTGTGGTTACCCAGGAGTGCAGCTGAGTAGTCGCAAAGAAGATAGACTGAAGTGGTGCCTGGAAGGGCTGCCACTGGCGGTGGAAACAGTAGCCTAAAGGCTTGGTTTCCTGGCTGCAGCAGGCTAGGATTTACTCCTGCGACACCGTTCTGCTATGAGCTTATTTTATTTTATTTTTTTTTTTTTTTTTTTTTTGTTATTATTTTTTTTTTTTTTTTTTTTTTTTTAATTGGTCCAAGCTCTTGTGAGACTGTAAACCGCCGCTTGCTGAGCCCGTAAAGGGTGATGGCAGGGCTGAGGCAAAGTCCTCACTGTCTGCCTGCGACATGGTGTCAACTAAAAGCAAGGGGGGGTGCGTATGTTTGAGGTAAGTTGCAAAGGTAGGAGGGGATAGTTGCGTTGGGTAGATAAGATGAAAGGCGGAAGGAAACAAGAAGAATAGGACAAGGAACGACAGACATAGTGACAGTTGGTTTGCGCTTGAGCGCTGTTGAGTGTGACTTTAGAAAACTCAAAAGAATGCGTAACAACCGAGGTGAGCCAGGAGGTGACTGGCTAGGTCACCGATAGCTCGGGTGTCAGTCTGTGCTCGGCACAGACTAATGAACCAGAGCGCCCCAGGGCGGACTGGGGTGGGTAGCTGAAGTCTGGTATACTAAGTAGGAATGTTGCGATCTGTAGTTAATTGACGTGGGTTCGGTCTACTAATGCTTGCACTGCCAGCAAGTATGGAGATTAGGCGACCTTGTCTGCGTATTGAAGGCTTGTGCTTCGAAAACAGAGTGAAGTGCACAGAAGTATGTGACAGTTGCTAACGCCTCAGGAGCAGGTCAAATTCTGTATGTGAAGTAAAAATATGTAGTGAAAGAGTGTTTAAGAGAAAGGGGGAATCCCATTGAACTACACACCGGACTTTATGCCCTAGTTGTGAAGTTGACTGGTTGGAGGCGAGAACTGAGTTGACCGGGAGCCTGTAGTAAGGTGACATGAGAATTTCGTTTTGACAATGGGGAATGCAAAGAGCTGTTTGGGGCAAAGCTGGCCCCCTGGTGAAGATGCAAGCCCTCGACAATGGGTTTTTTTTTTTTGGAAGATACTGTCCAAACCTGGTGCAGGGTGGACTAACTGGTGTACTAACTGGCCTAAAAGGGGAAAGCGACAGAGAAAACGATGAGCAGCCGTGTTGCTACTGGAGACGATGAGTGGCAGTTTGAGCCATTTGCTGAAATGCTTGCAGCGATTGCAAGGAAGCGGCCTTATTTGAATTATAAATTGAATTATGAGGTGAGAATGAATGAATGAATGAATGAGGTGAACAGCTGTGTTGCTACTGGAGACGATGAGTGGCCGTATTAAGCCATTGCAAGAAAGCAGCTTTATTTGAATCTATAAATTTAATTATAAGTGTGTAGGAATGAGGAGAGCAGCCGTTTTGCTACTAGAGATGAGTGGCCGTATTGAGCCATTGCATCGATGCTCGCAGCGATTGCAAGGAAGCAGCTTTATTTGAAAGGTGAAAGCAATGTTTGCGGATTTATAAGTGTGTAGGTATGAGGTGAACAGCAGTGTTGCTACTGGAGACGATTGGCAGTTTTGAGCCAAATGCAGAAAGACTTGCAGCGATTGCAAGAACGCAGCTTTGTTGAAAGGCGAAAGAAAGGTTATAGAGGAAATGTGATTATGTAGGAATGACCGTGCGCAATACTGAGCAAATTGGTGGAGAGAATTGTGTACGATAATGTATGGATAGACTGAGAAGGTCAAATGTAAGTACTGCTGAATTCGTACAGTCGATGTGACTAGTTTGAACTGGGCTATAGCTATGGAATAGTCTGCGAAAGATTTGACTCATTTGAGTCGGTGATGCAACAGGATTCGGCTTGGTTGCGTTTGGCAAGGACTGGAATCGTTGCGCCGACGCTGCGACTAGACTCGAATCCTCCGTAGATGCGACTGAGAGGCTCGTATATGGGATCCGACCGTATCGCTGAGGATATGGCTGGGTTCGGATTGATTGAATTGTGATGGTGGTTGAAGGGGCTGGTGATTGTCAATGATCCGAAACATAGAAGCGAAGTTGCGACTAGATTCGAAACGGCCGTAGATGCGAGGTGACTACAGGGCTCGTATGACAGATCTGTCAGTGTTGCAGATGATATGGCTGGGTTTGAATCGACTAAATGGTGATGGCGGTTGAAGGGGCTTGTGACTGCCGGGGATCCGAAACATAGAAGCGAAGTTGCGACTAGATTTCGAATCGGCCGTAGATGTGAGGTGACTACGGGGTTCGTATGACAGATCTGACCGTATTGCCGATGATATGGCTGGGTTCGAATCAACTAAATGGTGATGACGGTTGAAGGGGCTTGTAATTGCCGAGGATCCGAAACATAGAAGCGAAGTTGCGACTAGATTTCGAATCGGCCGTAGATGCGAGGTGAGTAAGGGGCTTGAATGTCGGATTTGACCGCATCGACCGTGAAGTGATCGGCTCGAGTAAACCCGCGTTGGGTAGAAAGGATGAAATACATGAAAGCTGACATAGACTTATGGTGGCGTAAGTGCGACTTTGCAAAACGAACATGATAAGGTAACTATTGGAGTTTAGAAGAGCGGTAACAACAAAGTCCTACCTGCGACAGCGAGTGTGTAGCGGTCCGAGCGTGGGACAATCGATGAAGATATACGACCGATCTCGAAGGTACAACTACGTGGACATGCAGTGAGTTGGCAGAGTCAGCCTCTGCAATGCATTTGACACGAATCAGCTCAAAAATATATGAGATGAATCTGATATAAATTGGCAGTAAGGAGTATCTGATACGAATTGGTTGTAGAGTGTATGCCATTCCTTACTGTGAAACCAAACACCTATCAACCACCCATCCCCCCCAGGCTAGTCAAGTGCAGGAAAGGCATCAGGTGGGTTTAATTACACCCCAATCAGCCACAGAAACCCATACAAACAATACCTGTTTATCTCAAAAAAGGATGAGAACAGTGAATTTTATAACCAGTGAAGCCTATGGCGAGTGATATTGGAGAACGACCAACAGCGACTCGAAGGCTTGGATCTATGAATGAATCGTACGTTTGGTAGAAAGAATTTACGAATGTACTATGCCTGTGCCGAACAATGTCGGGACATGAGTGTCAACAACTCAGAGGTAGGTTTTGCGAAAGGGGTGCAGGATAGTAAGCATGATAAGTCGCAAGTTTGCACATGATATGAAAAGATTCGGATACTACTTATCTGTGACCATGAGCGGGAACCGCCGACGAAGACCACAAATGAAGAAGCCGAAGTGCACCTACGATTGGACGCACGGATAGACGACCGTGAGGGAGCTGAGAAGAGTCGGCCCCTTGATGTGCAGTACCTTGCACTGGAACCGACACAGACCGTTGTGGGTGGTCTGATTATATACCCTCCGGGCTCCTCCCATAATTACGGGCCACCATACTGGCCCTCTTATATATATATTTTATTATATATCAAGGCTTACATAAGTGGTTCACCAAAAACAAAGAGCCACCCAGTCCAATTTATTTATCCTCCCCCCCCCCCTCATGTTTTATAAAGTATTAGAAATGTGTTATACGGACTTCTTAAAGTATTTTAATCTCCTATTTCAGTGCTGCTGCTTCCGTCAATAATATTACGTGTCAGAGATTTACTGCCCCCGGGAATCTCCTCCGTCTACTGGACCCCATAACACGTATATACAATAAAAGAGAAATTAAATATCCTACAAGAAACATTTACAATTATTGTACAAAATTACTACAATCATCAACCTGCACAGGAGAGGACGGGAGGGGGCGGTGCTACGGAATTGACACTTCCTGGGAGTAGCAACATTTGCTAGAATGTTCAGAATGGCCAGTCAATTAAAAAAAAAAAAAATACGTGGAAAGAAAAAAATGGTGCAAGTAAGTACTGAAAATGCGGGACTTTTCTGATCTTTTACCCGCCATGTTTTTACACTGATGAGGACAAGGCCTCTACGTTCAGATCTTTTGCAGTTGCACGGTGCGATTTATTTATTTTTTTCAAATTCTTTATTTCTTTTACATGAGAGTTGAGAATGATTACAACAGATTACGGTAACATCACTTCCAACGTATATGTCATACAGTAAATTCCCAATGAGAGTGACTACAACAGTTTACAGTATCATCACTTCCAACGTCGATCCTCCAACAACTTCCCAATGATTACCTCATTTTTACACGACTGTATCGCATTCTTATATCAGCCCCCATGTTATTTTATTATACATACAACCAAAAACAATCCCCTTATTAAAAGGCTTAACAAAACAACAGAGAACAAAAAATATAATAAAAAATAAAAAAGAATTCTCCCCGAACCAGGGGACCTTCTTCCTCCTCTCATCATTTACTTCTACTAGGACTTTACTTCCCTCAGCAATTTCTTCCCCTCTTCTGACTGTTTGAATGCCTCCCACGTGGCCCAACTTTTATGCCGCGTACACACGATCGGAATTCTCGTCGGAAAAAAAGCTCTGATGGTTTTCCCAGACGGAATTCGGCTCAAGCTGTCTTGCCTACACACGGTCACATCAAATTCTGATCGTTTATAACGCGGTGACGTACAACACGTACGACGTGACTAGAAAAAGGAAGTTCAATAGTCCAGTAGCCAATAGCTTCCGTCTCGTAGTTGAATCTGAGCAATGCGTGATTTTTGGCGTGTCGGAATTGCATTACACACGATCGGAATTACCGATAGAAAGTTTTTTCCATTGGGAAAATTGAGAACACGCTATCAATTTTTTGGCTGGCGGAAATTCGGACAGCTAAATTCCGATGGAGCATACCCACGGCCGCATTTTCCCGATGAAAAGCTCTCATCGGTCTTTTTCTGGCCGGAATTCCGATCGTGTGTACACGGCATTAGTAATTTGTTCCTTTCTATGTACTGTCGTAGGTATAAGATTTCCCATTATCTCTACTCTCCTTACTTTGTTGAGCCACATGGGGGGGGGGGGGGTCGTGAGTCTTTCCACCATGAGGCAATGCAGCTTTTCGCTGCATTTACAAGGTGGCTTAATCCTGAATTCTTGTATTTATTAGTTGGGATTTGTGAATACTATAATAGAAAGAAGGCCGGATCCTCTGGGATCTGGTAAATTTTTGGGTGATCCTCTGTACTTCCTGCCAGAACTGTCTAATTATTGAGCATAGCCCAAAAAAATATGCAGTAAATTCCCTTTTTCTTCACAGCCTCTCCAGCAACGGTCCGAGGAAACTGGGAAGAATTTACTGAGGGTTTGAGGGGTATAGTACCACCTTGTTAATTCAGCTCCTGGGTTTTCGTACACCTCTAGGGCTGCAACTAACGATTATTTTCATAATCGATTAGTTGGCCGATTATTGTTTCGATTAAATCGGTTAATAACCTTTAAAAAAAAAAACGTAATTTTGCAGCGATTTGCATTTTTACGTATTTTTCTGGCCAATTTGTTGTTGGGCAGATTTAAAAAAAACACAAATTGTGTTATTACATTGCTTTTCTGCAGCTTCTCCATTGCAGTATATTGAACCGAAAAACCAAAATAGCACCGGTTTGCGTTAAAAAAAAAAAAAAAAATCATGGATGTGAACATGTCCCATAGGAAACCATGTAAATGAACTGTGTTTCTGCAAAAAGCACCAAAAAACACAGGAGGTGTGACCCAGGCCTAACATAATGGGGTTATAAAAAAAAAAAAAAAAATGTACAAAAAGAGCAAATAATCGCAACTGTAATGCCGCGTACACACAGTCCGAATTTCCGGCCAGAAAAAGACCGATGAGAGCTTTTCATCGGAAAATGCGACCGTGTGTACGCTCCATCGGAATTTAGCTGTCCGAATTTCCGCCAGCCAAAAAATTGATAGCATGTTCTCAATTTTCCCGATGGAAAAAACTTTCTATCGGTAATTCCGATCATGTGTGTGCAATTCCAACACGCCAAAAATCACACATTGCTCAGATTCAACTACGAGACGGAAGCTATTGGCTACTGGACTATTGAACTTCCTTTTTCTAGTCACGTCGTACGTCACCGCGTTATAAACAATCAGGAATTTGATGTGACCCGTGTGTAGGCGAGACAGCTTGAGCCGAATTCCGCCGGGAAAACCACCAGAGCTTTTTCAGATGAGAATTCCGATCGTGTGTACGCGGCATTAGAGAGTTTCCAATCCTTCCAGGTGGCAACCTTGGCATCGGCATCTTGTAGCCTGCTTTCACAATTTGCAAGGCCCATAATCACCGGGACCAAATTTGATGCCTAAAACTTTGATTTCCTGTCAGGGGTCTGGGAAGACATCCGGAAGCTCGAAACTGTCGCCTTCCTCACCCATCCAGAAAAAACTTTGCTTTTATCCTGATTGATCTTTGAGCCGAATTCCGTCGGGAAAACCATCAGAGCTTCTTCCGATTAGAATTCCGATCGTGTGGGTTCATTTTTTTACTATGGGACAGTGAAAGTAATATTTACAGTAGCGATTTGCTCTTTTTGTACTATAAAGGGCTAATTTTAGTTTTTTTTTTAACCCCATTATGATAGTGGGCCGATTACTCGATTATGAAAATAGTAATCGATTATTTTCATAATCGATTAGTTGTTTCGGCCCTCTACACCTCGATGAATTTAATGACAGATTATATAATATTCTGACGTTGGATTGGTGTGAAAGTTTGGCCGAGATCTCTCTCCCATTTACTAAGACCTGGTATTACAAAATCTTCTGGGGGTGTTGACAATAGTGCGTACATCTCCACGATAGTACGGGGAAGGGAATTCCGCACGGTGCGATTGAAACCAAAGCACTGAGCAATAGCTGGAAAGGCATGGACTTGTGGCAGTTGACCAGCTGGGCCTAGATGATATTGTCAAAAGCAACACACAAGACAGCAGAAATTGGTAAGCACAACCCAGTTTGAAGGCCTAAGCCAACTTTGGGAGTCGCCTTCTCATTGAATAGCGACTCCTCCTTGGCTGGTGTCCTAGTCAGAGAACTGCCCCGTTGTGCTTTTGTTCATAGAGGAGATGGAGAACCTTCTTAAAAAAAAAGGTAGGAGATGTGGACTAGATGGGTTTACCCAGAACCCTCAAACTCCACTGATGTATTAGTAGTTAGCAGAACCCAGGAAGATCTTGGCTGCAGAAGCTTGGCAGCAGGCCACTCGCCTACTACCCAGTGTCTGGTACAAAGGCAGAGTTATTGATGTATTAGCTCAGGATCTGGCAATGAAGGTCAATGAGTGTATGATGCAAACATACTATGTATCCAGCCATAAACAAGAGACAGAAGAGAAGCACGAGGAAACGTAGTTGAGTCATTGGTACTTGTTCAAAACATCTAAAAAAAAAAGGTAAAATATTCTAGGCGTGTTGCCTAAATGGGACACGAGCACTAAACTCATATCCGTGACCATTTCATTTGTGGTTTGCTCACAGATTGTCGTTACTTTGGAGGTTATTTACAAAAAGGCAAATCCAATTTGCGCTACAAGTGCACTTGGAAGCAGGGCTGCTGTTAGAAATCACGGGGGGCCCCATACAGCCTACACTAAAATTATTATTAGTGGACACAAACATAACAGAGAACCTGCGTAAATGAGCCCTTTTATAATAGAACAGGGAGGAGGAAGCAATTACAGGAACAATGATGCCCTGTGTCTCTCCCTGCAGCAGCTAAAAGCTGGTGGGAGGGAGAGAAACCAGCTTTTATCTGCTGCAGAGAGCCGCACAGGGCATCTTTCTGTAATTGCTCCTCGTATCGACAACACCGATTCCTCTTGCTGTTCGGGCCCCTCTGTGTGCCGGGGCCCCCTACAGGAGGACTGGTGGTCCCCCCCCCCCTATCAGCAGCCCTGCTTGGAAGTGCAGTCACTGTAAATCAGAGGGTTAGATCTGAAATGAGGGGAAGCTCTGCTATTTATATTATCCAATCATGTGCAAACTAAAATGCTGTTTATTTTCCTTGCATGCCCCCCCCCCCCCGGATCTACAGCGACTGCAACTCCCAAGTGCACTTTGCACTTAGTGCTCATGCACAAGGACGTTTTAAAAAACTGGCTGCAAATCTAGCTCCGACGCCTGGAAAAAAATCGGCGTTAAAAAACGCGTTTTGCATTGGCGTTTTTTAGCGTTAGCGTCAAGTAGCGTTTTTTTTTTAAAGAAACACATCTCTTGGCTATAGCACTCAGAAAATATGTTACGCGTTTATGCGCCTTTTTTGCGCAATTCGTGTTTTTACAGCTCTAGCTCTGCGCCACGGAACGCACTGGTCCTGGTTTTTTTTTTTTTTTACAGCTTAAAAAACGCCTATGCCTTTTGCAGCTCAAAAAACGCCTAGGTGGGCATGAAGCCATAGACTAACATGGACAGGCGTTTTTAAGCTGCAAAAAAAGCAGGCGGTAAAAACGTCCGTGTGCATGAGGCCTTAGTGCTCATGCACACGGAGGTTTTAAAAAACTGGCTGCAAAGCTAGCTCTGACACCTGGAAAAATCAGCGTTAAAAAACGCAATTTTTACCGCGTTTTGCATTGGCGTTTTTGCGTGTTTTTTAGCGTTAAGTAACGTTTTTTTAAAGAAACACATCTCTTGGCTATAGCACTCCCAAATTTCCCACAATGCCACAGAAAACAAAGAAAATATGTTACGCGTTTATGCGCGTTTTTACAGCTCTAGCTCCGCGCCCCGGAACGCACTGGTCCTGGGTTTTTTTTTTTACAGCTTAAAAAACGCCTATGCCATTTGCAGCTCAAAAAACGCCTAGGTGGGCATGAAGCCATAGACTAACATGGACAGGCGTTTTTTAGGCCTCACGCACACGGACGTTTTTTACAGCCGCTTTTTTTAGCGCTTTTTTTTTTTTGCAGCTTAAAAACGCCTGTCCATGTTAGTCTATGGCTTCATGCCCACCTAGGCGTTTTTTGAGCTGCAAATGGCATAGGCGTTTTTTAAGCTGTAAAAAAAAAAAAAAAAAAACCCAGGACCAGTGCGTTCCGTGGCGCAGAGCTAGAGCTGCAAAAACGCGAATTGCGGAAAAACGCGCAACATATTTTCTTTGTTTTCTGTGGCATTGTGGGAAATTTGGGAGTGCTATAGCCAAGAGATGTGTTTCTTTAAAAAACGCTACTTAACGCTAAAAAACGCGCAAAAACGCCAATGCAAAACGTGGTAAAAAAATAAATCGCATTTTTAACGCTGATTTTTCTAGGTGTCAGAGCTAGCTTTGCAGACAGTTTTTTAAAACGTCCGTGTGCATGAGCACTAAGGCCTCATGCACACGGACGTTTTTACAGCCGCTTTTTTGAGGGTTTTTTTTTTTTTGCAGCTTAAAAACGCCTGTCCATGTTAGTCTATGGCTTCATGCCCACCTAGGCGTTTTTTGAGCTGCAAATGGCATAGGCGTTTTTTAAGCTGTAAAAAATAAAAAAAAATAAAAAAAAAACAGGACCAGTGCGTTCCGTGGCGCGGAGCTAGAGCTGTAAAAATGCGAATCGCGGAAAAACGCGCAACATATTTTCTTTGTTTTCTGAGTGCTATAGCCAATAGATGTGTTTCTTTAAAATAAAAACGCTACTTAACGCTAAAAAACGGCAATGCAAAACGCGGTAAAAATCGTGTTTTTAACGCCGATTTTTCCAGGCGTCTGAGCTAGCTTTGCAGCCAGTTTTTTTAAAACGTCCGTGTGCATGAGGCCTTATAGTGCAAAGTGGATTTACCTTTAGCAAATAACCCTCTTTGTCTCATAAAGTAGCATTACGTTGTTTCACTGTTCCATTAGCTTGGGGTATGGTATGGGGCAGTGATGGAGAACCTCGGCGCTCCAGATGTTTGGGAACTACATTTCCCATGATGCTCAGGCACTCTGCAGTGTAGTTGAGCATCATGGGAAATGTAGTTCCAAAACATCTGGAGTGCCAAGGTTCTCCATCACTGGTATGGGGGGGTACTGCTGAATCACCCTTAACCCTTTCAGAATTGCTTATCTGCTACACCATTAACACTCTCCTTCCTCCCAGAGTTCCCTCTCCCCGGTGTGCACCCTTTGGTGTTCGATAAGCCTCGACTTCCGCGTGAAAGCTTTAGGACACTCAGAACATGGATACGGCTTCTCTCCAGTGTGACCCCTCTGGTGTGTGCGAAGATGTGACGTTGTTGTAAAAGTTTTCTCACACTCAGAACACCGATATGGCTTCACCCCGGTGTGAACCCTCAGGTGCGTGGTCAGAGTAGACTTCACGGTAAACGTTTTATCACATTCGGGACACTGGTACGGTTTCTCTCCGGTGTGAATCCTCTGGTGTATGAGAAGATCCTCCTTCCTTTTAAAAGCTTTGTTGCATTCAGAACACGGGTACGGCGTCTCGCCGGTGTGGATTTTCTTGTGTCTGATAAGTCTTTCCTTCAGTGTAAAAGACTTGCCACATTCAGAACACCAATATGGCTTCGCTCCGATGTGAGCCGCCTGGTGCTTAATAAGATCCGACTTGTGTATAAAAGCTTTGCCACATTCGGAGCATGGACACAACTTCTCTCCGGTGTGAATCCTCTGGTGTATGGTAAGCTCAGACTTCACTCTAAAAGCTTTGTCACATTCGGGACACTGATATGGCTTCTCTCCGGTGTGAACCCTCTGGTGTGGGATAAGTTCTGACTTCTCCTTAAAAGCTTTATCACATTCAGAACACGGATATGGATATGTATTCTCTTCGGTGTGACTCCTCCAGTGTCTGGTAAGAGTCTCCGGCCTTTTATAAGCTTTGTCACATTCAGAACACCGATACGGCCTCTCTCTAGTGTGAACACTCCCATGCCTAATAAGCTCTGCCTTCAGTTTAAAGGCTTTGTCACATTCAGAGCACCGATATGGCTTATCTCCGGTGTGCATGCTCTGGTGCACGTTGAGTTGTGTCTTCAGTCTAAAAGCTTTATCACATTCAGAGCACCGATATGGCTTCTCTCCGGTGTGAACCCTCCGGTGTGTGGAAAGCTCTGACGTCAGTCGAAACGCTTTATCACATTCAGAGCACTGATTTGGCTTCTCGTCATTGTGAGCCCTCTGGTGTCTGATAAGCTCCGACGTCCGTCTGAAAGCTTTATCACATTCAGAACACGGATACGCCTTCTCTCCGGTGTGCATGCTCTGGTGTACGTCAAGCTGCGTCTTCAGTCTAAAAGCTTTACCGCATTCAGAACACCGATACGGCTTCTCCCCGGCGTAAACCTTCTGGTGTCCGATAAGCTCCGCTTCCATTGTAAAACCTTAGTCACGTTCCAGATACGATATCTTCTCTCCTGTGTGATGTCTCTTGTATGGTATGTATGGTATGTATGGGTTTGACTCTACCGTAAAGCTATTGTCACTTCCAACAATGGCTTCTCTCCTGTTGTCCTCCAAGACTGGATCAAAGTTGACATTTAGAAGACGGGTGTGACTTGTGTCCCGGGTGGATCCTCCGGTGATCTGGAGTAAAGCCTTTCAGTCTCTCAGAACATCTATAGGACTCGTCTCCAATGTGACTTCTGAAGACCAACAAACATGTCAATCCAGCTGTACAGAGATAAAGAAAAGAAAATTAAAATTATATAAATAAACTAAAATTAAAGTTTCTTCTTTGGTTTTAACTTTCATTCTTGAATATATATTTAATACATAGAAAGACTATGTACTATACAGGTGTAAATGTTTGTATGGTGTCTTAGCCCTTGTACACACGGTCGGGGAATCTGTCGGAATGTGTCCTATCAGACCGTGTCGTCGGATAATCCGACTGTGTGTGGTCTGCATCGGACTGATTCCGTCGGAATATCCGTCGGACCCAATTTTCCAACTTGTTGGAAATATTTTCCAACCAACTGGTTCGATCGGACATACTCCGATCATGTGTAGAGAATTCCGATCGGACAAAGTGCCACGCATGCTCAGATCAAATTCCTACACCAAAGCTATTGGCTACTAGCCTGAACGTAGTCCCATCGTAACGAAATTACGTCATCACGTTCTGAACGATCGGATTTTTCGACAACTTAGTCCGACCCGTGTGTATGCAACAGTTTCGGACAAGATCCGACGGACAAAATCCAACGGATTTGGTTGTCGAAATCTCCGACCGTGTGTATAGGGGCTAATAGAGGTCGCCGTATTATTCCCATTAGCTGGTATAATAGGAGCGCCTATTCCAGTTTTCTGGAGGAGAATCTCATTCTTTGGTATCATTCAAGGCACCACGCTGCACTTTCGAGCACAGGGCAGGAGAAACCAGGAGCACCGTGTTTTAGCCCAGTGAAAATTGGCTTCATGAGGATTTGGTATGACTACCCTTTCAATCACTTGCCAACCGGGGCGGATTCTGACACTTCTCTCCTACATGTAAAAATCCACATAATATTGGTTAGAAATTTACTTAGAACCCCCAAATATACACACAGTGGGGGGGGGGGGGGGGTGTGTGCTGATTGTCTCCCCTGCAGATGGTGTAATTTTGCCCGCTTACACCATGGAGTCACACACAGAGGTGGGAACATGAACACCATCCCTACAGTCACACACGGAGGTGGGAACATGAACACCATCCCTACAGTCACACACAGAGGTGGGAACATGAACACCATCCCTACAGTCACACACAGAGGTGGGAACATGAACACCATCCCTACAGTCACACACAGAGGGGGAAACGCGATGCTTTGGGGCTGTGTCTCTGCTAAAGGTACAGACTGACTTTTCCGCATTGAGGGGCCAATGGACGGGGCCATGTATTGTAAGATCTTGGAGGAGAACCTTCTTCCCTCAGCCAGAACACTGAAGATGGGTCATGGATGGGTCTTCCAGCATGACAATGACCCAAAACATACCGCCAAGGCAACAAAAGGAGTGTCTCAAAAAAAAAAAAAAAGAAGCACATTAAGGTCATGGAGTGGCCTAGCTAGTCTCCAGACCTTAATTCTATAGAAAATGTATGGAGGAGCTGAAACTTCGAGTTGCCAAACGACAGCCAAGAAACCTTAAGGATTTAGAGAAGATCTGTAAAGAAGAGTGGACCAAAATCTCCCCTGAGATGTGTGCAAACCTGATCACCACCTACAAGAAACGTCTGACCTCTGTGCTCGCCAACAAGGGTTTCTCCACCAAGTCATGTTGTTTTGCTTGGGGATCAAATACTTATTTTACTCACTGAACTGCAACTTCATTTATAACATTTGTATCTTGTGTGTTTTTTCTGGATTTTTGGTTGATATTCTGTCTCCATCACTTAAAATACACCTCTGATAAAATTATAGAACCTTCATTTCTTTGTAAGTGGGCAAAACTTACACAATCTGCAGGGGAGCAAATCAGCATTTAATATAGTATATATAAGACCGAGACAGATGTGGATCACAAATACGGGACAAGACTTACAACATAAATAGACCCAAGGTGTGGTTTTTGGTCATCTGGTAGATAAGCCAAGAAAAGGGGCCAAAATAAGCAGGTGAGGGGGAAATATCTTTATTGGCTCTAAGCTCATTGAGCAAGCTTGGAGAAGGCCAAGGCCATCTCCACTTGAGGGTTCGGAATATATCTGGTGAAGCAGGCGGACTTCCATCTGCTTAGCTTCTTAACCACATGGTCTGGTACTCCGCGCCGAGATGCAGCTGAGGCTGCGCCAATCCGGAAGGAATGTCTAGAATACCGCCTGGGGTCTAGGCCGAAGTTGAGCAGTAGGACCCTAACATGTTTGATAAACTGACTGCCAGTCAGGGGGGTTGACCAGAAAACGCAGTTAACGGGGGGGGGGGGGGCTGGAGACTGGCTGGCTAGGTGAGAGAGCAGACTGCCAAGGATGGTTACTGGGCACCAGGTGTTGCTGGTCCTGAAGAAGTTGATATCTAGTCCGGTTTGTTGTGTTTGAGACCTTAAAGGTGAAGGACATAATGGTTTGGGAAGCGAGTTAGCAGGTATCTGTACAGTACCGGACAACTGGTACTACCAGAGGTGAACTCGCTAGGTCGTAAGAAGCCATAGAAAGCCAAGTAGATGGCCGCCTGGATGACCAGGCTGGGCAAGAGCCCAAAAGGGGAACGTGCGAGGATGACGGACGTGCCCCTGAAGATATTGCTTGTGATGGGTAAGCGTTTGCCATTGGTAGCGAGCTTCTGCTTCTGAATTCCATGCAGCAGAGCTTTCACCATATGGGTGGTGAACACAGATGGCTGTAGAGGATTCTGTAAGGACAGGAAATTCTGAATACCGGCTAGGTACAGCCCGATAGTGTTATGAGCGAGAGGCAGCTGTGTATTTCAAGAAGATATGAAGGCTAGGACGCGAGTGACGTCATCTGCTGTGGTTCCAGGTCAAGCAGCTAGGAACCCGCAGTAGGTATTCCAGGCCGTGCGTTACGCCTTACGTTTGTTTCTAGACAGCGAGTGGTTGATAAGCCGGGTTGGCATTGGCAAGATGTGGCTTCAATAGTTGAGACGTAGGTGGGATACGAGTGCATGATAGGTCGGCTCCAGATACCCGCTGGAAGGAGGAGACAAAATTGAAGCGAGACAGTGCATCTGCTGAAGCATTGCACTTGCCGGGGATATGCTCACAGTAAATATTATATTGGTGATGTAATGATAATCGGTTGTGTCGCCCGGAAATGGCGCGATCTTATCGCGCCTACATCCTATTAGACGCTGTGCGTTCCAACACACAATGAAAAAGACAACTGGCACAATATAAAAGGCTGTACACAGGTATTCACATTTAATAAATGATATATATGGGATTTTAAGTTATCCATATATGGACATCACACGAGCATGTTTTTTTTACAATTATGGGGGGTAAGATATTCAAACGGAGGCATGGAACGCACGCTTGGCGGCCATCTTTGACCTCCGCAACACCGGAAGTGATACGCGGTGACACAGGTGAGGGGGAATCTGGTCTAATGGGCCTTGTAGATTATAAAATCGAGTCTGGTAGCAGTGGATGGGCACCCCAGACGATGTCTACGAGGACGAAACGCGTCGGGAGGACTCCACTGCCACCTGTTTTATAAGAAGCGCTCGGTTAAGACCACAGAAATGTGAGTTTGTTACTAAATTTTAATGGAATTACACTATATGGCCCTATGTTTCTTTCCATATATCCACTGTTTTGAAACGGGCCTCTATATATGAGGAGAGAATCTACTGTGGTTGTAAGGAATTTCCGGAGGATTGTCTCTTATGTTCAGCCCTTGCCAACTCATGTTAAATCGGGCATTCCAATAATCGGCAAATTTGAGTGGCCACGACCAATAGAAAGCTTGCAAGACCCTTAGAATATATGTTCTCTTGGGTCATAACCATCTGGTAAGCCTACATCTGTGTAGGTGGCGGTATCATCACATGGGTGTTCACATGTTTATGTTTTTGGTGATCAGAAGGCAGATTTGAAGTGTCATCTTCAGGTGGGATTTGAACATTTTTGGACGTTAAGAGACTTTAGGTTTGCACTTTTTTCATTTTTTTTATTTTTTTTTATATAAGAGCACATTGATTTGGTGTTTATTTATTCATCAAAATAATTTTTTCTTTAGACCGTTTATGTAGTTTGTATACACAGTTGCTTAATCGTTCACGATTTTGCTTCAATATAAAGGGTTTAGCGCTACTTCTTCCCACATTTGCATGATAATTGCACCAGCCTGCGCAGGAAGGACATGATGGGGAGCGACTTGGATCTACCCTTATTGATGATGTCGGCTGTAGCCTGGTTATCTGCGGTGAAGAGTACTGTCTGACCTGTCCACGTGTGGCCCCCAGACTTGGGCTATTGCCATGATGGGGTACAGTTCGAACAAAGATGAGGAATCAAGCAGATTTCTGTAGGCCAGGGACCAGTGAACTAGTGGTGGCCAAAAATAGCAGCAAAGCCTGTGGAGGCGGCAGCGTCTGAATACACGTGGTGACTGGGCTGATACTAAGGGAATAAGCACGGATATGCTGTTCCAGGCGGTGAGGAACTCATCCCACATAGCCAAGTTTGCTATGGCTGCTGGGTCAAGTCTGAGGACTTGGTCAGGGTCTTGTACACGGGTGAGAAAGACCAAGAGCCATGAGATGAAATTGAGCATGCCTACCTAGGACTGCAGCTGTCTTTTACTACAGCCCTGTGGCCGGGTAAAATCGTGAATGACCTACCTAACACGGGCTAGTTTGTCAGCAGGGAGGCTAGCCTGAGTGTCCAGGACGATGCCCAAGAAGGTGATGGAATGTGCCGGTCCTTACACTTTATGTTCAGCCATAGGCACCTTGAGTTTGTTAAAGACCATTCTTAGCCGGTCTAGATCTACAGGGGGTATGACTGGCCGTTCAATGAGCAGAAAGTCATTGGGATAATGAATAACCGTGTGGCACTGGGCCTGTTGTGATGGGATCCAAGTGAGGGACTGTGCGAAAACGTCAAACAGCCACGGGCTGCTTTTGCAGTCAAAGGTCAGCTTGGTGGCAAAATAGTAAGAATCCCTCCACTTCATGCCTTACCACCGCCAGAGGGATGGTTTGATAGGTAGGAGCTTGAAGGCATCTGCGATATACGCTTTGGATAGCCAGGTGCCTATCTTAATGATGGTCATGTCGACTGACGTATACTTGAGAGAAAATTCTTCGGAAGGGCTCAAGGAGTTCAATCTAGGGATATGTGAGAAATGAGGTGCAGACAAGTCACATAGTAAGCAGAGTTTATTTGTGAACCTGCCCTTGACAAGCCCAATAGGGCTGACTCTCCAAATCTGGAAAGGCGACTGTGAGAAGGGGCCAATGATGAACCCTTTATCTAACTCAAGTCTATAAGAGGGTGTCTATGGCCTGAGCATCGATGGCCGCAGACTGTAGGTTCTTGCACTGTTGAATGGAGGGGGTAAAGTGATGAAGCTGGTGTGGAATCTTGCCGTGAAGCCGTGTAGCAGGAATACTGCCAGTGAAGGGGTGAGGAGTGCGGAGACATAGAAGCTCAGCCACAGGACATCCACCCGACTCAGTCAGGATTTGTTAAGCTGCTGCAGACAAGTGGACTTTGGGTGAACCAGTGGCGTAACTAGAACCTTCAGGGCCCCGATGCAAGAAACAATGAAGGGCCCCCCTGAACCCCAGCCAGGGCCCTTCCCTCCGAGTCCGGTGGTGGAACTCCAGGGCGTGGTCACAGGTATGACTTTTGTGAGCCCTGTAGTTCCACCACTGGTATCAGTGTTTTTTTTAGGTGCCCCATTGGGGGACTGTCCCTAGGCAGGATGGGGTCCCCGTCCCCAGAAGAGATGAGGTCCTTTTCTCCAGGGCAGATGAAGTTACTGCCCCCAGGTGAGAAGGGGTCCCTGTCCCCAGGGGAGGTGGGGGTCCCTGTCCCCACATGAGAAGTTGTCCCTGTCCCCAGGGGGAGATGGAGGGGGTATGTAATGGTGTGTGGGGGATGGGGTCCTCTCACTCACCATGACCAAGCTGTAGGCCGTGCACTCATCCATGTTGGCCTGGGCTCCATCCAGTGTGCTGGACGGGCGATCAGCATATCTCCCAGAAAGACCTTTCATCATCTGTGTATGACGGGGGAGGAGGGTGGCTGGCAGACAAGCCTGCAGTGTCCTCCAGGGAGTCGGCTCTCATAGGGCTGCACTGCATCTGTGTGCTTCAAGTTTGTTTACCCGGGAGAAGTATGCAGTGCAGTGTGGGCCGGACTCGGGGGGGGGGGGGGGGGACTCTGGCTGGGGAGAACAGACATCGGACTGAGCGGCAATGCATGGAGCAGGAGAGGGGTACTCTGAGGAGCCGGCTGAGGACACAGGTCATGCGGGGAATGCACAACTAAAGAGCAGCCAGTGTCATAGTCAAGCATGGAGCTCTGCTAGTCACCCTCCACCTCCAGCCACCCGTGTGCATGGTGCACTGGTACCCCTAGCTGCCTATGCTGCTGCCTGCCATATGTAGAGGGGGCTGCATCACAGGGCCCAGTTGCGGTCGCAACTGCTGCACCCCCTATAGTTACGCCCCTGGGGTGAACCTTGTGGTATGAAGTATAGACATTGCCGTAGGCAGCACTGGCTAAAGGAGCACACACCTTGGTTGAAGTTGTTGCATATCTCTGCGTCCCCCACTGAAAAAGATTGGTCGTCCTAACTTGTCTACCTGTTGCTGTTGTGGTGGTCCTAACGGTGGAAGGGAAATTGACGGGGCATCTTGTGGCTGCCTCAGAGCACCAATTTGCTGTGTGGGTGGAAGATTGGCAAATCGCGTAGAGTGGGGAACAAAGACCAACAAAGTGGCGACAGAATAGTTCCATGTCTGTGCCACTCCAGTCAGTACTGATCTGGACCTGGGCGCGTCTTGCTGTTGCTTTGGCTGAGAGCGGCCGATAGTAGGCGTAGAAGGCAAAGCCACCATATTTGTAAGCAAGATCTAACATTGCATGGAAGGTATAAGTCCAGCTCCTCCCTCCTGCTGGGGGTGGCTGAACAAAGGACGTCCCTGAACATCCCGAACTCAGTGGGTGGCAGCTTACCACTGAGCCTGGGGTCAAATAATGAGAGGTCTCCCCGGGCGTAGGATTTGTTGTCAGCTAAGTTGTTGGCCTGAGATGAGCAGGGATGCCAAATTGACGTCCTTGCCCTCTAGTATATCCTTCCTGATGCTGGCCGCGATAAGATAAGTGGGGAGGACGATAGGTGTAGAGCCTGGTGTACCTGTAGAAGGAGAAGCAGTCATCGGGACTATAAGGATTAACAAGTCTCCATTCTGTTATACTGTCATCCATTTTAAACTTTGTATGACCAAGCTAGAATTCTAACTACTAAGACATAGATGCTCGCTATTTGGAAAATATGCTGTTTTCTTAGAATGCCCTTGGCCGCGAGAGTTTGTACAGAGAAAGCCAAGATATGCAACTATCTTATATTCTCTTAACTGCGTCTGTGACCTAGAACGTCTGGACCACAGACTATTAGCACAATGTTGTTGAATATCGTAGTCTTATTCTTATCTCGTGTGAAGGTTAATGACGCGCTTTGCCGTGAAGACAATTTCTGCTTATTTTGCTTGTTCTGTCAATAAACCTGTTACTAGGAAAAGTTTGGTGTATAGCTACGAGCGGATCCCTGATTGGCTACTCCACAGGGCGCCACCCCAACTGTTTCAGCATATAACCTGTTGTATTCAAAACATTAAATCGTAATCATTATTCACGTACATCTCGTGTATGTGCCTTGATTATCTCACCGGTGAATGGGACTCCCAAGTTTATCCAGACCACGGCCTAGGCGAGATAGGAAGAGGGAAATCGAGCACCTAACAGAGCAAGGACCTACCTTTACAGGGACCAAGACCAGATCAGGGAGGGCCATGGGTGGGCGAACTTCCAAAAGGATGACTCTGGTCTGGACATCCAAAACTGTTGCGGTTAAGGAGGAGATTAAAGCGGAGCTCCACCCTAAAGTGGACCTTCCGCTCAATGGAATCCTCCCCCCCTCCGGCGCCACAATTGGCACCTTTCAGGGGGGAGGGGGGAGAAGGTACCTGTACAGTACAGGTATCTGCACCCACTTCCGGCGTAGATTCTGCAGAAAGGAACGCCCCTCTCTGCAGAATCCACGCCCCTTTCCGAAAGTCCCCCGCTGCCTGCTGGGAAACACACGGATCCCAGAGACAGCGGGGACCGTCCTTATTGCGCAGCGCGACTCGCGCATGCGCAGTAGGGAACCGGGAAATGAAGCCGAAAGGCTCCACTTCCTGATTCCCATGCCCAAGATGGCGGCGGCAGCACCCGAGAGACCGGCTTCGGGTGCCGACATCGCGGGCGTGCTGGGCGGGTAAGTGTCATTATTTTAAAAGTCAGCAGCTGCAGTATTTGTAGCTGCTGGCTTTAAAAAAAAAAAAAAAAAAAAAAAAAAAAAAAAAACGGCGGAACTCCCGGCGGACTCCCGCTTTAAAGAATGCAGCTGGGAAGTGGCCCCGGAGAAGGATTGCAGGGATGCCTGCTAGGTGCTGGGCCCGGCTATAGCTGGGGGCGGGAAGAGGAGCCTGAAAAGCTCTACCTTCCTGGCCGTGGTGGGAAAGGGAATGTCTCAGCTCAGAAATGAGCTTGAGGATGGTCCATCCCCTGAGGGACTGTATGCTGCCCCACTCTGAGCCCGCGAAAGGTGACAAAGGGGCAGGTGTGGGGTCCTCGCTGCCAGCCTATGGCTCTGGCTAGAAGACAAAAGGGGCGGGCGGTGCTCATGTTTAAGAAGAGACATCGCCGTAGGATAGAGAGCAAAGTGGTAAAAGAGAAAACTCTGAGGAGGAAGAAAAATAAGAGAAGTACAAGAAAAGGAATGATGGGTGTAGACTGGAGCTGACAGCGTTCTGTTGTGGCAGAACTGTGTAGAGTGACATTTTAGAAAACTCAGAAGAGTGCGAGGCGACCGAGGTGAGCCAGGAGGCAACTGGCCAGGTAACCAATAGCTCCGGTGCCCGTTTGTGGCAAGCACAAACCTAAAAAGACCAGAACCCCAGGGCGTGCTGTGACCTGAAGATGACGTCTGGTACGGCCTACGTAGGAATGTTGCGATCTGTAGAGGGCGACGTATGCTCGGCCTGCCAACACTGGCACTGCCAGCAAGCCCACCGTTAAGTGACCTTCTTTGCGAGGTGAAGGGCGTCCTTCGAAAATGGAGTGTCATGTATAGACATATGTGACAGAAACTAACGCCTGAAGAGTACGTCCAATGATGTATGTGAAGTAACAGTATAGCGCAAGGGCGCTGCAGAGAGTGATGTGATGGAGAAACCCGTGAACAACGTAGCACCCGGCTGACACTCTAGTAGTGAGGTCCTGGTTAGGATCGAACTCGGTCCACCGGGAATACTTGTAGTAGGGGGGTGACAGAAGTGCGGCAAGAGATTTTTTACATTTTTCTCCCCCCCCCCCCAATTCCCCCTTTTGGGGCCCTTTGTGTGTGACTGGCCCCGGTGAAGATGCAATCATTTCGTTTATTTAGTTTTTAACCTGGGAAATAACGTCCAACCTGGTACAGGACGGCACCTGAACTCGATTGACCCTAGACCAGTGGTGGTGAACATTGGCACCCCAGATGTTTTGGAACTACATTTTCCATGATGCTCAACTACACTGCAGAGTGCCAGAGCATCATGGGAAATGTAGTTCCCAAACATCTGGGGTGCCGAGGTTCTCCATCACTGACCCTAGGGAGAAAGAGTAAAATAATGAGTGGCTCGTATGAATGCCACTGGAGACGAGTAGCTGATGAAGTGCCACTAAAACGAAGTGTGGCTGTGCGAGTGCCACGGAGTGTGTTTGCAGCGATTTTCAAGAGGTTATGTTGAGATGCGTACTTGCAGCGTTTGCAAGGAGTTTTAGTCTGAGAAGCACGTTTGGGGTGTAGCGGATGGGTAACGGCCGAGATGCGAGTACGAGGAGTTTTAGGCTGAGAACAAACGTTTGGGGTGTAGCGGATGGGTAACTGCCGAGATGCGAGTACGAGGAGTCTTAGGCTGAGAACCACGTTTGGGGTGTAGCGGATGGGTAACTGCCGAGATGCGAGTACGAGGAGTTTTAGGCTGAGAACCACGTTTGGGGCGTAGCGGATGGGTAACTGCCGAGATGCGAGTACGAGGAGTCTTAGGCTGAGAAGCCCGTTTGGGGCGTGGCAGATGGGTAACTGCTGAGATGTGAGTACGAGGAGTTTTAGGCTGAGAACCACGTTTGGGGTGTAGCGGATGGGTAACTGCTGAGATGTGAGTACGAGGAGTTTTAGGCTGAGAACAAACGTTTGGGGTGTAGCGGATGGGTAACTGCCGAGATGCGAGTACGAGGAGTCTTAGGCTGAGAAGCCCGTTTGGGGCGTGGCAGATGGGTAACTGCTGAGATGTGAGTACAAGAAGTCTTAGGCTGAGAACCACGTTTGGGGTGTAGCGGATGGGTAACTGCTGAGATGCGAGTACGAGGAGTTTTAGGCTGAGAACCACGTTTGGGGTGTAGCGGATGGGTAACTGCCGAGATGCGAGTACGAGGAATTTTAGGCTGAGAACCACGTTTGGGGTGTAGCGGATGGGGTAACTGCTGAGATGCGAGTACGAGGAATTTTGGGCTGAGAACCACGTTTGGGGCGTAGCGGATGGGGTAACTGCCGAGATGCGAGTACGAGGAGTCTTAGGCTGAGAACCACGTTTGGGGTGTAGCAGATGGGTAACTGGCGAGATGCGGGTACGAGGAGTCTTAGGCTGAGAACCACGTTTGGGGTGTAGCGGATGGGGTAACTGCCGAGATGCGAGTACGAGGAGTCTTAGGCTAAGAACCACGTTTGGGGTGTAGCGGATGGCTAACTGCCGAGATGCGAGTACGAGGAGTCTTAGGCTGAGAACCACGTTTGGGGTGTAGCGGATGGGTAACTGCCGAGATGCGAGTACGAGGAGTCTTAGGCTAAGAACCACATTTGGGGTGTAGCGGATGGCTAACTGCCGAGATGCGAGTACGAGGAGTCTTAGGCTGAGAACCACGTTTGGGGCGTAGCGGATGGGGTAACTGCCGAGATGCGAGTACGAGGTGTCTTAGGCTGAGAAGCCCGTTTGTAGCAAATGCAAGGGGTATGTGCCGAGATACGAGTTTTGCAGCGATTGCAACGAAGGTAACCTACTGATAGGCGAAAAATGACAGAAGAAATGAGTAGGTGGAGGAACGAACTGTGAAAAATGGCCTACCTAACGAAGCGTAGATTTACGATAAGGAGTGTAACGAGTCGAGTGTGGAATACTCGTGATGCGAACGGTTGTGCCGCCGATGTGACTAGGCTCGGTTTGGAGTGCGATATGATCCAAAACGGTCAGAACAATGATATAAATAACGAATCGTAGGGTACGGTACGATCCACTACGATCGGTGCGTGGGATGCGAGTGAAGCAAAGCGTTTGTGGCGAGTTGGGGCTCGAATCGGTGTGATGCGTATGGCATGAAGTGATATGGACCGTTAGTGGGACAATGACTCGTTAGTAGGATATGGGGGGGGGGGGTGAGCGGTGTGAATCGACGCAGGACGTGTCCGATGCGAACCGTAGTGCTGCTGATGCGATTAGGTACAAATCAGACTGTGGTAAGTGTGCCACGCATCCGTTGTGAATCGGAGAAGAAAACAGGGAAAGCGCCTGCGACTACTGCGTACTGAAAGCCTACAAACAATTCGGAAAGCTCCGTGGCAGAACCAAACAAGGAATGGGGAACAAAACAAGAAACAAGCTGGTTGAACGTGATACAACAAGGGGGGGGTAACAAATCCTACCTGTGACAGCGAGCAAGACTTTGAACAACAAACCACGAATAATCAACCGCAACATATTGTATTCGGAACAACAGAGCCACGAACATGCAGTGAGCTGAAGAGTCGGCCTGGTGACGTAACGAACCGCGTACTGGAACCGACAGAGAGCAAGGGCGAGCGGCCAGCTTAAATACCCACCGGGCTCCTCCCATAAATTCAGGCCACCATACTGGCCTTCTCATTTGTAAATGTACGTAAATAGACATACTATTGCAAAAAGTATTGGGACACCCCTCCAAATCATTGGATTCAGGTGTTCCAATCTCCTCCATGACCACAGGTGTATAGAATTAAGGCTTCTACAAACATTTGTGAAGGAACGGGTCGCTCAGTGAATACAAGCGTGGTACCAGGAAAGGTGGCCACCTGTACAATAAGCCCATCTGTGAAATTTCCTTGCTACTAAAATATTCCACGGTCCCCTGTATTATAAGAAAAGTGGAAGCAACTGGGAACAACAGCAACTCAGCCACAAAGTGATAGGCCACGTAAAATAACAGAGCGGGGTCAGCGCATGCCGAGCGCTCAGAATCGTCACCAACTGTCTGCAGAGTCACTATGCACAGATCTCCTTGGTGTGGCCCTCAGATTAGCACAACAACAGTGAGTTCAGAGAGCAGAGAGCTCCGTGGAACGGGTTTCCGCAGCCGAGGATCTCCATCCAAGCCTTACATCACTGAGTGCAATGCGGAGCGTAGGATGGCGTGGTGTAAAGCACGCCGCCACTGGACTCCAGAGCGGGGGTGCCAAACCGATGTGGCCTGCCACGCCTTGCTCCGAGACGGCAGGTCGGCAAGCCCAGATCGCGAGTTCCAGACCCGCATTCTCTGAGCATCAGCACGAAGAACGGAGCTGCCGCAAGGGGAAGCAGAGCCAATGCTTCCTGTATTGTCCCGGGCCCTTCAAATCTTCTCCACCTGTGACAGGAAACATCCGCTCTGCTCTCTACTGCAACCGCATGCTTCTCTCACACTAATGCACGGGAACCTGCGATCTGGGACAGAAGCCAACAGTGCCAGTATCACCCACTGCCAGTCACCAGTACCCACCAGTAGTACCATTATTCATCCGTCATGGGGGGGGGGGGGGGGAGTGGGATTCAGCCGTCATGGTGGGGGCGAAGTGGGATTCATCAGTCACGGTGGGGGAGGGGGAGTGGCATTCGTCCGTCACGGTGGGGGGGAAGTGGCATTCGTCCGTCACGGTGGGGGGGAAGTGGCATTCGTCCGTCACGGTGGGGGGGGAAGTGGCATTCGTCCGTCACGGTGGGGGGGAAGTGGCATTCGTCCGTCACGGTGGGGGGGAAGTGGCATTCGTCCGTCACGTGGGGGGGGAAGTGGCATTCGTCCGTCACGGTGGGGGGGGAAGTGGCATTCGTCCGTCACGGTGGGGGGGGAAGTTGCATTCATCAGTCAAGGTTGGGGGAAGTGGGATTCAGCCATCACGGTGGGGGGGGGGAGTGGCATTCATCCGTCACGGTGGGGGGGGAGTGGCATTCATCCGTCACGGTGGGGGGGGGAGTGGCATTCATCCGTCACAGTGGGGGGGGGAGTGGCATTCATCCGTCACGGTGGGGGGGGGAGTGGCATTCATCCGTCACGGTGGGGGGGGAGTGGCATTCATCCGTCACGGTGGGGGGGGGGAAGTGGCATTCATCCGTCGCGGTGGGGGGGGAAGTGGCATTCATCCGTCGCGGTGGGGGGGGGGGGAGTGGCATTCATCCGTCACGGTGGGGGGGGGAAGTGGCATTCATCCGTCACGGTGGGGGGGGGGGAAGTGGCATTCATCCGTCACGGTGGGGGGGAAGTGGCATTCATCCGTCACGGTGGGGGGGGAAGTTGCATTTATCAGTCAAGGTTGGGGGAAGTGGGATTCATCAGTCAAGGTTGGGGGGGAGAAGTGGCATTCATCCGTCACGGTGGGGGGGGGGGGAAGTGGCATTCGTCCGTCACGGTGGGGGGGGGGGGGAAGTGGCATTCGTCCGTCACGGTGGGGGGGGGGGGGGGGAAGTGGCATTCGTCCGTCACGGTGGGGGGGAAGTGGCATTCGTCCGTCACGGTGGGGGGGGAAGTTGCATTTATCAGTCAAGGTTGGGGGAAGTGGGATTCAGCCATCACGGTGGGGGTGGGGGGTGGAAGTGGCATTCATCCGTCACGGTGGGGGGGGAAGTGGCATTCATCCGTCACGGTGGGGGGGGAAGTGGCATTCATCCGTCACGGTGGGGGGGGAAGTGGCATTCATCCGTCACGGTGGGGGGGGGAAGTGGCATTCGTCCGTCACGGTGGGGGGGGAGAAGTGGTATTCATCCGTCACGGTGGGGGGGGGGGGGAGAAGTGGCATTCATCCGTCACGGTGGGGGGGGGGGGGAAGTGGCATTCATCCGTCACGGTGGGGGGGGGAGAAGTGGTATTCATCCGTCACGGTGGGGGGGGGGAGTGGCATTCATCCGTCACGGTGGGGGGGGGGGAAGTGGCATTCATCCGTCGCGGTGGGGGGGGAAGTGGCATTCATCCGTCGCGGTGGGGGGGGGGGGAGTGGCATTCATCCGTCACGGTGGGGGGGGGAAGTGGCATTCATCCGTCACGGTGGGGGGGGAAGTGGCATTCATCCGTCACGGTGGGGGGGGGAAGTGGCATTCATCCGTCACGGTGGGGGGGGAGTGGCATTCATCCGTCACGGTGGGGGGGGGAAGTGGCATTCATCCGTCGCGGTGGGGGGGGGAAGTGGCATTCATCCGTCGCGGTGGGGGGGGGGGGGGGGAGTGGCATTCATCCGTCACGGTGGGGGGGGGAAGTGGCATTCATCCGTCACGGTGGGGGGGGGGGAAGTGGCATTCATCCGTCACGGTGGGGGGGGAAGTGGCATTCATCCGTCACGGTGGGGGGGAAGTGGCATTCATCCGTCACGGTGGGGGGGGGGGGAAGTGGCATTCATCCGTCACGGTGGGGGGGGGGGGGAAGTGGCATTCATCCGTCACGGTGGGGGGGGGGGGAAGTGGCATTCATCCGTCACGGTGGGGGGGGGGGGAAGTGGCATTCATCCGTCACGGTGGGGGGGGGGGGAAGTGGCATTCATCCGTCACGGTGGGGGGGGGGGAAGTGGCATTCGTCCGTCACGGTGGGGGGGAAGTGGCATTCGTCCGTCACGGTGGGGGGGGAAGTTGCATTTATCAGTCAAGGTTGGGGGAAGTGGGATTCATCAGTCAAGGTTGGGGGGGAGAAGTGGCATTCATCCGTCACGGTGGGGGGGGGGGGGAAGTGGCATTCGTCCGTCACGGTGGGGGGGGGGGGAAGTGGCATTCGTCCGTCACGGTGGGGGGGGGGGAAGTGGCATTCGTCCGTCACGGTGGGGGGGAAGTGGCATTCGTCCGTCACGGTGGGGGGGAAGTGGCATTCGTCCGTCACGGTGGGGGGGAAGTGGCATTCGTCCGTCACGGTGGGGGGGGAAGTTGCATTTATCAGTCAAGGTTGGGGGAAGTGGGATTCAGCCATCACGGTGGGGGTGGGGGGTGGAAGTGGCATTCATCCGTCATGGTGGGGGGGGAAGTGGCATTCATCCGTCACGGTGGGGGGGAAGTGGCATTCATCCGTCACGGTGGGGGGAGAAGTGGTATTCATCCGTCACGGGGGGGGGGGGGGGGAGAAGTGGCATTCATCCGTCACGGTGGGGGGGGGGGGAAGTGGCATTCATCCGTCACGGTGGGGGGGGGAGAAGTGGTATTCATCCGTCACGGTGGGGGGGAAGTGGCATTCATCCGTCACGGTGGGGGGGGGGGGGGAAGTGGCATTCATCCGTCACGGTGGGGAGTGGCATTCATCCGTCACGGTGGGGGGGGGGGGAGTGGCATTCATCCGTCACGGTGGGGGGGGGGAGTGGCATTCATCCGTCACGGTGGGGGGGGGGAGAAGTGGCATTCATCCGTCACGGTGGGGGGGGGGGGAGAAGTGGCATTCATCCGTCACGGTGGGGGGGGGGGGGAAGTGGCATTCATCCGTCACGGTGGGGGGGGGGGGGGGGAAGTGGCATTCATCCGTCACGGTGGGGGGGGGAGAAGTGGCATTCATCCGTCACGGTGGGGGGGGGGGGGGGGGGGGAAGTGGCATTCGTCCGTCACAGTGGGGGGGGGGGGGAGAAGTGGCATTCATCCGTCACGGTGGGGGGGGGACGTGGCATTCATCCGTCACGGTGGGGGGGGGAGAAGTGGCATTCGTCCGTCACGGTGGGGGGGGGGAGAAGTGGCATTCATCCGTCACGGTGGGGGGGGGACGTGGCATTCATCCGTCACGGTGGGGGGGGAGTGTCATTCATCCGTCACGGTGGGGGGGGAGTGTCATTCATCCGTCACGGTGGGGGGGGGAAGTGGCATTCATCCGTCACGGTGGGGGGGGGGGGGGAGTGGGATTCATCAGTCAAGGTTGGGGGAAGTGGCATTCATCCGTCACGGTGGGGGAAATGGGATTTGACCAGCTCCGGGGGTCTTCTTCCGTCTTGGGGGGTCTTCTCGCCGGACTCCTCCGCTATCTTCTGCTAGCTCTTTTACTAGCGGAGGAGCCCAGCTTTCTTCTTCTTAGTCGTCACCGCCGCCCGGGGGTCTTCTTCCGACTTCGGAGGTCTTGTCCCCCTCTTCAGACCGGGCCACCGCTAGTAGAAGAGCTGGGAGAAGAAAGAGGAGGCCCGGCAAGAAGAACCGAAGAGGGGGACAAGACCCCCAAAGTCGGAAGAAGACCCCCGGGCGGCGGTGGCGACGAAGAAGAAGAAAGCCGGGCTCCTCCGCTAGTAAAAGAGCTAGCAGAAGATAGCGGAGGAGTCCGGCGAGAAGACCCCCGAAGACGGAAGAAGACCCCCGGAGCTGTGCAATAAATTTTAAAACCTTGTGTTGTGTTTTATTTACACTTTTTTCACCAGGTGAATCCCCTTTAAGTCCATACCAGGTGACTTCCTTCGCTAGTCCCGTCTACCTGGAGCCGCGTTCAAAATGGCGGACTCTCCTCCGTGTGCGGACAAGTCCGTTCATTTCAAAAGTCCGGCGGACTAGCACACAGACGGGCGGATTGTCCGCTGGACTGTCAGACAATTCTGAGTCAAAACTTCTTTCTAAGTCCACGGGGAAAAAAAAAAAGTCCGCCGGAGCCCACACACGGGTGGATTGTCCGCCTCCAAGTCCGCCAGATAGTGCAATCGTGTGTACGGGGCATAATTGTCATTCAAAGTGCGACAGCGCTGAAAGCTGGAAAATGGCCTGGGCAGGAAGGTGTCTAAGTGCCCAGTATTGAAGGGGTTAAAGGGAAGAAATAAAATGGTGAAATAAAATGTATTTTATCCCCGCCCCCCAAAAAAAATAAAAGCATTTGAAAAACTGCTGCACAAATAGTGTGGACATTAAAAATTGCAACACCCACCATTTTATTCTCTAGGGCAGTGATGGCGAACCTCGGCACCCCACATGTTTTGCAACTACATTTCCCATGAGTGTACAGCTTGTATAACAGTGTACATTTCCTGTCCCCTCAAAATAACTCAACACACAGCCATTAATGTCTAAACCGCTGGCAACAAAAGTCAGTAAACCCCTAAGGGGAAAATCTCCAAATTGGGGCCCAATTAGCCATTTTCCCTCCCCGGTGTCATGTGACTTGTTAGTGTTACAAGGTCTCAGGTGTGAATGGGGAGCAGGTGTGTTAAATTTGGTGTTATCGCTCTCACTCTCTCATACTGGTCACTGGAAGTACAACATGTCACCTCATAGCAAAGAACTCTCTGAGGATCTGAAGATAAGAATTGTCGCTCTACATAAAGATGGCCTAGGCTATAAGAGGATTGCCAAGACCCTGAAACTGATCCGCAGCACGGTGGCCAAGACCATACAGCGGTATAACAGGACAGGTTCCCCTCAGAACAGGCCTCACCATGGTCCACCAAAGAAGTTGAGGTCACGTGATCAGCGTCATATCCAGAGGTTGTCTTTGGGAAATAGACGTATGAGCGCTGCCAGCATTGCTGCAGAGGTTGTAGGGGTGGGGGGGGGTCAGCCTGTCAGTGCTCAGACCATACGCCGCACACTGCATCAAATTGGTCTGCATGGCTGCCATCCCAGAAGGAAGCCTCTTCTAAAGATGATGCACAAGAAAGACCACAAACAGTTTGCTGAAGACAAGCAGACTAAGGAGATGGATTACTGGAACCATGTCCTGTGGTCTGATGAGACCAAGATAAAGGTATTTGGTGTCAGATGGTGTCAGGCGTGTGTGGGGGCAACCAGGTGAGGAGGACAAAGACAAGTGTGTCTTGTCTACAGTCAGGCATGGTGGTGGGGGTGTCGTGGTCTGGGGCTGCATGAGTGCTGCCGGTGTTCTGGCAGATAGTGTCCGGCCATCATATAGTGTCCGCCCCGTACTGCGCATGCGCAGTACGGAGCAGAAGAAGCTTCGGGAAAATCTCCGAAGATGAATGGCGCCTGCGCTGTGAGTGGAGGTGGTAGCCCCATCATCCAAGCGGACATAGGGTTGGGAAAATTAGAGGGCCCCTCACGGGCTCACCCCTCGCTGCGCTCGGCTCTTTTATATTCCAACTCTATGTCCACTTGGATGGTGGGGCTAGAACCTGGACTCATGGCACAGGCGCCGTTCATCTTCGGGTAATTTCGGAATCTGTGTGTTGCTGTGTACTGCGCATGCGCACTACACAGCGGACACTATCCGATGGGGGACAGTATATGATAGAACACCGGCACTGGGGGGCTACAGATCATTGAGGGGACCATGAATGCCAACATGTACTGTGACATACTGAAGCAGAGCATGATCCCCTCCCTTCAGAGACTGGACCGCAGGGCAGTATTCCAACATGATAACCACCCCAAACACACCTCCAACACCACCACTGCCTTGCTAAAGAAGCTGAGGGTAAAGGTGATGGACTGGCCAAGCATGTCTCCAGACCTAAACCCTATTGATCATCTGTGGGACATCCTCAGAGGGAAGGGGGAGGAGGGGAAGGTCTCCAACATCCACCAGCTCTGTGATGTCATCATGGGGGAGGGGAAGAGGACTCCAGTGGTGACCTGTGAAGCTCTGGTGACCTCCATGCCCAATAGGGTGAAGGCAGTGCTGGAAAATAATGGCGGCCACACAAAATAGTGACACTTTGGGCCCAATTTGGACATTTTCACTTAGGGGTGTACTGACTTTTGTCAAATACTGTGTGTATATCTATGTAGCGACGGGCTCCTGTAGAGCACACACTATGTTTTTCAAAGTTAAAACTTTACCCAAACTACAGTTTGGTTTGGGCCTATTTGTCTAAATTTGACTTCTGTGTCAGTCAGTCTGACTGGGCTGTGAGATGTTCAGCCTGGCCACAGGGGGCGCTGTCTCTGATGGCAGGTGTGGAACTATGGTCTGGTCAGGCTCTTAAATTACTCTCTTTAAGAGTCAGGTCAGTGGGAGTGGCCCTCTCGCTGTGCCCTCTGGGAGAGGGTATTTAAGATGCGGACGTCATGTGGTTCGGGGTTCTGGTCCAGTATGAAGTGCTGATTACATGGTCCTGGTCCTCCTGACCAGCCCCCAGGAAGGCTATGGCCTGGGGTGCGGATCCACATGACTTTAATGCCTCTGGGCTGGCTAGCCCAAGGCAAGGGAACTAAGGAAGGATTCCAAGGTGGTTGGGTGCCGTCTCCGGTTCGGGAGATATTGTACTTCGAGCATTCCAGGGGAGGACTCTTCAGAAGAACACCACGTACGGGTTGGTTTTCTTAGCAAGAGCCTGGAAGGGCTGAAGTACCCGAGAGAATCCGGACTTGTGGATATCACCAAGTGGGCTGAAAGATCCAGGAATCCTACAAGTGTTTCCCTACATGTTCTACAACAACGTCTGTGGCAGAGACTTGTTCCTGAGGAAGCACCTTGTTGGCTGCGAGACCTTGTGAGAGACGAACTGTCCAACCTGAGTGACCATCCAGTTGTGATTGGCTGTTCTCTGGATGCAGTCAAAGTAATCAAGTTCTTCAATGTTTATAGACTTTGACATTAAGAGAACCTGAACCTCCTTCCCAACCCTCTGATCCCAAGTTATAGACTGTTCAATGGTTGAAGTTTGAAAATAAAATCCATTCAAGTGGATCTGTTGTCAGTCTCAAGTTACTGGGCCACCGACCACGGGACACCGACCACGGGACACCGACCACCGGACACCGACCACCGGACACCGACCACCGGACACCGACCACCGGACACGCCCTAGACGTGTCACAAGGAGAACGGAAGGTAATGGTAAGCCCAAACAATAACCAGCAGCTCTTTTAGGGGTTAGTGCTACATGTGGGGGCTCGTAGTCCGGGATTTTACCGCTACCCCGCAAAGGAACTGTACACGTGGTAAAGCAAGGACAGAGGGTTGTGTTTTGTAACTGCGCCATCGGTGCCATCTTTACTTGGACTTTCAATGAGGTGCGTAAACGTGGGAGGAGCCCTTGCCAAAAAGCCAGTGAAGTTGCGTAACCTGAGCATCCCAGTGGGAGGAGTCTGAGTTGTTCTTTTCTGCACGAGGCACCGCGTGAGAGTGTGCTGCAGAAGGAGGAAAGAGCGGTTGACATTTTTTTTTTTCTCTGAGTTTGGAGAAAAAGTTTTCCGGAAAATGTACCGTGTCCCAGGAATGCAGCCTGCGCCAGGACCTAGGATGCCTCTCGGAAGGGGTCCCGCAGGAATACAGTTGCCTGGTACTGTACTTACGGACCGGGGCATTCGCCTGCTGCCGCAGGGGGCGGTTCATTCTGTACACCATTGGAGACATCGAGGGCCTGGGTATGCTGTGCGGAAAGTGCGGACGACTTGGTCGCCAACCCTCGGCCATTCTCCCGATGCAAGAAATGTGGGGAGTACACGTTTAAAGTGGAGCAGTCAGTCACACTACCAAAGGCCTACCACATGGACTGGACCACGGGCGTGACAACCGAGGAGTCAGCCATCTTCACCCCTTCGGTAAAGCCTTCCACTGCGGTGACACCTGTCGTTGCCGACATCCCAGAGAGAGATGCCACTGCGTCTGCTACTGAGACTGCTGAGGAAACCACTCTGGAGCAGATGGACACGGCTCCTACCACCACTACAGAAATCACTATGCCTCCTTTGGAGAAAGTGAGGCACACAAAGTCTTCCCGGAGTCCATGTAAAGTTCCGCCACCGAGTCCGGCTGGATCTAATCGGCAGAAGAAGGTTGCTTCGGAGAAGAGTCTGGCTGTGAGTACACCTTTAGTTAACTATATACCGGGAGAGGAATACAGAGATTCGGAGTTAGTTATGGAAGATGAGGACATTTTGGGGACACGGTCTCAGGAGTTGTTGTGGGCTGGAGGGGATGATGTGGCCGCCACTTGTACAGATGTTTCGGACTGGCTATCTCTAACCTCAGAGGGTGGAATGCCGAGTGCGGAAAACCCCATCACGGTAAATGTGACTCTCCCTAAACCTCGTGAATTTGCCCACACTTAAAAAGGGACTCTGCCATGTTGGTACAATGGTCCCCAGACTCCTGCATACCACCCGGGAAGGAAGTGCCCGTGCATTACCGAGACTTGCAAGCAGGCATGTACTGGCCATCTGGACTACCGGGAGTTTCCCGGTGGGCTGATGGCTCAGTGGGCCACTCTGATGTAAGGGGCTGCTGATGGGACACTCTGATGTAAGGGGGCTGGTGATGGGACACTCTGATGTAAGGGGGCTGGTGATGGGACACTCTGATGTAAGGGGGCTGGTGATGGGACACTCTGATGTAAGGGGGCTGGTGATGGGACACTCTGATGTAAGGGGGCTGGTGATGGGACACTCTGATGTAAGGGGGCTGGTGATGGGACACTCTGATGTAAGGGGGCTGGTGATGGGACACTCTGATGTAAGGGGGCTGGTGATGGGACACACTGATGTAAGGGGTGGTGATGGGACACTCTGATGTAAGGGGGCTGGTGATGGGACACTCTGATGTAAGGGGGCTGGTGATGGGACACTCTGATGTAAGGGGGCTGGTGATGGGACACTCTGATGTAAGGGGGCTGGTGATGGGACACTCTGATGTAAGGGGGCTGGTGATGGGACACTCTGATGTAAGGGGGCTGGTGATGGGACACTCTGATGTAAGGGGGCTGGTGATGGGACACTCTGATGTAAGGGGGTGCTGATGGGACACTCAAAATGTAAGTGGGCCGGTCTGGATGAAGTCCAGGGCCAAATTTCTGTCCCAGTCCAGCCCTGCTTGCAAGGTCACAGAGACTCCTTAATAAGAGAGTGGCCAATGAGGACGGGTTGGAATTCCCCCATGTTCCAAGGGACATGATGACTGTCATTGGAAAGAACCGTGAGGCCTGCTACGAGGACGATGTTTGGAACTATTTAAAAGTACCAAAGCCACTTCCGGAAAAAGGCCTTCTCACCGGAGCTTTATGAAGGGTTTGTCGGATGCTTACGGCATTGGAGTTCCGGTCGGCACATCTATGAGGACAAGGTTGTGATCTGCAGAGCGGATAAAGACAGTGCCGTGTACTTTGTTACCACTGTGGACACGCAGGGGGGAGACTTAACTTTGTCTGATCCCCGTTTCTACTGGAGAACTCTTCCCGAGTCAAGACTTTAAACTTTGCAAGGAGGGTTTCTCTTGGTCTTTGCTTCTTTGAAATTTTTCTTCAAGTCACTGAACTTTGGGGCAATTAGTCAGAGTCCGTCACACAGAGGATGGAACGTCCACCGTGTCAAGAATACTTAACCACTTGCCGCCCGCCGCCCTATAACAAATAGATGGTGGCAAAGTGGTCGCATAATCCTGACCGGACGTCATATGACATGATCATGTTAATGAGTCGCTGCGCGCCCCCGGGGGCGCGCATCGCGGCGATCGTTGTTGTGATGTGTCAGTCTGACACCCGGCAACTACGATCTCGGTAAAGAGTCTCCTACGGAGACTCTTTACCACGTGATCAGCCGTGTCCAATCACGGCTGATCACAGTGTAAATAGGAAGAGCCGGTGATCGGCTTTTCCTCACTCGCGCAGATGTGAGTAGAGGAGAGCCGATCGGCTGCTCCTCTGACAGGGGGGGTCTGTGCTGATCGATTATCAGCACAGCCCCCCCCCCCCCGAGGATGCCCACACTGGACCACCAGGGACACCACCAGACCACCAGGGATGCCCAGGACAAGGTATGCCACCCTAGACCACCAGGGATTCCAGTCAGTGCAACAATGGATGCCAATCAGTGCCCACAATGGGCATCACTGATTGGCATGCATTATTGATTGGCACTGATTGGCATCCATTAGTACAATATATTATAAAACAATGCCGCCTATCAGTTCCCACCTGTGCCGCCTATCAGTGCCCATCCATGCCACCTATCAGTGCCCATCTATGCCACCTATCAGTGCCCATCCATGCCCACCTGTGCCGCCTACCCATGCCCACCTGTGCCAATCCGTGCCAGCTATCAGTGCCAATTTGTGCCACCTATCATTGCCCATCCGTGTCGCCCATCAGTGCCGCCTATCAGTGTCCATCAATGCCACCTCATCAGTGCCACTTCATTGGTGCCCATCAGTGAAGGAGAAAACTTACTTATTTGCAAAGTTTTGAAACTGAAACAAAAAAAAAAAACATTTTTTTTTCAAAATTTTCGGTATTTTTTTTATTTGTTTAGCAAAAAATAAAAACCGCAGAGGTGATCAAATACCACCAAAAGAAAACTCTATTTGGGGGGAAAAATGATAAAAATTTAATTTGTGTACAGTGTAGCACGACCGCGCAATTGTCATTCAAAGTGCGATATCGCTGAAAGCTCAAAATTGGTCTGGGCAGGAAGGTATTGAAGTGGTTAAACTGTTTTTAGGTTAGAGACTGCACTTCAGCGACGCTACCACTAGGTGGCGTGAGTCGGTGCAATTAGTACTGTTTTACAGAGAAAAAAAAAAAAAAACGGTTTTAGAAATTTAAGAAGTTTTAAGGGTTAGAAAAGAGAAATCCACGGAGATTGGGGGAATCCAGCTTTCTAACAGTTAGGTGTAAATTATTGTACATATGTTCTTTTCTTTTCCAGGATCCACTGGAGAACATCTATCAAACCGCCAGAGAATGGGTGGGTTAGATCGATAGGCTTGGGTGGTAATTGTAATGTAATATAATGCTGTGTTGCTGCAATGTGAAAGTTTTACTGTTGCTTTCCTTCCCTTTTTTTCCCCCCTTTCCCACCCCAACTCAGGTACTCTAGTTTTTTTTTTTTTTTTTTTTTTTTAATAGGACTAGTTGTTAGTTCTGGGTTTCTTTTTCCTGCCTTTCCCAGAGGATGGGGACATTGTCTAAATAAGCAGGGGGAGTGTGTAGCGGCGGCTCCTGAAGAGCACGTGCTATGTTTTTCAAAGTTAAAACTTTACCCAAGCTACAGTTTGGTTTGCTTTGTCTAAATTTGACTTCTGTGTCAGTCTGACTGGACTGTGAGATGTTCAGCCTGGCCACAGGGGGCGCTGTCTCTTGTAGCGGCGTGGAACTAGGGTCTGGTCAGGCACTTAAGTTACTCTCTTTCGGAGTCAGGTCAGTAGGAGGGGCCCTCCCGCTGTGCCCTCTGCGTCCAGTATGATGTGCTGATTACATGGTCCTCCTGACTAGCCCCCAGGAAGGCTATGGCCTGGGGTGTGAATCCACCTGTTCTTGATGTCTCTGGGTTGGCTTAGCCCGAGGTATGGAAACTAGGGAGGATTCTGAGGTGGTTGGGTTCCGTCTCCGGTTCGGGAGAGACCCAGTGTACTTGAAGCATTCCAGGGGAGGACTCTTCAGAAGAACACCACGTACGGGTTGGTTTTCTTAACAAGAGCCTGGAAGGGCTGAAGATACCGAGAGAATCCGGTCTTGTGGATATCACCAAGTGGGCTGAGAGATCCAGGAATCCTACAAGAGTTCTACAGATTAGTGTCCTCCATGTTCTACAACAACGTCTGTGATAAAGACTTTGCTCCTGAGGAAGCACCTTGTTGGCTGCGAGACCTTGTGAGAGACGGACTGTCCAACCTGAGTGATCATCCAGCTGTGATTGGCTGTTCTCTGGATGCAGTCAAAGTAAGCGAGTTCTTCAATGTTTATAGACTTTGACACTAAGAGACCCGGAATTCCTTCCCAACCCTCTGACACCGACCACGAGACACCGACCACGAGACACCGACCACGAGACACCGACCACGAGACACCGACCACGAGACACCGACCACGGGACACCGACCACGGTACACCGACCACGGGACACCGACCACGGGACACCGACCACGGGACACCCCCTAGACGTGTCACAAGAAGAACGGAGGGTAACGGTAAGCCCAGAAATAACCAGCAGCTCCTTCGGGGGTCAGTGCTACAGATATATATATATATATATATATATATATATATATATATATATACACAGACGATTGATCACACAGGGGAGGGGGAGAAGTCGATCACAGATGATTGATGTGTCTCTAGCAGAGCCCTGTACCATGAATAGGACACTTACCTGCGGGGGAGACATGGAGGACATCCCAGGCTCTCTCTATGGTGGTCGGTGTTCAGGACGGAGAATCTCCTCACTTTGCTGGAATCGGAATCTAAAATGGCTGAAAACAGGAAACGCGTTCCATGGACAGGAAGTGACATTTCGCACATGCTCAGTCCGGGATTTGTCCCATCAGGAGGATCACTAGAATAACGGGACTGATAATACGGAGGGTGCAGTATGGAGAGCAGACACTAGATGGTGCCGGTCCACAGAGAGGAAAAAGAGGAAACAAGATGGAGACAATGGAGACATTTCTTCTAATCTATGAGACATTGTGTCATCATCTGGAGACTGATCACCCAGCTACAAGAACATGGAGGACACCCCTCCCCCTTATCTGAGCTACAAGAAAATGGAGGACACCCCTCCCCCTTCCCTGAGCTACAAGAAAATGGAGGACACCCCCCTTCCTGAGCTACAAGAAAATGGAGGACACCCCCCCCTCCCTGAGCTACAAGAAAATGGAGGACACCCCCCTCCTCCTTCCCTGAGCTACAAGAAAATGGAGGACACCCCCCTCCTCCTTCCCTGAGCTACAAGAAAATGGAGGACACCCCTCCCCCTTCCCTGAACTACAAGAAAATGGAGGACACCCCTCCCCCTTCCCTGAGCTACAAGAAAATGGAGGACACCCCTCCCCCTTCCCTGAGCTACAAGAAAATGGAGGACACCCCCTCCCCCTTCCCTGAGCTACAAGAAAATGGAGAACATCCCTCCCCCTTCCCTGAGCTACAAGAGAAAATTGAGTACTGCTTGGACCTTGAATAAGGGGACATAACCGAAAGCTTGTCCTGAAAAATTGTATGTTAGTGCAAATACAAAAAGTATCACGGACAGTACTCAATTTTCTCTGTCACAATTGCACCAATACGGCTACAATCACATTGAGCTACAAGAAAATGGAGGACACCCCCCCCCCCTTCCTGAGCTACAAGAAAATGGAGGACCCCATTACTGTTTATCGTCTTTGATATTTTTTTATTTGCACTATTTTAACATTTTTCAAGACAAGATTTCGGGGTGTGTACCCCTTCTTCAAAGTCCCAGCAGTATTAATACTCAAAGTTTTAGCAGAATGTTAAAAAGAAAGACAATCTCTGAGGGAAAGAAAACAAAAAGAGCTACAAGAAAATGGAGGGCACCCCCTCCCCCTTCCTGAGCTACAAGAAAATGGAGGACAAATTCTCCCTTTTGAGCTACAAGACAATGGAGGACACCCCTCCCCCTCTTTCTCACACATGGAGCTGAAGGCAGAGACAGACAAAAAGCTGAAGGAGAAACTTCCGGAGCGATCGGGTGAGACGGGGGACATTTACATTATATACCCCACACACTATATACTCGTATCTGTATACACCTCACACCCCCCACACTTTTATCACACTTTTTGTTTACATATAACAATCCCCAAACATACATATATATATATACACACACACACACACACACACACACACACACACACACACACACACACACACACACACACACACACACACCAGAGAGCTGGGTTTTACGATTATCTATGTCACGCGTATTTGCGCAGCGGTTTTCCAAATGCAATTATTTTAAGACAAAATATACTCTTATGTATAAAATATAAAAGATGATGTTACGCGGAGTAAATAGATACCTAACATGTCACTCTCTAAAACTGCACACGTCCGTGCAATGGTGACAAATAGGGATGAGGTCAGGCGTGTTCGCATGGAACACGTGTAGAGCCGCCAGGAAGTCGGCGCAGCGCTGCGTTAATCACAGGCAGTGAGACATTACCCTGATGTGTGGCTGCAGAGATCGGCCAATGTCTCATTGCCTGTGATTAGTGCAGCGCTGACTTCCTGGCGGGCTCTACACGTGTTCAATGCGAACACGCCTGAGCTCATCCCTAGTGACAAACAAGGTAAATGTTCCTCTCCATAGGGGGTGCTATAAAACCCTTTACAGGTCACCACTATAGAAGTACTGCCCCGTGGTCTGATGTTCACGGTGATACCTTACATGTGTGGGACGATCGCTGTGTGTGGGGGGACCAATGAGTGACAGCTCCTCTGTACGTGCAGTGTCCTCTCTCTCTGTGTGTGTGTGTGTGTGTGTGACATGTCCTCTGTGTGTGTGTGTGTCGTGTCCTGTGTGTGTCGTGTCCTCTCATGAGGTGTCCTGTGTGTGTGTGTCGTGTCCTCTCATGAGGTGTCCTGTGTGTGTGTGTGTGTGTGTGTGTCGTGTCCTCTCATGAGGTGTCCTGTGTGTGTGTGTGTCGTGTCCTCTCATGAGGTGTCCTGTGTGTGTGTGTGTGTGTCGTGTCCTCTCATGAGGTGTCCTGTGTGTGTGTGTGTGTGTCGTGTCCTCTCATGAGGTGTCCTGTGTGTGTGTGTGTGTGTCGTGTCCTCTCATGAGGTGTCCTGTGTGTGTCGTGTCCTCTCATGAGGTGTCCTGTGTGTGTCGTGTCCTCTCATGAGGTGTCCTGTGTGTGTCGTGTCCTCTCATGAGGTGTCCTGTGTGTGTCGTGTCCTCTCATGAGGTGTCCTGTGTGTGTCGTGTCCTCTCATGAGGTGTCCTGTGTGTGTGTGTGTGTGTGTGTCGTGTCCTCTCATGAGGTGTCCTGTGTGTGTCGTGTCCTCTCATGAGGTGTCCTGTGTGTGTCGTGTCCTCTCATGAGGTGTCCTGTGTGTGTGTGTGTGTGTCGTGTCCTCTCATGAGGTGTCCTGTGTGTGTGTGTCCTCTCATGAGGTGTCCTGTGTGTGTGTGTCGTGTCCTCTCATGAGGTGTCCTGTGTGTGTGTGTGTGTGTGTGTGTGTGTGTGTCGTGTCCTCTCATGAGGTGTCCTGTGTGTGTGTGTGTGTGTCGTGTCCTCTCATGAGGTGTCCTGTGTGTGTGTGTGTCGTGTCCTCTCATGAGGTGTCCTGTGTGTGTGTGTGTCGTGTCCTCTCATGAGGTGTCCTGTGTGTGTGTGTGTCGTGTCCTCTCATGAGGTGTCCTGTGTGTGTGTGTCGTGTCCTCTCATGAGGTGTCCTGTGTGTGTGTGTGTCGTGTCCTCTCATGAGGTGTCCTGTGTGTGTGTGTGTCGTGTCCTCTCATGAGGTGTCCTGTGTGTGTCGTGTCCTCTCATGAGGTGTCCTGTGTGTGTCGTGTCCTCTCATGAGGTGTCCTGTGTGTGTCGTGTCCTCTCATGAGGTGTCCTGTGTGTGTCGTGTCCTCTCATGAGGTGTCCTGTGTGTGTCGTGTCCTCTCATGAGGTGTCCTGTGTGTGTGTGTGTGTCGTGTCCTCTCATGAGGTGTCCTGTGTGTGTCGTGTCCTCTCATGAGGTGTCCTGTGTGTGTCGTGTCCTCTTATGAGGTGTCCTGTGTGTGTGTGTGTGTGTGTGTGTGTGTGTCGTGTCCTCTCATGAGGTGTCCTGTGTGTGTGTGACATGTCCTCTGTGTGTGTGTGTCGTGTCCTCTCATGAGGTGTCCTGTGTGTGTGTGTCGTGTCCTCTCATGAGGTGTCCTGTGTGTGTGTGTCGTGTCCTCTCATGAGGTGTCCTGTGTGTGTGTGTCGTGTCCTCTCATGAGGTGTCCTGTGTGTGTGTGTGTGTGTGTGTGTGTGTGTGTGTGTGTCGTGTCCTCTCATGAGGTGTCCTGTGTGTGTGTGACATGTCCTCTGTGTGTGTGTGGCGTGTCCTCTCATGAGGTGTCCTGTGTGTGTGTGTCGTGTCCTCTCATGAGGTGTCCTGTGTGTGTGTGTCGTGTCCTCTCATGAGGTGTCCTGTGTGTGTGTGTGTGTCGTGTCCTCTCATGAGGTGTCCTGTGTGTGTGTGTGTGTGTGTGTCGTGTCCTCTCATGAGGTGTCCTGTGTGTGTGTGTGTGTCGTGTCCTCTCATGAGGTGTCCTGTGTGTGTCGTGTCCTCTCATGAGGTGTCCTGTGTGTGTCGTGTCCTCTCATGAGGTGTCCTGTGTGTGTCGTGTCCTCTCATGAGGTGTCCTGTGTGTGTCGTGTCCTCTCATGAGGTGTCCTGTGTGTGTGTGTGTGTGTCGTGTCCTCTCATGAGGTGTCCTGTGTGTGTGTGTGTGTGTCCTCTCATGAGGTGTCCTGTGTGTGTGTGTCGTGTCCTCTCATGAGGTGTCCTGTGTGTGTGTGTGTGTGTGTGTGTGTGTGTGTCGTGTCCTCTCATGAGGTGTCCTGTGTGTGTGTGTGTGTGTCGTGTCCTCTCATGAGGTGTCCTGTGTGTGTGTGTGTGTGTCGTGTCCTCTCATGAGGTGTCCTGTGTGTGTGTGTGTCGTGTCCTCTCATGAGGTGTCCTGTGTGTGTGTGTGTCGTGTCCTCTCATGAGGTGTCCTGTGTGTGTGTGTGTCGTGTCCTCTCATGAGGTGTCCTGTGTGTGTGTGTGTCGTGTCCTCTCATGAGGTGTCCTGTGTGTGTGTGTCGTGTCCTCTCATGAGGTGTCCTGTGTGTGTGTGTGTCGTGTCCTCTCATGAGGTGTCCTGTGTGTGTCGTGTCCTCTCATGAGGTGTCCTGTGTGTGTCGTGTCCTCTCATGAGGTGTCCTGTGTGTGTCGTGTCCTCTCATGAGGTGTCCTGTGTGTGTCGTGTCCTCTCATGAGGTGTCCTGTGTGTGTCGTGTCCTCTCATGAGGTGTCCTGTGTGTGTCGTGTCCTCTTATGAGGTGTCCTGTGTGTGTGTGTGTGTGTGTGTCGTGTCCTCTCATGAGGTGTCCTGTGTGTGTGTGACATGTCCTCTGTGTGTGTGTGTCGTGTCCTCTCATGAGGTGTCCTGTGTGTGTGTGTCGTGTCCTCTCATGAGGTGTCCTGTGTGTGTGTGTGTGTGTGTGTGTGTGTCGTGTCCTCTCATGAGGTGTCCTGTGTGTGTGTGACATGTCCTCTGTGTGTGTGTGGCGTGTCCTCTCATGAGGTGTCCTGTGTGTGTGTGTCGTGTCCTCTCATGAGGTGTCCTGTGTGTGTGTGTGTGTGTCGTGTCCTCTCATGAGGTGTCCTGTGTGTGTGTGTGTGTGTGTGTCGTGTCCTCTCATGAGGTGTCCTGTGTGTGTGTGTGTGTCGTGTCCTCTCATGAGGTGTCCTGTGTGTGTCGTGTCCTCTCATGAGGTGTCCTGTGTGTGTCGTGTCCTCTCATGAGGTGTCCTGTGTGTGTCGTGTCCTCTCATGAGGTGTCCTGTGTGTGTGTGTGTGTGTGTGTGTGTGTCGTGTCCTCTCATGAGGTGTCCTGTGTGTGTGTGTGTGTGTGTCCTCTCATGAGGTGTCCTGTGTGTGTGTGTGTCGTGTCCTCTCATGAGGTGTCCTGTGTGTGTGTGTGTCGTGTCCTCTCATGAGGTGTCCTGTGTGTGTGTGTGTGTGTGTGTGTGTCGTGTCCTCTCATGAGGTGTCCTGTGTGTGTGTGTGTGCCGTGTCCTCTCATGAGGTGTCCTGTGTGTGTCGTGTCCTCTCATGAGGTGTCCTGTGTGTGTCGTGTCCTCTCATGAGGTGTCCTGTGTGTGTCATGTCCTCTCATGAGGTGTCCTGTGTGTGTGTGTGTGTGTCGTGTCCTCTCATGAGGTGTCCTGTGTGTGTGTGTGTCGTGTCCTCTCATGAGGTGTCCTGTGTGTGTCATGTCCTCTCATGAGGTGTCCTGTGTGTGTGTGTGTGTGTGTGTGTGTGTGTCGTGTCCTCTCATGAGGTGTCCTGTGTGTGTGTGTCGTGTCCTCTCATGAGGTGTCCTGTGTGTGTGTGTCGTGTCCTCTCATGAGGTGTCCTGTGTGTGTCGTGTCCTCTCATGAGGTGTCCTGTGTGTGTGTGTCGTGTCCTCTCATGAGGTGTCCTGTGTGTGTGTGTGTCGTGTCCTCTCATGAGGTGTCCTGTGTGTGTCGTGTCCTCTCATGAGGTGTCCTGTGTGTGTGTGTCGTGTCCTCTCATGAGGTGTCCTGTGTGTGTGTGTCGTGTCCTCTCATGAGGTGTCCTGTGTGTCGTGTCCTCTCATGAGGTGTCCTGTGTGTGTGTGTCGTGTCCTCTCATGAGGTGTCCTGTGTGTGTGTGTCGTGTCCTCTCATGAGGTGTCCTGTGTGTGTGTGTCGTGTCCTCTCATGAGGTGTCCTGTGTGTGTGTGTCGTGTCCTCTCATGAGGTGTCCTGTGTGTGTGTGTGTGTGTGTCGTGTCCTCTCATGAGGTGTCCTGTGTGTGTGTGTGTGTGTGTGTCGTGTCCTCTCATGAGGTGTCCTGTGTGTGTGTGTGTGTGTGTGTGTCGTGTCCTCTCATGAGGTGTCCTGTGTGTGTGTGTGTGTGTGTGTGTCGTGTCGTGTCGTGTCCTCTCATGAGGTGTCCTGTGTGTGTGTGTGTGTCGTGTCCTCTCATGAGGTGTCCTGTGTGTGTGTGTCGTGTCCTCTCATGAGGTGTTCTGTGTGTGTGTGTGTGTGTGTGTGTGTCGTGTCCTCTCATGAGGTGTCCTGTGTGTGTGTGTGTGTGTGTCGTGTCCTCTCATGAGGTGTCCTGTGTGTGTGTGTCGTGTCCTCTCATGAGGTGTCCTGTGTGTGTGTGTGTGTGTGTGTGTGTCGTGTCCTCTCATGAGGTGTCCTGTGTGTGTGTGTGTGTGTGTGTGTGTGTGTGTGTGTCGTGTCCTCTCATGAGGTGTCCTGTGTGTGTGTGTGTGTGTGTGTGTGTGTCGTGTCCTCTCATGAGGTGTCCTGTGTGTGTGTGTGTCGTGTCCTCTCATGAGGTGTCCTGTGTGTGTGTGTCGTGTCCTCTCATGAGGTGTCCTGTGTGTGTGTGTGTGTGTGTGTCGTGTCCTCTCATGAGGTGTCCTGTGTGTGTCGTGTCCTCTCATGAGGTGTCCTGTGTGTGTGTGTGTGTCGTGTCCTCTCATGAGGTGTCCTGTGTGTGTGTGTGTGTGTGTCGTGTCCTCTCATGAGGTGTCCTGTGTGTGTGTGTGTGTGTGTGTGTGTCGTGTCCTCTCATGAGGTGTCCTGTGTGTGTGTGTGTGTGTGTGTGTGTGTGTGTGTGTCGTGTCCTCTCATGAGGTGTCCTGTGTGTGTGTGTGTGTGTGTGTGTGTCGTGTCGTGTCGTGTCCTCTCATGAGGTGTCCTGTGTGTGTGTGTGTGTCGTGTCCTCTCATGAGGTGTCCTGTGTGTGTGTGTCGTGTCCTCTCATGAGGTGTTCTGTGTGTGTGTGTGTGTGTGTGTGTCGTGTCCTCTCATGAGGTGTCCTGTGTGTGTGTGTGTGTGTGTGTGTCGTGTCCTCTCATGAGGTGTCCTGTGTGTGTGTGTCGTGTCCTCTCATGAGGTGTCCTGTGTGTGTGTGTGTGTGTGTGTGTGTCGTGTCCTCTCATGAGGTGTCCTGTGTGTGTGTGTGTGTGTGTGTGTGTGTGTGTGTGTGTCGTGTCCTCTCATGAGGTGTCCTGTGTGTGTGTGTGTGTGTGTGTGTGTCGTGTCCTCTCATGAGGTGTCCTGTGTGTGTGTGTGTGTGTGTGTGTGTGTGTCGTGTCCTCTCATGAGGTGTCCTGTGTTTGTGTGTCGTGTCCTCTCATGAGGTGTCCTGTGTGTGTGTGTGTGTGTGTGTGTCGTGTCCTCTCATGAGGTGTCCTGTGTGTGTCGTGTCCTCTCATGAGGTGTCCTGTGTGTGTGTGTGTGTGTGTGTGTCGTGTCCTCTCATGAGGTGTCCTGTGTGTGTGTGTGTGTGTGTGTGTGTGTGTGTGTGTGTGTCGTGTCCTCTCATGAGGTGTCCTGTGTGTGTGTGTGTGTGTGTGTGTGTGTGTGTGTGTGTGTGTGTGTCGTGTCCTCTCATGAGGTGTCCTGTGTGTGTCGTGTCCTCTCGTGAGGTGTCCTGTGTGTGTGTGTGTGTGTGTGTGTGTGTGTGTCGTGTCCTCTCATGAGGTGTCCTGTGTGTGTGTGTGTGTCGTGTCCTCTCATGAGGTGTCCTGTGTGTGTCGTGTCCTCTCATGAGGTGTCCTGTGTGTGTGTGTGTGTGTGTGTGTCGTGTCCTCTCATGAGGTGTCCTGTGTGTGTGTGTGTGTGTGTGTGTGTGTGTGTGTGTCGTGTCCTCTCATGAGGTGTCCTGTGTGTGTCGTGTCCTCTCGTGAGGTGTCCTGTGTGTGTGTGTGTGTGTGTCGTGTCCTCTCATGAGGTGTCCTGTGTGTGTGTGTGTGTGTGTGTGTGTGTCGTGTCCTCTCATGAGGTGTCCTGTGTGTGTGTGTGTCGTGTCCTCTCATGAGGTGTCCTGTGTGTGTGTGTGTGTGTGTGTGTGTGTGTGTGTGTGTCGTGTCCTCTCATGAGGTGTCCTGTGTGTGTGTGTGTGTGTGTGTGTGTCGTGTCCTCTCATGAGGTGTCCTGTGTGTGTGTGTGTGTGTGTGTGTGTGTGTCGTGTCCTCTCATGAGGTGTCCTGTGTGTGTGTGTGTGTGTGTGTGTGTGTGTGTGTGTCGTGTCCTCTCATGAGGTGTCCTGTGTGTGTGTGTGTGTGTGTGTGTGTGTGTGTGTGTCGTGTCCTCTCATGAGGTGTCCTGTGTGTGTGTGTGTGTGTGTGTGTGTGTCGTGTCCTCTCATGAGGTGTCCTGTGTGTGTGTGTGTGTGTGTGTGTGTGTGTGTGTGTGTGTGTGTGTCGTGTCCTCTCATGAGGTGTCCTGTGTGTGTGTGTGTGTGTGTGTGTGTGTGTGTCGTGTCCTCTCATGAGGTGTCCTGTGTGTGTGTGTGAGAGACGTGTCCTCTCATGAGGTGTCCTGTGTGTGAGAGACGTGTCCTCATGTGGGGTCCTCTGTGTGTGTGTGTGTGTGTGTATGTGTGAGAGACGTGTCCTCATGTGGGGTCCTCTGTGTGTGTGTGTGTGTGTGTGTGTGTGTGAGAGACGTGTCCTCTCATGTGGCACACTGACATCCAGTTATCCATCATGAACAGCTGATCAGAGATGATCCCGTCTCTGTGTGTGTCGGGTCTCTCGGTGGGATAGAAGATCCTGGTTGGGCACATCCCCTCCTGCTGTTTATAACAGCAATCCAGCAGCTAGTTATCCGCTCTGATTGCTATTACTATAGAGCTGAGCCCCCCGGCTCTAAAGAACAATACCGGGTGATGCCTGTAGGTGTCTATCTTTCGGCTACTGGAAGTCCGGCAACGTACCGCCACATCACTGCTCATTGTCCAAATAATATAGACGTTACACTGCTCCCTCCTGCTGTACTTTCAGAACTGCCCCCCCCCCCGCCCCATACCTCGGCAGGGGGGGCAGACTTTTAACCAGTGATGGGCTCAGGCTATAAGGCCAACAACCCCCGCCCCCATCCAGTGAGCTGTGAACTACTACTGTAGCACCATATCTTTCAGGTAAAAGCCCTTTATGCCCCTCACTTGCCCACCCCCCTCCTGCTTAAAGTACCAAAAGTGACACCTCCTCCACCCCACCCCGGCCATGCTTTCGGCAGTATGACAGCACTCTGTTCTACCCCTCCCCCTCCCCCCTCACCTCCCCGTATTTCTCTGTTTCCATAGGCTGAATCTTCTGCTCACCATGAAGAAGACCGGCCTCCTCAGGAAGCACCCGGAGGATTCTTCACTGATTGCGGGGTTCAGGAAATACCTGGAGGTCTCGTACTCCCACTCCTTCATCAGGCATCAGGTATGTGACCCCCAACACTTGGCTGTCACCCCCCCCCCCCCCCTCGGACCCCAACAACCCAATGTCGCCCCCTGAGATACAGTTATACCTACTATCCTGAAAGTGCACTCCCTGTGTCTAGGCACTGGTGAGATCGGTGCACTCCCTGTGTCTAGGCACCGGTGAGATGGGTGCACTTCCTGTGTCTAGGCACTGGTGAGATCGGTGCACTCCCTGTGTCTAGGCACTGGTGAGATGGGTGCACTTCCTGTGTCTAGGCACTGGTGAGATCGGTGCACTCCCTGTGTCTAGGCACCGGTGAGATGGGTGCACTTCCTGTGTCTAGGCACTGGTGAGATCGGTGCACTCCCTGTGTCTAGGCACCGGTGAGATGGGTGCACTTCCTGTGTCTAGGCACTGGTGAGATCGCTGCACTCCCTGTGTCTAGGCACTGGTGAGATGGGTGCACTCCCTGTGTCTAGGCACTGGTGAGATCGCTGCACTCCCTGTGTCTAGGCACTGGTGAGATCGGTGCACTCCCTGTGTCTAGGCACTGGTGAGATGGGTGCACTTCCTGTGTCTAGGCACTGGTGAGATCGGTGCACTCCCTGTGTCTAGGCACTGGTGAGATCGGTGCACTCCCTGTGTCTAGGCACTGGTGAGATCGGTGCACTCGCTGTGTCTAGGCACTGGTGAGATCGGTGCACTCCCTGTGTCTAGGCACCGGTGAGATGGGTGCACTTCCTGTGTCTAGGCACTGGTGAGATCGGTGCACTCCCTGTGTCTAGGCACTGGTGAGATGGGTGCACTTCCTGTGTCTAGGCACTGGTGAGATCGGTGCACTCCCTGCGTCTAGGCACTGGTGAGATCGGTGCACTCCCTGTGTCTAGGCACTGGTGAGATCGGTGCACTCCCTGCGTCTAGGCACTGGTGAGATCGGTGCACTCGCTGCGTCTAGGCACTGGTGAGATCGGTGCACTCGCTGTGTCTAGGCACTGGTGAGATCGGTGCACTCGCTGTGTCTAGGCACCGGTGAGATCGGTGCACTTCCTGTGTCTAGGCACTGGTGAGATCGGTGCACTCGCTGTGTCTAGGCACCGGTGAGATCGGTGCACTTCCTGTGTCTAGGCACTGGTGAGATCGGTGCACTCCCTGTGTCTAGGCACTGGTGAGATCGCTGCACTTCCTGTGTCTAGGCACTGGTGAGATCGCTGCACTCGCTGTGTCTAGGCACTGGTGAGATCGCTGCACTCGCTGTGTCTAGGCACTGGTGAGATCGCTGCACTCCCTGTGTCTAGGCACTGGTGAGATCGCTGCACTCCCTGTGTCTAGGCACTGGTGAGATCGCTGCACTCCCTGTGTCTAGGCACTGGTGAGATCGCTGCACTCCCTGTGTCTAGGCACTGGTGAGATCGCTGCACTCCCTGTGTCTAGGCACTGGTGAGATCGCTGCACTCCCTGTGTCTAGGCACTGGTGAGATCGGTGCACTCGCTGTGTCTAGGCACTGGTGAGATCGGTGCACTCGCTGTGTCTAGGCACTGGTGAGATCGGTGCACTCGCTGTGTCTAGGCACTGGTGAGATCGGTGCACTCGCTGTGTCTAGGCACTGGTGAGATCGGTGCACTCCCTGTGTCTAGGCACTGGTGAGATCGCTGCACTCCCTGTGTCTAGGCACTGGTGAGATCGCTGCACTCCCTGTGTCTAGGCACTGGTGAGATCGCTGCACTCCCTGTGTCTAGGCACTGGTGAGATCGCTGCACTCCCTGTGTCTAGGCACTGGTGAGATCGCTGCACTCCCTGTGTCTAGGCACTGGTGAGATCGCTGCACTCCCTGTGTCTAGGCACTGGTGAGATCGGTGCACTCCCTGTGTCTAGGCACTGGTGAGATCGGTGCACTCCCTGTGTCTAGGCACTGGTGAGATCGGTGCACTCCCTGTGTCTAGGCACTGGTGAGATCGGTGCACTCCCTGTGTCTAGGCACTGGTGAGATCGGTGCACTCCCTGTGTCTAGGCACTGGTGAGATCGGTGCACTCCCTGTGTCTAGGCACTGGTGAGATGGGTGCACTCCCTGTGTCTAGGCACTGGTGAGATCGCTGCACTCCCTGTGTCTAGGCACTGGTGAGATCGCTGCACTCCCTGTGTCTAGGCACTGGTGAGATCGCTGCACTCCCTGTGTCTAGGCACTGGTGAGATCGCTGCACTCCCTGTGTCTAGGCACTGGTGAGATCGCTGCACTCCCTGTGTCTAGGCACTGGTGAGATCGCTGCACTCCCTGTGTCTAGGCACTGGTGAGATCGCTGCACTCCCTGTGTCTAGGCACTGGTGAGATCGGTGCACTCCCTGTGTCTAGGCACTGGTGAGATCGGTGCACTCCCTGTGTCTAGGCACTGGTGAGATCGGTGCACTCCCTGTGTCTAGGCACTGGTGAGATCGGTGCACTCCCTGTGTCTAGGCACTGGTGAGATCGGTGCACTCCCTGTGTTTAGGCACTGGTGAGATCGGTGCACTCCCTGTGTCTAGGCACTGGTGAGATCGCTGCACTCGCTGTGTCTAGGCACTGGTGAGATCGCTGCACTCGCTGTGTCTAGGCACTGGTGAGATCGCTGCACTCGCTGTGTCTAGGCACTGGTGAGATCGCTGCACTCGCTGTGTCTAGGCACTGGTGAGATCGCTGCACTCGCTGTGTCTAGGCACTGGTGAGATCGCTGCACTCCCTGTGTCTAGGCACTGGTGAGATCGCTGCACTCCCTGTGTCTAGGCACTGGTGAGATCGCTGCACTCCCTGTGTCTAGGCACTGGTGAGTAGTGATGGACGAACTTCCGACGGGACGTTTCGCGAACGCGAAACGCGAACGGGCACAAACGTTCGCGAAAACGACCGTTCGCCGCGGGCTCCATTGACTTCAATGGGAGGCGAATTTCGCAAACCTTTAGGTCGAATTTGCGGCCACGGGGTAATTATTAGGGGGTAGCACGTAGTCCCACCACCTGGACAATAGCATAATACATGTATGAGGTGAATTTGGGATCGATAACTACAAGCATTTTTTTTTTATTTGGGAAATTGTTCTGACAATTCAGGACTATGGAGCTAATGAAGGCAATGGAGGAGAGGGAAGGTCAGGGACCAGGGTAGGCAAACAAGAGGGTGCAGGAGATACAGAGCACTGACAGCAGCACCGTAATACAGAGCACTGACATCAGCACCGTGACATACAGCGCTGACAGCAGCTCCGTGACATACAGCGCTGACAGCAGCTCCGTGACATACAGCGCTGACAGCAGCTCCGTGACATACAGCGCTGACAGCAGCACCGTGACATACAGCGCTGACAGCAGCTCCGTGACATACAGCGCTGACAGCAGCTCCGTGACATACAGCGCTGACAGCAGCTCCGTGACATACAGCGCTGACAGCAGCTCCGTGACATACAGCGCTGACAGCAGCTCCGTGACATACAGCGCTGACAGCAGCTCCGTGACATACAGCGCTGACAGCAGCTCCGTGACATACAGCGCTGACAGCAGCTCCGTGACATACAGCGCTGACAGCAGCACCGTAAGCAGCCCCAGGAGGAAGTCAGCACAGCACAGGGATGGTGTGATCCCCTCATAATAAGAACCCCCAGGAGGAAGTCAGCACAGCACAGGGATGGTGGGAGCCCCTCATAATAAGAACACCCAGGAGGAAGTCAGCACAGCACAGGGATGGTGGGAACCCCTCATAATAAGCAGCCCCAGTAGAAATATGACACCGCTCAACCTCTTCAAAGAGGAGGGTAGGGGCATATAGTACGGTGTGCTTTTTTGGGTCAGGGAAGTGAGCCAAATGAATTAAGAAGGTCTGTGTGCTTGATTCCAAAAATTGTTTATAGACATATACATGGTCTACTGATCACATGTGTTGAATTCCTCCGAGATCCATGCCTCATTCATTTTTAGAAATGTGAGGTAGTTAACACTGTCGTGAGCTAGGCGAGTACGCTTATCGGTCACAATCCCCCCTGCTGCGCTGAACGTCCTTTCGGACAGGACACTGGATGAGGGGCAAGCCAACAGTTCGATTGCAAATTGGGCAAGCTCTGGCCAGAGGTCAAGCCTGCCCACCCAGTAGTCTAGGGGTTCATCACTCCTCAGAGCGTCCACATCGGCCGTTAACCCAATGTAGTCGGACACCTGACGGTCTAGGCGTTCCCTGATGCTGGATCCGGATGACACCTGTCGATGGGTCGGCTGAAAGAATGACCTCATATCCGAAGTCACCAACACATCTTCAAACCGGCCTCTTCTTGCAGGCGCTGTTGGATTGGTACCCGCAAATCCTTCTCTGGGAGTGGGAATTGCTCCTCTGCCAGCGCACGCAAAAGCAGAATGCAGCATTTCTCGAAGCAAGGCCTGGAAGTGCTGCATTCTGACAGCCCTCTGCGACGGCGGTAACATTTCCGCCATTTTGTGTTTGTACCGGGGGTCTAAGTACGTTGCCACCCAGTACTGGTCCTTGACCCTCATGCTTTTTATACGGGGGTCCCTATTAAAACACTGGAGCATGAAGGCCCCCATTTGCACTAAAGTGGAAGCGGTGTGGTGGCCTGGCTCCTGCTCATCATCCAGGATAATGTCGTCCTCTTCATTCTCCTCTCCCCATCCTCGCACAACAGGGATCCCAGAAAGGTTTAAAGCATGCTCTTCTTGCTCCTGCTCATCCGCCCCGGCACCATCCTCCTCTGACTCCTCTTCAGACTCCTGTTGTTGACTTGTCTCAGATAGAGTAGCCCCCCCTGGGAATTCATCCAGCATTGCGACTTCCTCATCTTCCCGCTCCTGCTCCTCCACAGCCTGATCAATGACACGACGCAATGCACGCTCCAGAAAGAAGGCATAAGGTACCATGTCACTGATGGCGCCATGGCTGCGACTGACCAGTTTGGTGATCTCCTCAAATGGCCGCAGAAGTCTGCATGTGTCGCGCATGAGCAGCCACTGGCGCGGTGAAAAAAAACCCAGCTCCCCAGAACCGTTTCTTTCGCAGAGTTCATACAGGTAGACGTTAACTGCACGTTTCTGCTGGAGCAGCCTATCAAGCATATAGAAGGTTGAGTTCCATCGCGTCGGGCAATCGCAAATAAGACGTCTGACCGGCAGATGGTGTCGCCGCTGAATGTCAGCAAGGCGAGCCATGGCCGTGTAAGATCTTCTGAAATGGGCCGAGATTTTCCTTGCCTGCCGCAAGATGTCCTGGACCCCAGGGTATTTGACAAGGAATCGCTGCACGACCAAGTTTAACCACTTTAAGACCGGACCATTTTGCTGGTAAATGACCAGAGGTCTTTTTACACTTTGGCACTGCGCTGCTTTAACTGGTAATTGCGCGGTCATGCAATGTTGTACCCAAACAAAATTTGCGTCCTTTTCTTCCCACAAATAGAGCTTTCTTTTGATGGTATTTGATTGCCTCTGCGATTTTTATTTTTTGCGATATAAACGTAAAAAGACCGCAAATTTTGAAAAAAAATGATATTTTCTACTTTTTGTTATTAGAAAAATCCAATAAACTCAATTTTAGTCATACATTTAGGCCAAAATGTATTCAGCCACATGTCTTTGGTAAAAAAAAAGTCAATAATTGTATATTTATTGGTTTGCGCAAAAGTTGTCACATCTACAAACTAAGGTACGTTTTCTGGAATTTACGCAGCTTTTAGTTTACGACTGCCTATCTCATTTCTTGAGGTGCTAAAATGGCAGGGCAGTACAAAACCCCCCCAAATGACCCCATTTTGGAAAGTAGACCCCCTAAGGAAATTGATAAGAGGCATGTTGAGCCCATTGAATATTTTATTTTTTTGCCTCAAGCGATTGAATAATGACAAAAAAAAAATTTTTTTTTTTTTTTTACACAAAGTTGTCACTAAATGATATATTGCTCACACATGCTATGGGCGTATGTGAAATGACACCCCAAAATAAATTCTGCTGCTTCTCCTGAGTACGGGGATACCACATATGTGGGACTTTTTGGGAGCCTAGCCGCGTACGGGGCCCCGAAAACCAAGCACCGCCTTCAGGCTTTCTAAGGGCGTAAATTTTTGAGTTCACTTCTCACTACCTATTACAGTTTTGAAGGCCATAAAATGCCAAGATGGCACAAAACCCCCACAAATGACCCCATTTTAGAAAGTAGACACCCCAAGCTATTTGCTGAGAGGCATGTTGAGTTCATGGAATATTTTATATTTTGCCACAAGTTGCGGGAAAATTACAAACTTTTTTTTTTTTTTTTTTTTTTTCACAAAGTTGTCACTAAATGATATATTGCTCACACATGCCATGGGCATATGTGAAATGACACCCCAAAATAAATTCTGCTGCTTCTCCTGAGTACGGGGATACCACATATGTGGGACTTTTTGGGAGCCTAGCCGCGTACGGGGCCCCGAAAACCAAGCACCGCCTTCAGGCTTTCTAAGGGCGTAAATATTTGACTTCACTCCTCACTACCTATTACAGTTTTGAAGGCCATAAAATGCCAAGATGGCACAAAACCCCCACAAATGACCCCATTTTAGAAAGTAGACACCCCAAGCTATTTGCTGAGAGGCATGTTGAGTCCATGGAATATTTTATATTTTGCCACAAGTTGCGGGAAAATTACAAACTTTTTTTTTTTTTTTTTTTTTTTCACAAAGTTGTCACTAAATGATATATTGCTCACGCATGCCATGGGCATATGTGAAATGACACCCCAAAATAAATTCTGCTGCTTCTCCTGAGTACGGGGATACCACATATGTGGGACTTTTTGGGAGCCTAGCCGCGTACGGGGCCCCGAAAACCAAGCACCGCCTTCAGGCTTTCTAAGGGCGTTACAGTTTTGAAGGCCATAAAATGCCAAGATGGCACAAACCCCCCCCAAATGACCCCATTTTGGAAAGTAGACACCCCTAAATTTAGGGGTACACTAGTGAGACTAGGTAATAAATGGCGGGTGCCCTGAAACTATAAAAAAATAACTAACCAACCAGCGTCACCTGTAACAGTTATATGGTGATCACTGGTGAAAGGGTTAACTAGGGGGCAATCAGGGGGCTTTATGCGGTAGTATATGGGGGTCCCTGGCGCTATAAAAAGCTGCGGCGAACCTAAATACCTACTTGCCTAACTAGCGTCACCTGTGACACTAATACAGCGATCAGAAAAACGATCGCTTATTAGGCTGGGTTCACACTGGAGCGATGCGGGAACGCCACGAATGCGCGGCGGGTTCCCGCATCGCATGCCTCCCGGCGGCAGTTCACACTGCCCTATGCGAACTGCTGGGAGTGTCAGTGAAATGTTACTGACACCCCCAGATCAGTTCGCATATCGCAGTGCGATCTGAAAACTCGGATCGCATGGTGTGAACACCCATGCGATCCGATTCTGCTGCGGGCCAAAAAAAGGGTCCCGTGCGAATTTGCGGCGGGTGCGGCGGGTGTGGCGGGTGCGGCGAATGGCTGAACTCGAATCGCACAGAGATCGGATGTGATTTGCACTGCAGTGCGGTGCGAATCACATCCGTTCTCAAACCGCTGCAATCTGAACCCAGCCTTAGTGACACTGGCGACGGGGGGTGATCACGGGGTTAAACCTTTATTGGGGGGGTTAGGGGGGTACCTTAGAACTAAAGGGGGCTAACCCTAACTGCCCTAACAGTTATTAGTCACAAATGACACCCGCCGGGTGATCAGGGGGTTAAACCTTTATTAGGTAATAAATGGCGGGTGCCCTGAAACTATAAAAAAATAACTAACCAACCAGCGTCACCTGTAACAGTTATATGGTGATCACTGGTGAAAGGGTTAACTAGGGGGCAATCAGGGGGCTTTATGCGGTAGTATATGGGGGTCCCTGGCGCTATAAAAAGCTGCGGCGAACCTAAATACCTACCTGCCTAACTAGCGTCACCTGTGACACTAATACAGCGATCAGAAAAATGATCGCTTATTAGGCTGGGTTCACACTGGAGCGATGCGGAAACGCCGCGAATCCGCGGCGGGTTCCCGCATCGCATGCCTCCCGGCGGCAGTTCACACTGCCCTATGCGAACTGCTGGGAGTGTCAGTGAAATGTTACTGACACCCCCAGATCAGTTCGCATATCGCAGTGCGATCTGCAAACTCGGATCGCATGGTGTGAACACCCATGCGATCCGATTCTGCTGCGGGCCAAAAAAAGGGTCCCGTGCGAATTTGCGGCGGGTGCGGCGGGTGTGGCGGGTGCGGCGGATGCGGCGAATGGCTGAACTCGAATCGCACAGAGATCGGATGTGATTTGCACTGCAGTGCGGTGCGAATCACATTCGTTCTCATAAACCGCTGCAATGTGAACCCAGCCTTAGTGACACTGGCGACGGGGGGTGATCACGGGGTTAAACCTTTATTGGGGGGGTTAGGGGGGTACATTAGAACTAAAGGGGGCTAACTCTAACTGCCCTAACAGTTATTACAGTCACAAATGACACCAATGCAAAAAAAAAAAAAAAAAAAAAAAAAATGACATTGGTGTCACTGTGACTGGGGGGCAGGGGTAATTGGGGGGGTGATCGGGGGGTAAAGGGGGGGTGTGAGTGTGCCTGGCATGTTCTACTGTGTGTGTAGAGTGTTGGTGCAACTCACCGATCCGCTCTCCTCCGTGTCGGAACGGAAAATACCGACACGGAGGAGAGAATACATCACTTCCTCTCCTGTGTTTACATTACAGGAGAGGAAGTGATGTCACGGGGGATTTCCATTCGTCGAGAGCGATCGCGAGGGGGTGGCCATGAATGAATGGCCGTCCCCTCATCCCTGATCTCTCCCGAACGAATGCCGACCGCCGCAGGCACCGGGGGGGGGCCCGATCGGGCCCCCCACCCGCGGGCAGGCATGGACTTATATATACGCCAATATGCCTGCCCGTGCCATTCTGCCGACGTATATCGTCGTGCGGCGGTCGGCAAGTGGTTAAGACGTGTGCCATGCACGGCACGTGCGTGATTTTGCCCTGTTTCAATGCGCTAAGCAGATTGGCACCGTTGTCACACACCACTTTACCAACTGTCAAATTGAGCGGTGTTAGCCACTCATCTGCCTGTGAACGCAAAGCTGAAAGGAGTGCCGGGCCAGTGTGGCTCTTTGCTTCCAGGCACAACAGACGCAGCACGGCATGGCAACGTCTCACCTGGCATGTGGAATAGGTTCTGGGGAGCTTGGGCGGTGCAGTGGAAGAGACGCTAGCAGCGGAAAAGGAGGAGGCAGCTGAGGAGGAGAGGGAGGAGGATGGAGTAGGAGGAGGAGAAGAAGAGTCAGGCCTGCATGCAATCCGTGGCGGTAAAACCAAATCTACACGGGTGCCACGGGTTACATGCTTGACGGCCGTCAGAAGGTTCACCCAGTGGGCAGTAAAACTGATATACCTTCCCTGCCCGTGTTTGCTAGACCACGTGTCTGTGGTCAGATGTATCTTGGCACCGACACTGTGTGCCAGAGATACATTCACTTGCCGCTGAACATGGCCATATAGCTCTGGGATGCCCTTCTCTGAGAAATACTTCCTTCCTGGGACCTTCCATTGTGGTGTTCCAATGGCCACAAATTTGCGAAAGGCCTCCGAGTCCACCAGTTTATATGGCAGTAGTTGGCGGGCTATGAGTTCTGACAAGCCAGCCGCCAACCGTTGGGCAAGAGGGTTATCCGGCGTCATCATTTTTTTACGCTCAAACATTAGGCCCACGGAAGCCTGCCTTTTTGCAGAAAAATGTGAGCTTGGCGTGATGGAAGGTGGAGTGGAGGACAATTGTGAGGAGAGAGGAGAAGGAGAAGTAGAAGACGAGGCTGGACGGTGAGAGCCTGCAGTGTGGCTTTGTGTGTTCCGTTGCTCCCACTGGGCTCGGTGATGGCTGCTCATGTGCCTTCTTAAGGCGGTCGTCCCTAGGTGAGTATTGGGCTTACCGCGACTAATGCGTTGACTGCAAAGATTGCAGATGGCAACGCTATTGTCAGCAGCGGACACGTTAAAAAAAGCCCACACTGCGGAGCCATGTGCCGGTGTCCTGGGAGCGCCAGATGTGACCGTACATGGTCGATGACTCGCTCCTGATACATTTGCAGTCTGCTTTGTCCCTGCTGTGCAATGTAAGTCATTGCTGCTTCTCCTCCCTATCTGCTGGTCCATATCTCCCTCTGAACTCCCCTCCTCTTCCTCTCTTGTGGGCACCCACGTGACATCACTAGACACGTCATCATCAACGTCACCTTCCCCACCGCTATAAGTAGAGTAGGCAGCAACACCGGGGACCAACCTCCTCCTTGGGCTGATCTGGGTACTGGCGTCAGACTGCTGAGTAGCGCTTGTTGCTACCTCCTCTTCCTGATCCAATACCAAGAGTGGCTGCGCATCAGAAATGTCCTCTTGATATGGATCGGAAAATAATTCCAGTGACTCAAGCGGAAGGTATGTGGTGGTGGTGGTGGTGGTCGTGTTGTTGGTGGTAGTGTCTTTGGGGGTGCACATAGCAGAGAGTGAAGAAGAGGGTGCAGATCGAGAGGATGAGGAGGGTGCAGAAGAGTAAGGCTGAGCGAGCCACTCAACCAAGTCTGGTGCATCCTTTAAAGTAATTGAACGCACCTTCTGCAACTTCCCACTTTGGCTCAAGCCTGTTGCTCCTGCCCTACCCCTACCACCCCTGCGGAAGGGCCTGCCTCTTCCTCTGCATGTCATTTTTTAAATGACCCTGTGACAAAACTCTTAGTCCCTATACCGCTGAAGGACTGCTGCAGTATAGGTGAGCGGTCAGCAGTGGTGCACGTCAACCCTATCTATTGTGGACCTATAGCGGTCCTTACAGAACAGCAGACTGTACCGCACTCAAGCCTATGTACCGTAGCACCCTATACCAAGTTACCAGTCCTTATAAGAACTTTTGTGGACCAAGCAGGTTGTGTATTAGTGTTTAGCAGACTGTACGTCAGTCCCTATACCGCTGAAGGACTGCTGCAGTATAGGTGAGCGGTCAGCAGTGGTGCACGTCAACCCTATCTATTGTGGACCTATAGCGGTCCTTACAGAACAGCAGACTGTACCGCACTCAAGCCTATGTACCGTAGCACCCTATACCAAGTTACCAGTCCTTATAAGAACTTTTGTGGACCAAGCAGGTTGTGTATTAGTGTTTAGCAGACTGTACGTCAGTCCCTATACCGCTGAAGGACTGCTGCAGTATAGGGCAGCGGTCAGCAGTGGTGCACGTCAACCCTATCTATTGTGGACCTATAGCGGTCCTTACAGAACAGCAGACTGTACCGCACTCAAGCCTATGTACCGTAGCACCCTATACCAAGTTACCAGTCCTTATAAGAACTTTTGTGGACCAAGCAGGTTGTGTATTAGTGTTTAGCAGACTGTACGTCAGTCCCTATACCGCTGAAGGACTGCTGCAGTATAGGGCAGCGGTCAGCAGTGGTGCACGTCAACCCTATCTATTGTGGACCGATAGCGGTCCTTACAGAACAGCAGACTGTAACGCACTCAGGCCTATGTACCGTAGCACCCTATACCAAGTTACCAGTCCTTATAAGAACTTTTGTGGAACAAGCAGGTTGTGTGTTAGTGATTAGCAGACTGTACGTCAGTCCCTATACCAATGAAGGACTGCTGCAGTATAGGGCAGCGGTCAGCAGTAGTGCACGGCAACCCTATGTATTGTGGACCGATAGCGGTCCTTACAGAACAGCAGACTGTAACGCACTCAGGCCTATGTACCGTAGCACCCTATACCAAGTTACCAGTCCTTATAAGAACTTTTGTGGACCAAGCAGGTTGTGTGTTAGTGATTAGCAGACTGTACGTCAGTCCCTATACCAATGAAGGACTGCTGCAGTATAGGGCAGCGGTCAGCAGTAGTGCACGGCAACCCTATGTATTGTGGACCGATAGCGGTCCTTACAGAACAGCAGACTGTAACGCACTCAGGCCTATGTACCGTAGCACCCTATACCAAGTTACCAGTCCTTATAAGAACTTTTGTGGACCAAGCAGGTTGTGTGTTAGTGATTAGCAGACTGTACGTCAGTCCCTATACCAATGAAGGACTGCTGCAGTATAGGGCAGCGGTCAGCAGTAGTGCACGGCAACCCTATGTATTGTGGACCGATAGCGGTCCTTACAGAACAGCAGACTGTACTGCACTCAGGCCTATGTACCGTAGCACCCTATACCAAGTTACCAGTCCTTATAAAAACTTTTGTGGACCAAGCAGGTTGTGTGTTAGTGTTTAGCAGACTGTGCGTCAGTCCCTATACCGCTGAAGGACTGCTGCAGTATAGGGCAGCGGTCAGCAGTAGTGCACGGCAACCCTATGTATTGTGGACCGATAGCGGTCCTTACAGAACAGCAGACTGTAACGCACTCAGGCCTATGTACCGTAGCACCCTATACCAAGTTACCAGTCCTTATAAGAACTTTTGTGGACCAAGCAGGTTGTGTGTTAGTGATTAGCAGACTGTACGTCAGTCCCTATACCAATGAAGGACTGCTGCAGTATAGGGCAGCGGTCAGCAGTAGTGCACGGCAACCCTATGTATTGTGGACCGATAGCGGTCCTTACAGAACAGCAGACTGTAACGCACTCAGGCCTATGTACCGTAGCACCCTATACCAAGTTACCAGTCCTTATAAGAACTTTTGTGGACCAAGCAGGTTGTGTGTTAGTGATTAGCAGACTGTACGTCAGTCCCTATACCAATGAAGGACTGCTGCAGTATAGGGCAGCGGTCAGCAGTAGTGCACGGCAACCCTATGTATTGTGGACCGATAGCGGTCCTTACAGAACAGCAGACTGTAACGCACTCAGGCCTATGTACCGTAGCACCCTATACCAAGTTACCAGTCCTTATAAGAACTTTTGTGGACCAAGCAGGTTGTGTGTTAGTGATTAGCAGACTGTACGTCAGTCCCTATACCAATGAAGGACTGCTGCAGTATAGGGCAGCGGTCAGCAGTAGTGCACGGCAACCCTATGTATTGTGGACCGATAGCGGTCCTTACAGAACAGCAGACTGTACTGCACTCAGGCCTATGTACCGTAGCACCCTATACCAAGTTACCAGTCCTTATAAAAACTTTTGTGGACCAAGCAGGTTGTGTGTTAGTGTTTAGCAGACTGTGCGTCAGTCCCTATACCGCTGAAGGACTGCTGCAGTATAGGGCAGCGGTCAGCAGTAGTGCACGGCAACCCTATGTATTGTGGACCGATAGCGGTCCTTACAGAACAGCAGACTGTAACGCACTCAGGCCTATGTACCGTAGCACCCTATACCAAGTTACCAGTCCTTATAAGAACTTTTGTGGACCAAGCAGGTTGTGTGTTAGTGATTAGCAGACTGTACGTCAGTCCCTATACCAATGAAGGACTGCTGCAGTATAGGGCAGCGGTCAGCAGTAGTGCACGGCAACCCTATGTATTGTGGACCGATAGCGGTCCTTACAGAACAGCAGACTGTAACGCACTCAGGCCTATGTACCGTAGCACCCTATACCAAGTTACCAGTCCTTATAAGAACTTTTGTGGACCAAGCAGGTTGTGTGTTAGTGATTAGCAGACTGTACGTCAGTCCCTATACCAATGAAGGACTGCTGCAGTATAGGGCAGCGGTCAGCAGTAGTGCACGGCAACCCTATGTATTGTGGACCGATAGCGGTCCTTACAGAACAGCAGACTGTAACGCACTCAGGCCTATGTACCGTAGCACCCTATACCAAGTTACCAGTCCTTATAAGAACTTTTGTGGACCAAGCAGGTTGTGTGTTAGTGATTAGCAGACTGTACGTCAGTCCCTATACCAATGAAGGACTGCTGCAGTATAGGGCAGCGGTCAGCAGTAGTGCACGGCAACCCTATGTATTGTGGACCGATAGCGGTCCTTACAGAACAGCAGACTGTACTGCACTCAGGCCTATGTACCGTAGCACCCTATACCAAGTTACCAGTCCTTATAAAAACTTTTGTGGACCAAGCAGGTTGTGTGTTAGTGTTTAGCAGACTGTGCGTCAGTCCCTATACCGCTGAAGGACTGCTGCAGTATAGGGCAGCGGTCAGCAGTAGTGCACGGCAACCCTATGTATTGTGGACCGATAGCGGTCCTTACAGAACAGCAGACTGTAACGCACTCAGGCCTATGTACCGTAGCACCCTATACCAAGTTACCAGTCCTTATAAGAACTTTTGTGGACCAAGCAGGTTGTGTGTTAGTGATTAGCAGACTGTACGTCAGTCCCTATACCAATGAAGGACTGCTGCAGTATAGGGCAGCGGTCAGCAGTAGTGCACGGCAACCCTATGTATTGTGGACCGATAGCGGTCCTTACAGAACAGCAGACTGTAACGCACTCAGGCCTATGTACCGTAGCACCCTATACCAAGTTACCAGTCCTTATAAGAACTTTTGTGGACCAAGCAGGTTGTGTGTTAGTGATTAGCAGACTGTACGTCAGTCCCTATACCAATGAAGGACTGCTGCAGTATAGGGCAGCGGTCAGCAGTAGTGCACGGCAACCCTATGTATTGTGGACCGATAGCGGTCCTTACAGAACAGCAGACTGTAACGCACTCAGGCCTATGTACCGTAGCACCCTATACCAAGTTACCAGTCCTTATAAGAACTTTTGTGGACCAAGCAGGTTGTGTGTTAGTGATTAGCAGACTGTACGTCAGTCCCTATACCAATGAAGGACTGCTGCAGTATAGGGCAGCGGTCAGCAGTAGTGCACGGCAACCCTATGTATTGTGGACCGATAGCGGTCCTTACAGAACAGCAGACTGTACTGCACTCAGGCCTATGTACCGTAGCACCCTATACCAAGTTACCAGTCCTTATAAGAACTTTTGTGGAACAAGCAGGTTGTGTGTTAGTGATTAGCAGACTGTACGTCAGTCCCTATACCAATGAAGGACTGCTGCAGTATAGGGCAGCGGTCAGCAGTAGTGCACGGCAACCCTATGTATTGTGGACCGATAGCGGTCCTTACAGAACAGCAGACTGTAACGCACTCAGGCCTATGTACCGTAGCACCCTATACCAAGTTACCAGTCCTTATAAGAACTTTTGTGGAACAAGCAGGTTGTGTGTTAGTGATTAGCAGACTGTACGTCAGTCCCTATACCAATGAAGGACTGCTGCAGTATAGGGCAGCGGTCAGCAGTAGTGCACGGCAACCCTATGTATTGTGGACCGATAGCGGTCCTTACAGAACAGCAGACTGTAACGCACTCAGGCCTATGTACCGTAGCACCCTATACCAAGTTACCAGTCCTTATAAGAACTTTTGTGGACCAAGCAGGTTGTGTGTTAGTGATTAGCAGACTGTACGTCAGTCCCTATACCAATGAAGGACTGCTGCAGTATAGGGCAGCGGTCAGCAGTAGTGCACGGCAACCCTATGTATTGTGGACCGATAGCGGTCCTTACAGAACAGCAGACTGTACTGCACTCAGGCCTATGTACCGTAGCACCCTATACCAAGTTACCAGTCCTTATAAAAACTTTTGTGGACCAAGCAGGTTGTGTGTTAGTGTTTAGCAGACTGTGCGTCAGTCCCTATACCGCTGAAGGACTGCTGCAGTATAGGGCAGCGGTCAGCAGTAGTGCACGGCAACCCTATGTATTGTGGACCGATAGCGGTCCTTACAGAACAGCAGACTGTAACGCACTCAGGCCTATGTACCGTAGCACCCTATACCAAGTTACCAGTCCTTATAAGAACTTTTGTGGACCAAGCAGGTTGTGTGTTAGTGATTAGCAGACTGTACGTCAGTCCCTATACCAATGAAGGACTGCTGCAGTATAGGGCAGCGGTCAGCAGTAGTGCACGGCAACCCTATGTATTGTGGACCGATAGCGGTCCTTACAGAACAGCAGACTGTAACGCACTCAGGCCTATGTACCGTAGCACCCTATACCAAGTTACCAGTCCTTATAAGAACTTTTGTGGACCAAGCAGGTTGTGTGTTAGTGATTAGCAGACTGTACGTCAGTCCCTATACCAATGAAGGACTGCTGCAGTATAGGGCAGCGGTCAGCAGTAGTGCACGGCAACCCTATGTATTGTGGACCGATAGCGGTCCTTACAGAACAGCAGACTGTAACGCACTCAGGCCTATGTACCGTAGCACCCTATACCAAGTTACCAGTCCTTATAAGAACTTTTGTGGACCAAGCAGGTTGTGTGTTAGTGATTAGCAGACTGTACGTCAGTCCCTATACCAATGAAGGACTGCTGCAGTATAGGGCAGCGGTCAGCAGTAGTGCACGGCAACCCTATGTATTGTGGACCGATAGCGGTCCTTACAGAACAGCAGACTGTACTGCACTCAGGCCTATGTACCGTAGCACCCTATACCAAGTTACCAGTCCTTATAAAAACTTTTGTGGACCAAGCAGGTTGTGTGTTAGTGTTTAGCAGACTGTGCGTCAGTCCCTATACCGCTGAAGGACTGCTGCAGTATAGGGCAGCGGTCAGCAGTAGTGCACGGCAACCCTATGTATTGTGGACCGATAGCGGTCCTTACAGAACAGCAGACTGTAACGCACTCAGGCCTATGTACCGTAGCACCCTATACCAAGTTACCAGTCCTTATAAGAACTTTTGTGGACCAAGCAGGTTGTGTGTTAGTGATTAGCAGACTGTACGTCAGTCCCTATACCAATGAAGGACTGCTGCAGTATAGGGCAGCGGTCAGCAGTAGTGCACGGCAACCCTATGTATTGTGGACCGATAGCGGTCCTTACAGAACAGCAGACTGTAACGCACTCAGGCCTATGTACCGTAGCACCCTATACCAAGTTACCAGTCCTTATAAGAACTTTTGTGGACCAAGCAGGTTGTGTGTTAGTGATTAGCAGACTGTACGTCAGTCCCTATACCAATGAAGGACTGCTGCAGTATAGGGCAGCGGTCAGCAGTAGTGCACGGCAACCCTATGTATTGTGGACCGATAGCGGTCCTTACAGAACAGCAGACTGTAACGCACTCAGGCCTATGTACCGTAGCACCCTATACCAAGTTACCAGTCCTTATAAGAACTTTTGTGGACCAAGCAGGTTGTGTGTTAGTGATTAGCAGACTGTACGTCAGTCCCTATACCAATGAAGGACTGCTGCAGTATAGGGCAGCGGTCAGCAGTAGTGCACGGCAACCCTATGTATTGTGGACCGATAGCGGTCCTTACAGAACAGCAGACTGTACTGCACTCAGGCCTATGTACCGTAGCACCCTATACCAAGTTACCAGTCCTTATAAGAACTTTTGTGGAACAAGCAGGTTGTGTGTTAGTGATTAGCAGACTGTACGTCAGTCCCTATACCAATGAAGGACTGCTGCAGTATAGGGCAGCGGTCAGCAGTAGTGCACGGCAACCCTATGTATTGTGGACCGATAGCGGTCCTTACAGAACAGCAGACTGTAACGCACTCAGGCCTATGTACCGTAGCACCCTATACCAAGTTACCAGTCCTTATAAGAACTTTTGTGGACCAAGCAGGTTGTGTGTTAGTGATTAGCAGACTGTACGTCAGTCCCTATACCAATGAAGGACTGCTGCAGTATAGGGCAGCGGTCAGCAGTAGTGCACGGCAACCCTATGTATTGTGGACCGATAGCGGTCCTTACAGAACAGCAGACTGTAACGCACTCAGGCCTATGTACCGTAGCACCCTATACCAAGTTACCAGTCCTTATAAGAACTTTTGTGGACCAAGCAGGTTGTGTGTTAGTGATTAGCAGACTGTACGTCAGTCCCTATACCAATGAAGGACTGCTGCAGTATAGGGCAGCGGTCAGCAGTAGTGCACGGCAACCCTATGTATTGTGGACCGATAGCGGTCCTTACAGAACAGCAGACTGTACTGCACTCAGGCCTATGTACCGTAGCACCCTATACCAAGTTACCAGTCCTTATAAAAACTTTTGTGGACCAAGCAGGTTGTGTGTTAGTGTTTAGCAGACTGTGCGTCAGTCCCTATACCGCTGAAGGACTGCTGCAGTATAGGGCAGCGGTCAGCAGTAGTGCACGGCAACCCTATGTATTGTGGACCGATAGCGGTCCTTACAGAACAGCAGACTGTAACGCACTCAGGCCTATGTACCGTAGCACCCTATACCAAGTTACCAGTCCTTATAAGAACTTTTGTGGACCAAGCAGGTTGTGTGTTAGTGATTAGCAGACTGTACGTCAGTCCCTATACCAATGAAGGACTGCTGCAGTATAGGGCAGCGGTCAGCAGTAGTGCACGGCAACCCTATGTATTGTGGACCGATAGCGGTCCTTACAGAACAGCAGACTGTAACGCACTCAGGCCTATGTACCGTAGCACCCTATACCAAGTTACCAGTCCTTATAAGAACTTTTGTGGACCAAGCAGGTTGTGTGTTAGTGATTAGCAGACTGTACGTCAGTCCCTATACCAATGAAGGACTGCTGCAGTATAGGGCAGCGGTCAGCAGTAGTGCACGGCAACCCTATGTATTGTGGACCGATAGCGGTCCTTACAGAACAGCAGACTGTACCGCACCCAAGCCTATGTACCGTAGCACCCTAGACAGACCAAGTTACCAGTCCTGATAAAGAGCTTTGTGGAACAAGTGAGTTGTGAATGATTAGCAGACTGCAGCAGAAGGGCAGCAGTCAAGTATAATATTCTTTCTATATTTGGAAGAAAGAATATTATACGTGTACAAGCCTATTACCGTACCACTGATACCAGTCCTGAAAAGAACCTTTGTGGAACTAATAGTAACAGCAAGTCTTTAAAATTATCCTCACTGCCTGACACACTGCTTCCTGCCTGTCCCTATACAAATTGGCAAAAAAGAGTAGGCTGGAACGATTAGCTGGAACAGCTCTTTTGTGGACCTGATAGTAACAGCTAATGATGATGATGATGATGATGATGAAGAAAGACTAATCTGGCTGAGCTGTCCCTAAAATAGCAGCATACAGCGCTCTGTCCCTTTATCTAAACTGACAAAAGAAACTCAGGCTGCTGACCTAACACCTATACCAGTCCTGAAAAGAACTTTTGTGTACCAAATAGCTAGCGTTTTCTCTGTCCCTACTCCACACAGGATCCTTTCCCTACAGTGACAGAAGAAAGAATGTAAAATGGCCACCGGATCGGGTGTATTTATAGGTTAGGGGGAATGTCCAAGTGTCCATGAGCTGTCATGTCTCAATTGGTTGTCCTGTAACACATGATAAACGTGTCACGAAAGGTTAAAGTTCTTGTATACATTAAACACGTAAGTCCGCCGGGGCGAACGACGGAAAAAGGCGTTCGAACCCGCGGACGGCGAAAGTCGGAAATTCGCCGCGAAACGACCGCCGGGCGAACCGTTCGGCCATCACTACTGGTGAGATCGCTGCACTCCCTGTGTCTAGGCACTGGTGAGATCGCTGCACTCGCTGTGTCTAGGCACTGGTGAGATCGGTGCACTCGCTGTGTCTAGGCACTGGTGAGATCGGTGCACTCGCTGTGTCTAGGCACTGGTGAGATCGGTGCACTCGCTGTGTCTAGGCACTGGTGAGATCGGTGCACTCGCTGTGTCTAGGCACTGGTGAGATCGGTGCACTCGCTGTGTCTAGGCACTGGTGAGATCGGTGCACTCGCTGTGTCTAGGCACTGGTGAGATCGCTGCACTCCCTGTGTCTAGGCACTGGTGAGATCGCTGCACTCCCTGTGTCTAGGCACTGGTGAGATCGCTGCACTCCCTGTGTCTAGGCACTGGTGAGATCGCTGCACTCCCTGTGTCTAGGCACTGGTGAGATCGGTGCACTCCCTGTGTCTAGGCACTGGTGAGATCGGTGCACTCCCTGTGTCTAGGCACTGGTGAGATCGGTGCACTCCCTGTGTCTAGGCACTGGTGAGATCGGTGCACTCCCTGTGTCTAGGCACTGGTGAGATCGGTGCACTCCCTGTGTCTAGGCACTGGTGAGATCGCTGCACTCCCTGTGTCTAGGCACTGGTGAGATCGCTGCACTCCCTGTGTCTAGGCACTGGTGAGATCGCTGCACTCGCTGTGTCTAGGCACTGGTGAGATGGGTGCACTTCCTGTGTCTAGGCACTGGTGAGATCGGTGCACTCCCTGTGTCTAGGCACTGGTGAGATGGGTGCACTCCCTGTGTCTAGGCACTGGTGAGATGGGTGCACTCCCTGTGTCTAGGCACTGGTGAGATCGGTGCACTCGCTGTGTCTAGGCACTGGTGAGATCGGTGCACTCCCTGTGTCTAGGCACTGGTGAGATCGGTGCACTCCCTGTGTCTAGGCACTGGTGAGATCGGTGCACTCCCTGTGTCTAGGCACTGGTGAGATCGGTGCACTCGCTGTGTCTAGGCACTGGTGAGATCGGTGCACTCGCTGTGTCTAGGCACTGGTGAGATGGGTGCACTTCCTGTGTCTAGGCACTGGTGAGATTGGTGCACTCCCTGTGTCTAGGCACTGGTGAGATGGGTGCACTCCCTGTGTCTAGGCACTGGTGAGATGGGTGCACTCCCTGTGTCTAGGCACTGGTGAGATGGGTGCACTCCCTGTGTCTAGGCACTGGTGAGATGGGTGCACTCCCTGTGTCTAGGCACTGGTGAGATGGGTGCACTCCCTGTGTCTAGGCACTGGTGAGATGGGTGCACTCCCTGTGTCTAGGCACTGGTGAGATCGGTGCACTCCCTGTGTCTAGGCACTGGTGAGATGGGTGCACTCCCTGTGTCTAGGCACTGGTGAGATGGGTGCACTCCCTGTGTCTAGGCACTGGTGAGATGGGTGCACTCCCTGTGTCTAGGCACTGGTGAGATGGGTGCACTCCCTGTGTCTAGGCACTGGTGAGATCGGTGCACTCCCTGTGTCTAGGCACTGGTGAGATCGGTGCACTCCCTGTGTCTAGGCACTGGTGAGATCGGTGCACTCCCTGTGTCTAGGCACTGGTGAGATGGGTGCACTCCCTGTGTCTAGGCACTGGTGAGATCGGTGCACTCCCTGTGTCTAGGCACTGGTGAGATCGGTGCACTCCCCATGAAGAAGTAAAGCCTACATGGAGACCTCAGGCCATACGGTGATCAGTCCTCGTCTTCCACAGGACAGGTCCTCTTTACTAAGCACCTGATTGGACTGTTCTTCTTTCAGGTGCCCTGTGTGGCGCGGTACCTCTACTTCATGGACCCCGGGGAAGTGTCGGTGAAATGTATCCACAACATCCGGAAGACGGTGGAATTCTTCGTCCATCTGAACGCCCTGAACACCAGCAAGCCCACCGCCCGCAATTACCTGGAGAGCATCCGGAGCTTTGCAAGATACGTGGCTTCCCAGGAGAGCTTCCTCAAAGAGGACCCTTCTTTGCCGCAGGCTGTGGAGAAACTCCTCAATGCTGCGAAATACATTCTGATCGGAATCCGAAGAAGAAGAGTCCCGGAAAAGGCCGGAAAAGAGTAAGTCTGACCTCCCGATAGTTACATTGGTGGAGGACACTGAATGGAGGTCAGTGGAGATTTTGGTAGAGAGGGGTGGAGGACACTGAATGGAGGTCAGTGGAGGGATTGGTGGAGAGGGGTGGAGGACACTGAATGGAGGTCAGTGGAGGGATTGGTGGAGAGGGGTGGAGGACACTGAATGGAGGCCAGTGGAGGGATTGGTGGAGAGGGGTGGAGGACACTGAATGGAGACCAGTGGAGGGATTGGTAGAGAGGGGTGGAGGACACTGAATGGAGGTCAGTGGAGGGATTGGTAGAGAGGGGTGGAGGACACTGAATGGAGGTCAGTGGAGGGATTGGTAGAGAGGGGTGGAGGACACTGAATGGAGGTCAGTGGAGGGATTGGTAGAGAGGGGTGGAGGACACTGAATGGAGGTCAGTGGAGGGATTGGTAGAGAGGGGTGGAGGACACTGAATGGAGACCAGTGGAGGGATTGGTGGAGAGGGGTGGAGGACACTGAATGGAGGTCAGTGGAGGGATTGGTAGAGAGGGGTGGAGGACACTGAATGGAGACCAGTGGAGGGATTGGTGGAGAGGGATGGAGGACACTGAATGGAGGTCAGTGGAGGGATTGGTGGAGAGGGGTGGAGGACACTGAATGGAGGTCAGTGGAGGGATTGGTAGAGAGGGGTGGAGGACACTGAATGGAGGTGAGTGGAGGGATTGGTAGAGAGGGGTGGAGGACACTGAATGGAGGTCAGTGGAGGGATTGGTAGAGGGGGATGGAGGACACTGAATGGTGGTCAGTGGAGGGATTGGTAGAGAGGGGTGGGGGACACTGAATGGAGACCAGTGGAGGGATTGGTAGAGAGGAGTGGAGGACACTGAATGGAGGTCAGTGGAGGGATTGGTAGAGAGGGGTGGAGGACACTGAATGGAGACCAGTGGAGGGATTGGTAGAGAGGGGTGGAGGACACTGAATGGAGGTCAGTGGAGGGATCGGTAGAGAGGGGTGGAGGACACTGAATGGAGGTCAGTGGAGGGATTGGTAGAGAGGGGTGGAGGACACTGAATGGAGGTCAGTGGAGGGATTGGTAGAGAGGGGTGGAGGACACTGAATGGAGGTCAGTGGAGGGATTGGTAGAGAGGGGTGGAGGACACTGAATGGAGGTCAGTGGAGGGATTGGTAGAGAGGGGTGGAGGACACTGAATGGAGGTCAGTGGAGGGATTGGTAGAGAGGGGTGGAGGACACTGAATGGAGACCAGTGGAGGGATTGGTGGAGAGGGGTGGAGGACACTGAATGGAGGTCAGTGGAGGGATTGGTAGAGAGGGGTGGAGGACACTGAATGGAGACCAGTGGAGGGATTGGTGGAGAGGGATGGAGGACACTGAATGGAGGTCAGTGGAGGGATTGGTGGAGAGGGGTGGAGGACACTGAATGGAGGTCAGTGGAGGGATTGGTAGAGAGGGGTGGAGGACACTGAATGGAGGTGAGTGGAGGGATTGGTAGAGAGGGGTGGAGGACACTGAATGGAGGTCAGTGGAGGGATTGGTAGAGGGGGATGGAGGACACTGAATGGTGGTCAGTGGAGGGATTGGTAGAGAGGGGTGGAGGACACTGAATGGAGACCAGTGGAGGGATTGGTAGAGAGGAGTGGAGGACACTGAATGGAGGTCAGTGGAGGGATTGGTAGAGAGGGGTGGAGGACACTGAATGGAGACCAGTGGAGGGATTGGTAGAGAGGGGTGGAGGACACTGAATGGAGGTCAGTGGAGGGATCGGTAGAGAGGGGTGGAGGACACTGAATGGAGGTCAGTGGAGGGATTGGTAGAGAGGGGTGGAGGACACTGAATGGAGGTCAGTGGAGGGATTGGTAGAGAGGGGTGGGGGACACTGAATGGAGGTCAGTGGAGGGATTGGTAGAGAGGGGTGGAGGACACTGAATGGAGGTCAGTGGAGGGATTGGTAGAGAGGGGTGGAGGACACTGAATGAAGGTCAGTGTAGGGATTGGTAGAGAGGGGTGGAGGACAATGAATTGAGGTCAGTGGAGTGATTGGTAGAGAGGGGTGGAGGACACTGAATGGAGACCAGTGGAGGGATTGGTAGAGAGGGGTGGAGGACACTGAATGGAGGTCAGTGGAGGGATTGGTAGAGAGGGGTGGAGGACACTGAATGGAGGTCAGTGGAGGGATTGGTAGAGAGGGGTGGAGGACACTGAATGGAGACCAGTGGAGGGATTGGTAGAGAGGGGTGGAGGACACTGAATGGAGACCAGTGGAGGGATTGGTAGAGAGGGGTGGAGGACACTGAATGGAGGTCAGTGGAGGGATTGGTGGAGAGGGGTGGAGGACACTGAATGGAGACCAGTGGAGGGATTGGTAGAGAGGGGTGGAGGACACTGAATGGAGGTCAGTGGAGGGATTGGTAGAGAGGGGTGGAGGACACTGAATGGAGGTCAGTGGAGGGATTGGTAGAGAGGGGTGGAGGACACTGAATGGTGGTCAGTGGAGGGATTGGTAGAGAGGGGTGGAGGACAATGAATTGAGGTCAGTGGAGGGATTGGCAGAGAGGGGTGGAGGACACTGAATGGAGACCAGTGGAGGGATTGGTAGAGAGGGGTGGAGGACACTGAATGGAGGTCAGTGGAGGGATTGGTAGAGAGGGGTGGAGGACACTGAATGGAGGTCAGTGGAGGGATTGGTAGAGAGGGGTGGAGGACACTGAATGGAGACCAGTGGAGGGATTGGTAGAGAGGGGTGGAGGACACTGAATGGAGGTCAGTGGAGGGATTGGTAGAGAGGGGTGGAGGACACTGAATGGAGGTCAGTGGAGGGATTGGTAGAGAGGGGTGGAGGACACTGAATGGAGGTCAGTGGACGGATTGGTAGAGAGGGGTGGAGGACACTGAATGGAGGTCAGTGGAGGGATTGGTAGAGAGGGGTGGAGGACACTGAATGGAGGTCAGTGGAGGGATTGGTAGAGAGGGGGGGAGGACACTGAATGGAGGTCAGTGGAGGGATTGGTAGAGAGGGGTGGAGGACACTGAATGGAGACCAGTGGAGGGATTGGTAGAGAGGGGTGGAGGACACTGAATGGAGGTCAGTGGAGGGATTGGTAGAGAGGGGTGGAGGACACTGAATGGAGGTCAGTGGAGGGATTGGTAGAGAGGGGTGGAGGACACTGAATGGAGGTCAGTGGAGGGATTGGTAGAGAGGGGTGGAGGACAGTGAATGGAGGTCAGTGGAGGGATTGGTAGAGAGGGGTGGAGGACACTGAATGGAGGTCAGTGGAGGGATTGGTAGAGAGGGGTGGAGGACACTGAATGGAGGTGAGTGGAGGGATTGGTGGAGAGGGGTGGAGGACACTGGGCGGTTGGTAAGGTGGATGAGGTATCGGTAGACTGATGATGGAGGTTGGTCTTTCTATCGGAAGGGTGACAGGAAGACACAAGCGGGCGATGAGGTCGTATCCTGGTGGGTGAGATGAGGAAAGTTCTGGAAATGTTCTTCTCTCTCCTGTAGAAATCAGGTTTGTACCCCGGAGGGGTGTCAGAGGTTACTCACCACCGTTAAGCCGTATTTCCTAAATCTGATTGGTCGGGCGACATCGGGAAGTGAGTTGGAGGACCGGGACTATATTGCGGTGTGTAATTATCTGGTGGCCGTTCTGCTTCTCCAACACCTACAGAAACCGGGTGTGATTCGGGATATGACGGTGAGTCTTCCATATCGTACCCCTCCCCCTTCTCTCCTCCTTCCTTTTTTTTTTTTTTTTTAATGAATTGTCTTGCTCTGAGATGGCGGGTCGGCAAGCCCAGATCACAGGTTCCCGACCCGCCATCGCCGAGCATCAGCGCCAAGAACGGAGCCGCTGTTGGGGAAGCGGAGCCACTGCTTCCTGTATAGTGCCGGCTCCTTCACAGGCGGAACGATGCCAAATGTGCTCCGCCTGTGACAGGAAGCATCCGCTCTGCTCTCTACTGCACCCGCATGCTTCTGTCACAGTTATGCTTGGGGATGGCGGGTCGGGACACGGGAACATGCGATCTGGGACAGCAGTACCTACCATCCATACCAGTCATCCGTACCAGCCGGCAGTATAAACCAGCCGTACCAGTACCCGCCAGCAGTACCAGTACCCACCATCCATACCAGTCATCAGTACCAGCCGGCAGTATAAACCAGCTGTAGCAGTACCAGCCAACAGTACCCACCAACCATATCAGTCATCAGTACCAGCCGGCAGTATAAACCAGCTGTAGCAGTACCAGCCAACAGTGCCCACCAACCATATCAGTCATCAGTACCAGCTGGCAGTATAAACCAGCAGTACCAGTACCCACCAGCAGTACCAGTACCCACCATCAGTAGCAGCCAGCTGTAGGAATCCTGAGGAAGAAGTGAAGATTGAGGTTGGTTGAGGTTCGGGTCCCGCTGGGCGTCGGTGTGAAGCAGCCTCGGGCCCCTTTCACACGGTCGGTCCGATGGGGTCCGCCTGTCTGTTTTTCAGGTGGACTCCAATGGCCTCTCCATTCACCTCTATAGAGCGACAGATGTAAACGGACTCGTGTGCGTTTTACACCCGCCTATCTGCAATCCGATCTCCATTTAAAAAAAACGTAAAGGGATCTGCCCCCTTCTGTCTGGGGGCGGATCGGAGGGCACTTGGGGTAGAGCGGGCTGTGTCCATGTCTGCTCTACATATGCAGAGTGGGCACAGACCTGCCATCCGCCCGCTACGCTAAATCGTGTCCCGCGACCGGTTACCAAGTCGATAAAGTGACCCCCGCTCCTCAAAAGGTTGGGCACCCCTGCATTAGACCAAAGGGGACACGGAAACTTGCTACACTTAGATCTGGGGGGGGGACCTTACTTTTCACATATTAATAAGACAAGAAGATTTGGAGGGGGGGGGGGGGAGGTGTATGGCTCTAGGGCAACAAGTCTGGTAAGGGGAGTTGGGTGTGGGGGGACTGGGAGGGAATAGATGAAGGTTGTGAATGGGGAGACCCAGGTGTGTGTGGGGGTAGTTGGGATCAACAGGAGGGGGGAAAGAAGATAGGGAATTATTTGGGTGGGGGGGTGGAGTTCGTGGGCTCTAGGGTAACATGGGAGTGCAGCAAGGGGGTATCATCGGGGGGGGGGGGGGGTAATAAAAGAAGTAGGACGAGGTATGGTGTGGAGGTTGTGGGGACAGAGGAGGAAATAAGGAGAGGAGGAGGAGTAATGAAGTGCGGAAGTTGAGTGGACAGACCTGAAGAAATGGATGAAGGTTGTCAAAGTGGAGGGGGGAGGACAGCGGGAAGAAAGGATGGTGGGGGGGTATTTGGGGGGGGGAGGGGGGTGTCAAGGGTGGCAGGCGCCTCCTTCAGGTGAGCACCAAGGAGTGATGCGAGAGGTGAAGGGTCTCCATGTCTGAGGGCCTCCAAGAACTGATCCAATAGCAGCCTTCCATCGGGTCTCTTCTCAGGTCCACCAGTGGCTGCTGCGGTCCCACCTTACAGTCCAGGCGGACAAGGACGCGGTGGAAGTTGCCATCATCAGGGTAGAGCACAAGTCTGCGGAGATCACGCAGACCGGCGTCATCATCTTGGAAAAAGAGGAGGAAATGTGGTTTGACACGTTCTTCAGAAAGATCCGACCCGTCTTCATGAAGAACATGAACAAAGGAGAACACCACTTCTTCGTATCCAGCAATGGCGGCAAAATGAAGAACCTGACCTACAACCACAAGAGATTCCAGGAAAGGTGAGGAAAGCTTCATCTCTCACCAATCTGTTCCATCATAGGCTAAAAACTGTGGATGTATAGAGTACGCCCTCATGGAAGGACACTGTACGCCACCTCCCCAACTGTCACTATGGAGTACACCCTCATGGAAGGACACTGTACGCCCCCTTCCACCTCCCCAACTGCCACTATGGAGTACGCCCTCATGGAAGTACACTGTACACCCTCTTCCTCCTCCCCAACTGCCACTATGGAGTACGCCCTCATGGAAGTACACTGTACGCCCTCTTCCTCCTCCCCAACTGCCACTATGGAGTACACCCTCATGGAAGTACACCGTACGCCCTCTTCCATCTCCCCAACTGTCACTATGGAGTACGCCCTCATGGAAGTACGCCCTCTTCCTCCTCCCCAACTGTCACTATGGAGTACGCCCTCATGGAAGTACACCGTACGCCCTCTTCCTCCTCCCCAACTGTCACTATGGAGTACGCCCTCATGGAAGTACACTGTACACCCTCTTCCTCCTCCCCAACTGCCACTATGGAGTACACCCTCATGGAAGTACACTGTACGCCCTCTTCCTCCTCCCCAACTGCCACTATGGAGTACACCCTCATGGAAGTACACCGTACACCCTCTTCCACCTCCCCAACTGCCACTATAGAGTACACCCTCATGGAAGTACACTGTACGCCCTCTTCCACCTCCCCAACTGTCACTATGGAGTACGCCCTCATGGAAGTACACTGTACACCCTCTTCCTCCTCCCCAACTGCCACTATGGAGTACACCCTCATGGAAGTACACCGTACGCCCTCTTCCACCTCCCCAACTGCCACTATGGAGTACACCCTCATGGAAGTACACCGTACGCCCTCTTCCTCCTCCCCAACTGCCACTATGGAGTACACCCTCATGGAAGTACACTGTACGCCCTCTTCCACCTCCCCAACTGCCACTATAGAGTACACCCTCATGGAAGTACACTGTACGCCCTCTTCCACCTCCCCAACTGTCACTATGGAGTACGCCCTCATGGAAGTACACTGTACACCCTCTTCCTCCTCCCCAACTGCCACTATGGAGTACACCCTCATGGAAGTACACCGTACGCCCTCTTCCACCTCCCCAACTGCCACTATGGAGTACACCCTCATGGAAGTACACCGTACGCCCTCTTCCTCCTCCCCAACTGCCACTATGGAGTACACCCTCATGGAAGTACACTGTACGCCCTCTTCCACCTCCCCAACTGCCACTATAGAGTACACCCTCATGGAAGTACACCGTACGCCCTCTTCCACCTCCCCAACTGTCACTATGGAGTACACCCTCATGGAAGTACACCGTACGCCCTCTTCCACCTCCCCAACTGCCACTATGGAGTACACCCTCATGGAAGTACACCGTACGCCCTCTTCCACCTCCCCAACTGCCACTATGGAGTACACCCTCATGGAAGTACACCGTACGCCCTCTTCCACCTCCCCAACTGCCACTATGGAGTACACCCTCATGGAAGTACACCGTACGCCCTCTTCCACCTCCCCAACTGTCACTATGGAGTACACCCTCATGGAAGTACACCGTACGCCCTCTTCCTCCTCCCCAACTGCCACTATGGAGTACACCCTCATGGAAGTACACTGTACGCCCTCTTCCACCTCCCCAACTGCCACTATAGAGTACACCCTCATGGAAGTACACTGTACGCCCTCTTCCACCTCCCCAACTGTCACTATGGAGTACGCCCTCATGGAAGTACACTGTACACCCTCTTCCTCCTCCCCAACTGCCACTATGGAGTACACCCTCATGGAAGTACACCGTACGCCCTCTTCCTCCTCCCCAACTGCCACTATGGAGTACACCCTCATGGAAGTACACTGTACGCCCTCTTCCACCTCCCCAACTGCCACTATAGAGTACACCCTCATGGAAGTACACCGTACGCCCTCTTCCACCTCCCCAACTGTCACTATGGAGTACACCCTCATGGAAGTACACCGTACGCCCTCTTCCACCTCCCCAACTGCCACTATGGAGTACACCCTCATGGAAGTACACTGTACGCCCTCTTCCACCTCCCCAACTGCCACTATAGAGTACACCCTCATGGAAGTACACCGTACGCCCTCTTCCACCTCCCCAACTGTCACTATGGAGTACACCCTCATGGAAGTACACCGTACGCCCTCTTCCACCTCCCCAACTGTCACTATGGAGTACACCCTCATGGAAGTACACCGTACGCCCTCTTCCTCCTCCCCAACTGCCACTATGGAGTACACCCTCATGGAAGTACACTGTACGCCCTCTTCCACCTCCCCAACTGTCACTATGGAGTACGCCCTCATGGAAGTACACTGTACGCCCTCTTCCTCCTCCCCAACTGCCACTTGACTTGCCTCTGTATTACAGCAGCTCTTATGGCCTCTGTTATGTATATTTAAGATTCTGAGCGGTGACTGCCCATTGTTCAGGAGATTGAGAAATACATTGTAACCACATTATCATTACATTGTAATTACTACAGTCAGAAGTCCTTCATGTGCCTATTAAATGGGTAATCTCTGGTTTGCATATGTTTACTATAATACATCTCTACCAGAATATTTTTTGTACTTTTTACACAAATGTTCATTCTCATTAACTTTTTGTTAATCCTATTCGGCTTAACTACCCCCACCCCCACCATTCTCCCCCCCCACCCCCACCATTCTCTCCCCCCCCAACCCCCACCATTCTCCCCCCCTCTACCCCCACCATTCTTCCCCCCCCCTACCCCCACCATTCTCCCCCCCCCCACCCCCACCCCCACCATTCTCCCCCCTAGCTGGGCTTCGTCACCAGAGCCTTGAAGGGAGGATCTATTATATAAACTGCAGGATCTTGTGCGATTTGTAGGTTCTTGGGAACTGCTTCTTACTTCTTTCTTCTTCCACCTTCCTCTTCCACCTTCCTCCTTGTACCTTTCTCCTTCCACCTTCCTCCTTGTACCTTTCTCCTTCCACCTTTCTCCTTGTACCTTTCTCCTTCCACCTTTCTCCTTGTACCTTTCTCCTTCCACCTTCCTCCTTGTACCTTTCTCCTTCCACCTTCCTCCTTGTACCTTTCTCCTTCCACCTTTTCTCCTTCCACCTTTCTCCTTCAACCTTTCTCCTTTCTCCTTCCACCTTTCTCCTTCCACCTTTCTCCTTCCACCTTTCTCCTTCCACCTTCCACCTTTCTCCTTCCACCTTTCTCCTTCCACCTTTCTCCTTCCACCTTTCTCCTTCCACCTTTCTCCTTCCACCTTTCTCCTTCCACCTTTCTCCTTCCACCTTTCTCCTTCCACCTTTCTCCTTCCACCTTTCTCCTTCCACCTTTCTCCTTTCTCCTTCCACCTTTCTCCTTCCACCTTTCTCCTTCCACCTTTCTCCTTCCACCTTTCTCCTTCCACCTTTCTCCTTCCACCTTTCTCCTTCCACCTTTCTCCTTCCACCTTTCTCCTTCCACCTTTCTCCCTTCTTCCTCCCTTCCTTCTTCTTCCGCTTTTGTCCCTTTTCTCCTTCATTCTTCCTTCCTCCATTTATTCTTTCTTTCTTTCCTTCCTTCACCTCCTTTCTTCTTCCACCTTATTTTTTTTTTTTAACATTGCCATAGATTCAGCTATGTGAGGTTTTTTTTTGGTTGCCACGGCAATGTATAAACCATAACAAACTCGTGAGATCTGGCGTGGACACCGCCTACAAGAAGAACCTGTCTACCGATGATGACTTATATTTTAAAAAAGGCATTCTGGTTTTCCGAGCAGGGATGGATGGATGGATATACCAATGGGATTGTGGGAAATCTCGGTGTTGGTGGTTTCTTGTGGGGGGTGTGGTCTGTTTTATGGAAGGAGGATGTTTTTACGGTAGGAGAATTGGAGGATCTACGTGGGGGGGGAGGGGAGGGGAGGGTCCGCTGAGCTGGTCCATTGATGTGTAATGTCATATCCCTCAGACCGGTACAGAAGAAAACAATATTGGGGCGTATTTGATCTTTGTAGGTTCCATCTTCCGGTGGTGAAGCTTCAGCAGGCGAGGAAAGCCTTTGAGCAGTGCTGCTTGTCCAGGTGTAACGATGAAGAGAAACAACTGCTGAAAAGACACCTGAGACCCTCCGAACCGGGGGCGGCCGAAAACTCTGAGATGGACCTGGTGCGGGCGGCTGTTATGGTGAGCAGGATGCAGAAACATTGGACCCCTTCACCCTCCAGGTTGGTTGCTGGTGGAATAATAACCATTTTTTTTTTTTAATATCGCCTTCATTGTTGGAAGCCGTGGGCTCCGTACAACGCACTGACGATGGCCAAGGAGCCCCAAACCGCTGTGTGCAGTTTGGACTAATTGGTTCAGTAATATTCGGCTGTATTTCTAATACCCCCCCCCCCCTTCATGACCAAGTCATTTTTTGCTACTCAGCACTGCGCTACTTTAACTGGTAATTACACATTCATACAACACTGTACCCATATGACATTTTATTTTTTTTGTTACCGCAATTAGCTTTCTTTTGGTTGTATTTGACCACCTCTGGGGTTTCTTTTTTGCTAAATTCATGAAAAAAGACCAAGAAGTTTGACATGTAAACAATATTTTCTACTTTCTGTTATAAAACATCAAATAAAATCAATTTTCTTTATAAATTTAGGAGAAAATGTAGCTATAACATGGTACGGGGTGCTGTGATCGGCCTGCAGCTATAACATGGTACGGGGTGCTGTGATCGGCCTGCAGCTATAACATGGTACGGGGTGCTGTGATCGGCCTGCAGCTATAACATGGTACGGGGTGCTGTGATCGGCCTGCAGCTATAACATGGTACGGGGTGCTGTGATCGGCCTGCAGCTATAACATGGTACGGGGTGATGTGGTTGGCCTGCAGCTATAACATGGTACGGGGTGATGTGGTTGGCCTGCAGCTATAACATGGTACGGGGTGATGTGGTTGGCCTGCAGCTATAACATGGTATGGGGCAATATGGTTGGCCTGCAGCTATAACATGGTATGGGGTGCTGTAGTTGGCCTGCATCTATAACATGGTACGTGGTGATGTGATTGGCTTGCAGCTATAACATGGTACGGTGGTGTTGTGGTTGGTCTGCAGCTATAACATGGTATGGGGTGTTGTGGTTTGCCTGCAGCTATAACATAGTACATGGTGAAGTGATTGGCCTGCAGCTATAACATGCTATGGGGTGACGTGATTGGCCTGCAGTTATAACATGGTACGGGGCGTTGTGGTTGGCCTGCAGCTATAAAATGGTACGGGGGGATGTGATTGGCCTGCAGCTATAAAATGGTACGTGGTGATGTGATTGGCCTGCAGCTATAAAATGGTACATGGTGAAGTGATTGGCCTGATGCTATAACATGGTATGGGGTAATATGATTGGCCTGCAGCTATAACATGCTATGGGGTGACGTAATTGGCCTGCAGCTATAACGCGCTATGGGGTGATGTGATTGGCCTGCAGCTATAACGTGGCACGAGGTGCTGTGATTGGCCTGCAGCTATAACATGATACGGGGTGATGTGTTTGGCCTGCAGCTATAACATGGTATGGGGTGATGTGTTTGGCCTGCAGCTATAACGCGCTATGGGGTGATGTGATTGGCCTGCAGCTATAACGTGGCACGAGGTGCTGTGATTGGCCTGCAGCTATAACATGGTATGGGGTGATGTGTTTGGCCTGCAGCTATAACATGGTACGGGGTGATGTGATTGGCCTGCAGTTATAACATGATACGGGGTGATGTGTTTGGCCTGCAGCTATAACATGGTATGGGGTGATGTGTTTGGCCTGCAGTTATAACATGATACGGGGTGATGTGATTGGCCTGCAGCTATAACATGGTATGGGGTTCTGTGATTGGACCAGGTACAATGTGATAGCTGCTGGCCAATCAGAGCATCACTATAGGAATTACAGCTATTACGAATGAAATGCATTCATATTAGCTTTATTGATATTGTGATCACATGATCACCCGGCAGCCACAATCTGCCTCAGGTCTGTACAGAGCTGCAGACCTCCTTTTTATGAGGCTGGACTACTGAGCGAGGTGAGGATCTCTGGAATGCCGGGCATGGTCCCTGTGCCGCGGTGGTGGTGCAGCCACACAGGGCCATGGGTTGGGTTTTGGGGTGACCAGTCCTCTTGTTATACATTAGATACGACTTTACCATGAAATGAGGTCTGAGCGCCCTTTCTCCGGTTTCCCTTCCAGGGACGGGGACCTCCAGGGGCCGAGGGGTGAAGGTGAGGATAATGGTGCCGGCGTGGCCCTCATGGAGGAGAAGGAGATGTGTTTTAAGAGGACTGAAGATGTCTATCCTGTCAGCATTAACCGTGCTGGCCCAGGTATCAAGGCCTGTAACAACATATCCAAAGCCCACGGCCCGTACTGCTACAAGCGCTGGAGGAGACAGCAGTACAGAATGCGTGTGGATGATGTCGTGGGTAAGAAGAAACGTTTTTTATATGGTGCCATGTGTATGGGTTGGGCATTCCGGTGCGGGGCTCAAGTGTCTCTAAACCCCAGAACAGCCCTTAGACGGGGTGGCTGCATTCGTTTTCTTTTTTTTTTCAGGCTTTCTTTCATACCAGGACCTTTGGGTTTAAGGTTCCCGCCCAAAGGGTCTGGTATGGATTTGAATGGGGAACCCCCACACAAGGCCCCCCTGAAATGATTTACCGGACCCTTATCCAAGAAGGCAGCATGGCAGGCCAAGAAAGGACGGAATGTGTCCCCCCCCCCCCCCCCCCCGGTAGCAAATATACCAGGCCACATACCCTTTACACGTGGTGACCCCATATCACATAGGTGTCCTGTCCATGGGGACAAGGTGCTATGTGGTGGGGGGCTTCCATCACCTGGAAAGATACCACCCCTATGTTAGGTGTCCTGTCCGTGGGAACAAGGTTCTAACATTGGGGTGGTACCTTTTCCAGGTGATGACCTCCCCCCCCCCCCAAACCCCCTCACATAGGTGTCCTGTCCATTGGGACAAGGTGCTAACATTGGGGTGGTATCTTTCCAGGTGGTGACCCCCCCCCACATAGCACCTAGTTCCCATGGACAGGACACCTATGTGGGGGGTCACCACCTGGAAAGGTACCACCAATATGTTAGGTGTCCTGTCCATGGGAACTAGGTGCCAACATATTGGTGATACCTTTCCAGGTGCTGAAACCCCCCTCCCCCGCACATAGGTGTGTCCTATCCATGGGGACAAGGTGCTAACATTGGGGTGGTATCTTTCCAGGAGGTGACCCCCCCCCCCCCCCCCCCTCACATAGCGCCTAGTTCCATGGACAGGACACCTAACATGACCCCCCCCCCCACAGGTATGTCCTATCCATGGGGACAAGGTGCTAACATTGGGGTGGTACCTTTCCAGGTGGTGACCCCCCTCACATAGCAGCTTGTTCACATGGACAGGACACCTAACATATTGGTGGTACCTTTCTAGGTGTTGACAACCCCCCCCCCCCCCCCCCTCACATAGGTGTCCTGTCCATTGGGACAAGGTGCTAACATTGGGGTGGTATCTTTCCAGGGGGTGACCCCCCCCCCCCCCACATAGCACCTAGTTCCATGGACAGGACACCTATGTGGGGAAGAGGCCCTTGTGCTCATCAGCATGGGGACAAGCTGCTATGTGAGGGGGGGTCACCACCTGGAAAGGTACCACCCCTATGTTAGCACCTTGTCCCCATGGATAGGACACCTATGTGGGGGGGGGTCACCACCTGGAAAGATACCACCCCATGTTAGGTGTCCTGTCCACCATGGGAACTAGGTGCTATGTGGGGGGTCACCTCCTGGAAAGATACCACTCCTATGTTAGGTGTCCTGTCCATGGGAACTAGGTGCTAACATATTGGTACCTTTCCAAGGTGCTGACAACCCCCCCCCCCCCCCCCCCACATAGGTGTGTCCTATCCATGGGGACAAGGTGCTAACATAGGGGTGGTACCTTTCCAGGTGGTGATCCCCCCCCCCCCCTCACATAGCAGCTTGTCCCCATGCTGATGAGCACAAGGGCCTCTTCCCCGCAACCCTGGCCCATCGTTGTTGGGGGTATGTGGGGAGTGGGGAAGGGGCACTTATCGGAATCTGAAAGCCCCTTTATCTATGGCCAACAATTTTCGATCCGGGTCAATCACAATGCCCACTGAACGGAAAAAGCTGAGGGACCCTAAGGCTCGGTTCACACAGGAGGCGGCACGACTTGACAAGTCGCCCCCGTTCTGTACTACGGAACCCTTCTAAGAGGAGCGACTCGAGTCGCTCCGACTTAGAAAAAAGGTTCCTGTACTACTTTTGGGCGACCTCGGGCAACTTGCATTGACTTCTATACAGAAGTCATTTGCAAGTCGCGGCAGGTCGAGGTGCGGCAAGGTGTGTCGCCCCCTGTGTGAACCGAGCCTAAAGCTATGCAGCATCAGCAATATATGGGAAGGGGGTGGGGATAGAGGTGACATCATTGACCAAATATGACAACGTTTATATTTGCTACAATGTTATTGTTATGTGGCCATATTTAGGCAATGCTGTGACCCCCCCCCTATCCCCGCCACTTGGTTGGGTATTTCCAGCCATGTAAGTGAATGGCTGGTTGAGGTCAGTGGTTGGTGCAGGCACCTGCTGCTTCCTTATCAACCACTGACGGCAGGAAGCCGTCACATTCGCCCATTCTGAATGCCAAATACGCTCGGCTCATCCCTAAATTATATTATTATTTTTTTGTATGGAGGGATTTTTGCTGCTGTTTTTGGGTCTCCTGTACCCTTCCTCCCCAAGACAATTGAGCCAATAACTGGCAAGAAAAGGGTTGATTGAAGGAGCTGAGTGAGAAGTTGGGTAGCTATGGGGCGGGTCACCACTAAGAAAGCTAGGAAGACCTTATAAAAAATCCAGCGGCCCTCACCCTTTAAACTTGTAAATTTATTGAGGAATGGGAAGTGGGGGAATCGCACAAAAAAAAGTTTAAACCAATCAAGTTTTATAAATAATGACCCCCCCCCCGTGTTCCTACATCTTTAGGACATTTCAAAAGGAAGCCACCAACTGAAGACCAGGTCCGCTCCTACATGAAGGTACAAGGCTGGAGGTACAATGCCCCGAGACTCCCGGATATCCTGGAGAGCTGGAAGCCCGGCGTGGATCGAGGGAAGGTGGATCATACCGAAGAAATAGAAAGGCTGGTGGAATCCCAGGACTGGAAAGGACTGGCGATCGTGGAGGACCGAGCCGGGAACACGGGCGAGACGGTCATCACTACTCTACCCTTCCAGAAAGGAGACTTTGTGTGCGACTGCCATGGGCTCGTGGTGAGCCACGAACGCGGCGAGGAGATCATGAATTCCATTGCTCCAGGAGAGATGTGCTACTTGTATTTCTTCAAGGACAAGAAACACCAGCGGAGACTTTGCATCGACGCCCAAAGCGTCCCGTGTCCCTGCCACCCTGGACTGTCCACCTACGGCAGGAAAATAAACCATTCCAAGAGGAAGCCCAACCTCAAACCCGAAGTGAGATATGTGAAGAATGGCACAACCCCCATCATACTGCTGATGGCCAAAGAAGACATCGACGTGGGGACGGAGCTCGCCTTCGACTATGGCGTCACCATGTAAGACTTTTTATGTATTTTTCATAAAGATGTACAAGGGGGGGTCTTCAAAAAAAAAACGTCCACACTTTTTGAGTTTGTGCGGAAACTTTTTGAAGAACCCTCGTAGATTATATGCAATACGTTCCTGGCCTTCAGCTCCGCCAATGGAAGGTTAACCCTGAACTCCAGGTATGGATATCTTTGTGTGGTTGCATTGGTCTACAAATTCCATACCTGACCAATCCCTATGGAAGGAAAATATTTGCTACATTAGCTACTCACTTTACTGCTCGGCACTGCCGCTATTTTGAGGACGTCTTGTACTAATTCTCAACAGATACAAGGTGTTCTCTGATTGGATATCGCCACCCTTGCCTATCCACCATATCTAGTTAGAATACTCCTTGTATCCCTTGGGAGAATGGTGCCCATGCCAAGCAAGCGTCCCCCCCCCCCCCCAATATTTAACAGTGATATATTCATACCTGGAATTAATTTGGCTTGAATCCTAGGACCATTATAAAGGAATATCTGACCTAAATAGCTAAGGATAGGTTTGAACTAGAGCTGCCACGACGCGTCGACTAAGAAAATACGTTGATGTGCGTGCAGGTCGTTGATGCGTTACAGTGGGGGGTAGTGCTTAGTATTTACCGCTGCCCTCCGTGCCGCCGCCCCCCTCTCTTCTCCCCCTCCATGCCGCCGCCCCCCTCTCTTCTCCCCCTCCGTGCCGCTGTCCCCCTCTCTTCTCCCCCTCCGTGCCGCCGTCCCCCTCTCTTCTCCCCCCTCCGTGCCGCTGTCCCCCTCTCTTCTCCCCTTCCGTGCCGCCGTCCCTAGGGGTGCAACGGATCGTCGCCGATCCGAGCGCACATGCCGCGATCCGCGGAGCGCTCCACGGTCTCGGCCTTAGGAGAGGCCGCGGCTTCGGCCTAGCTCCGAAGCGGCGGCCATCTTTCTACACCCAGGTGTTTACAATGTGATCGCTCCGATGGAGCGATCACATGTAAACAAACCGGCGTCATGACATGACGCCGGTTTCTCTCTCCCCTCTCTGTACTGATCTGTGCAGTGGAAGGGAGAGGTCGGATGGAAGCAGCCATCCCTCCATACCCAGCGCAATACTCTGCCCGCCAATGCAATACTCTGCCCGCCAATGCAATACTCTGCCCGCCAATGCAATACTCTGCCCGCCAATGCAATACTCTGCCAGCCAATACACTGCCCGCCAATACTCTACAATACACTGCCCGCCAATACTCTACAATACACTGCCTGCCAATACTCTACAATACACTGCCCGCCAATACTCTACAATACACTGCCTGCCAATACTCTACAATACACTGCCCGCCTCTATAATACAATACAATACTCTACAATACAATACTCTCAAGGTTATCCAAAGGATTAATTAGCTAATCAAAAAAAAAACCACTAGATTCATTAAAAAATAAAAATAAAAAAAATAATCGGATAGTCGTTGACTAATCGAAAAAATAATCGATAGATTAGTAGACAGACAAATTAATCGTTAGTTGCAGCTCTAGTTTGAACCTAATCACACTTCTTAACACACAACCTTACTCAGCATTCATAAACCAGGTCTGGGCTATCTGTGAAGGTTTTCGGGCATCCAGGTCAGGTTATCTCTACTCGCATTAATCTGGACTTGTTCTTTAATGTTGATGACATTTCGTAGCTCCAGTTCTAGTGAGTTATCGGGAAGATATCCCAGCCTTTATAGCCACCCTGGTAGAACCTTCATCCAATCGCCAAAGAAGGTGGAGATGTTCATCTTTCCTTTTGAACAGTATGGGAGGTGTGAGAATTGTGGAACCCCCTCCCTGTTCTATTGACCTCATCCTTGGTGCCCGGGGTCTGCATAGGTGTTGGTCCTAGTCCGTTCCTGAAGGTGTGAGTTGTTGTCATGGGGTTTTATAGTTGGTAAGGTTGAATAAAGACACCAGTCCATCCAGTTCAACCTGAGTGAGGTGTCGACAATTGTCCTGATCCCTGTACATCGTACACTCACATGGGTCCCTACCCTCAAGGAGCCCACAATCCTAGATTCCCATTCATATACTAGGGGCCAATTTTGGACAGAAGCCAATTAACCTACCTGCATGTCTTTGGATTGTGGGAGGAAACCAGAGTACCCGGAGGAAACCCACACAGGCACAGGGAGAACATGCAAACTCCAGGCAGGTAGTGTCGTGGTTGGGATTCAAACCAGCAACCCTTCTTACTGCTAGGTGAGAGTGCTAACCACTACACCACTGTGCCACCCTTAGAGATGTTAGAACCGCTCCCTGTTTTACATCCTGGTCAGGAATTATTATTCCAGTCTGATGTAGATGGCCTCTTCCACCAGTTTGTCCAAAATGTGACCTCACTGTCCTCAAAAGAATGTTCTTTTCCTTTTTAGGGTGGTAGGAAGACCGTTGAGTCTCAGCCTGTAGACTTTGTTGGGCCATTCATTTGTTGAGAGGTTGTCTCCTCAATGAACAGCTCTTTGTATTCCTGCATATACAAAATTACTTGGCCTGGGTGTTGTTGGGTCTTGGAGACGTCCAAGCTTCTGTCTCAATGTTGGTCTTGAAGGACACAGCGAAGTGTGGGTATTTCCTGGGTAAGAGAGGAAATACAGGGGCGCCTCTAAATGCAGACTGTTAAAAGACTTCTTTTATTCCGATGAAAAGATATAAAATGCACTCACATTTAGAAGTGTTAAACTGGCACATAAAAGTCCACATCGTGAAAAATAATCAGAACCAAGTTATGTGTGGGTTCCGGTATCACACAGGTAGGTACAATGATGCGATTTTTCCTTGTGGAAGGTACTAGGACTTTCCAGTCTTGGGAAGTGGAAGGGCAGATTCTTCTGTAAGCAGGATTGAGGGATTGGGGACATTTCTAAGAGGGCCAGACCTAACCAAGATCTCTGGAGTATTGCAGAGGAGAGGCTAGAACAGTGATGGCGAACCTTGGCACTCCAGATGTTTTGAAACTACATTTCCCATGATGCTCATCTACACATCCGAGTGCAGGTGCATCATGGGAAATGTAGTTCCAAAACATCTGGGGTGCCAAGGTTCGCCATCACTGGGCTAGAATAAAGAGCTGTGTTCTGCAAATGTAAGAAGGACCATAACTAACCAAAATCCTGGAGAATTCAAGAGGAGAGGTTAGAATAAAGAGCTTTTCCCTGCTAGTGATAGAAGTACTATAACTAACCAAGATCTCTGGAGTATTGGAGAGGAGAAGCTAAAAATGAAAGTGCTGTGCCATGTGAATGGAAGAAGGGCCATAACTAAGATCTCTGCAGCATTTGAGAGAAGAGGCCCGAATAAAGAGCTGTGCCCTGCAAGTGGAAGAAGGAGCATACCCAACCATGAACCCTGGAGTATTGAAGAGGAGAGTCTAAAGTAAAGAGTTTTGGCTTGCAATTGGAAGCAGAACCTTACCCAACCAAGATCTCTGGAGTATTGGAGAGGAGAGGCTAGAATAAATTGCTGTGCCCTGCAAATGGAAGAAGGACCATACCTAACCAAAACCCTGGAGTATTCAAGAGCAGAGGTTAGAATAAAGGGGTGTTGCCAGAAACCATGAATCAGACCGAGACAGAAGTACAATTAAATCACACTTGTTTATTAATAAAAAAGGTAAATAGAAAAAGCGTAGTCAAAGTATAGCCAGAGTCCAGTAGCTGGATCGAGTAGTCAGCCAGGCCAGAGTTCAATAACCAGATCGGGTAATCAGCCAGGCCAGAAGTCGGGGATCCAAGTGGAGCAACAGCAAGCAGGGTAAGGAGCCAGAAGGGATGCCAGCAATCCAGTCTTTAAACAGAACCGCAGGAGATGGTTTCTTGTGATGTGACCAAGGCGAAGGCAGAGATGAAGTGAGCTGGACAGCTTTAAGTAGGCAGGTCAGACGAGCAGGATCAGGAACAGCTGGGTAACTGTAGAGAGATGAGAGCTGGCAATTAGCCGACAGCTGAGCAGCCATCCCAGAGAAGGAAGGGCTAAGCCAGCCCTGACAGGTGTGCCCTGCAAACGGAGGAAGGACCAAACCTAACCAAGATCTCTGGCGTATTGGAAAGGAGAGGCTAGAATAAAGAGCTTTGCCATGTAAATGGAAGAAGGACCATAACTAACCAATATCTCTGGAGTATTGGAGAGTTTAGAATAAAGAGCTGTACCCTACGAGTGGAACAAGGACAATACTGAACCAAGATCCCCTGAAGTATTGGAGAGGTTAGAATAAAGAGCTGTGCCCTGTGAGGGATAGAAGGACCATGACCTGCCAAGATCTCTGGAGTATTGGAGAGGAGAGGTGAAGTAACTGATCAATACCAACCTATTATTATTATCAGTTATGTATTACTTTGTCTAGTCCCTATAGATTAGTTAGTCTATCACTCTGAGCACATGCTATCGTTAATATCACAATACTACAGCAATTAGCTATGAACCCAAACACACGGTCTAAAAATCAAACAAATCTCATTTATTTCCCAAGGAGATAAGAAAGCTTAGGTATAAATAGAAATTACAAGAGTACATAGCATACAAGCAGTATACTTAGCAGATCCTCGTGACTGAACCTCATGATGGAATAAGAGGCAGCTCTTTGATGAATCCCTTTTTGATAAACACACCTCGGCCACACCACATCCCATTGCCCACCCCCCTCTGCCTGTAGACGAATCGGTGTCTCTGGGGCGTCTCCTCCCCCAGGCTAAATATCTCTGACAGTCCTGCCATACTTGGCCTCTGGGGGGGGCAGTGTTTGCCCATGAATTGCAACTGCTCCGACTGGGTTCACATCTTGTGATTCGATCTCGGACGCCCTTCCCGCTCATTAGGCCCCCTTTTTGTCCTCACGGACAGACCGGAGCCATCATTGTCCTAAATCTATTTGAAGCTCCGTGCACACCAGGTGGGCTGAAGAGAACTCCTTCTGCTATGCAGATTGTGTTTGGTGCTTGGTTGTACAAACGGATATGTAGAAACTTTTAGATGTGTCATGTTCAATTCCAACAAGAGGCTAGAACGGGGTTCCTCCAAAGGTTGCTAGGGGTTCCATGAGCAATGGGCAAAATTCTGCCTCTCAAGTTCCACTGAAACCAGTTTTTTTTTTTTTTTTAGCTATCTGTAAGGGGGTAATTACACCCAATGACCAAGTGTAAAGAGCATTCTTCCCATCGATCGTCACACTAATGTATCATGAGTTGTAGATATAGTATTTTTAGTAGGGGGTTCCCTGAGACCGGAAAGTTTTTTTCAAGGGTTCCTCTTTGTTGAAAAGGTTGAGAATGACTGACTGGGCTAGAATAAAGAGCTGTACCCTGCAAATGAAAGAAGGACCATAACTAACCAAGATCTCTGGAGTATGGGAGAGGAGCGGCTAGAATAAAGAGCTGTGCCCTGCGAGTGATAGGACCATGGCTAACCAAGATCTCTGGAGGATTGGAGAGGAGCGGCTAGAATAAAGAGCTGGGCCATGTAAATGGAAGAAGGACCATAACTAACCAATATCTCTGGAGTATTGGAGAGGAGCGGCTAGAATAAAGAGCTGTGCCCTGCGAGTGATAGGACCATGGCTAACCAAGATCTCTGGAGTATTGGAGAGGAGTGGCTAGAATAAAGAGCTGGGCCCTGCGAGTGATGGAAGGACCATGGCTAACCAAGATCTCTGGAGTATTGGAGAGGAGTGGCTAGAATAAAGAGCTGGGCCCTGCGAGTGATGGAAGGACCATGGCTAACCAATATCTCTGGAGTATGGGAGAGGAGCGGCTAGAATAAAGAGCTGGGCCCTGCGAGTGATGGAAGGACCATGGCTAACCAAGATCTCTGGAGTATTGGAGAGGAGTGGCTAGAATAAAGAGCTGGGCCCTGCGAGTGATAGGACCATGGCTAACCAAGATCTCTGGAGTATGGGAGAGGAGCGGCTAGAATAAAGAGCTGGGCCCTGCGAGTGATAGGACCATGGCTAACCAAGATCTCTGGAGTATTGGAGAGGAGCGGCTAGAATAAAGAGCTGGGCCCTGCGAGTGATAGGACCATGGCTAACCAAGATCTCTGGAGTATGGGAGAGGAGCGGCTAGAATAAAGAGCTGGGCCCTGCGAGTGATAGGACCATGGCTAACCAAGATCTCTGGAGTATTGGAGAGGAGTGGCTAGAATAAAGAGCTGGGCCCTGCGAGTGATAGGACCATGGCTAACCAAGTTCTCTGGAGTATGGGAGAGGAGCGGCTAGAATAAAGAGCTGGGCCCTGCGAGTGATGGAAGGACCATGGCTAACCAAGATCTCTGGAGGATTGGAGAGGAGCGGCTAGAATAAAGAGCTGGGCCATGTAAATGGAAGAAGGACCTGAGCCATGTGCAGGCTCAGGATTGGAGAGGACGTTGTTGACTTTTCGAGGCAAAAGGGTTGACAAGCACATGAAGTTAGTGTAGTCCAGGCATGACCTAAATTTTACCCCCAAACTTCCCTGATGGCATCCCCAGACTTGTATAATACAGGGCAGCTGCTGGGAGGTCTAGTGGGAGCTAACAATTCCGTCATAGTTTTATTTAGACCTTTTTTTACGACCTTTGCGTAATTTAAGTCCAAATGTTATTTTTTCTTTTCTGTTTTTTTTCTTGTATTTCAGGCACATTCAACAGAGAGACATGGCAGATGAAGAGGCGACGCTGACATCTGGGAATGAGCCACCCCAGGAAATGCCCCTCATTCCCCATGAGCAGGAGATTCAGCAGGTGTCACATGTCCCTCAGGAGCAGGAGTTGGAGCCAGTCTCGCATGTCCCTCAGGAGCAGGAGTTGGAGCCAGTCTCGCATGTCCCTCAGGAGCAGGAGTTGGAGCCAGTCTCGCATGTCCCTCAGGAGCAGGAGATACAGCAGGAGTCTCATGTCATCCTCCATGAGCAGGAGATACAGCAGGAGTCTCATGTCATCCTCCATGAGCAGGAGATACAGCAGGAGTCTCATGTCATCCTCCATGAGCAGGAGATACAGCAGGAGTCTCATGTCATCCTCCATGAGCAGGAGATACAGCAGGAGTCTCATGTCATCCTCCATGAGCAGGAGATACAGCAGGAGTCTCATGTCATCCTCCATGAGCAGGAGATACCGCAGGAGTCTCATGTCATCCTCCATGAGCAGGAGATACCGCAGGAGTCTCATGTCATCCTCCATGAGCAGGAGATACAGCAGGAGTCTCATGTCATCCTCCATGAGCAGGAGATACAGCAGGAGTCTCATGTCATCCTCCATGAGCAGGAGATACAGCAGGAGTCTCATGTCATCCTCCAGGAGCAGGAGATACAGCAGGAGTCTCATGTCATCCTCCATGAGCAGGAGATACAGCAGGAGTCTCATGTCATCCTCCAGGAGCAGGAGATACAGCAGGAGTCTCATGTCATCCTCCAGGAGCAGGAGATACAGCAGGAGTCTCATGTCATCCTCCAGGAGCAGGAGATACAGCAGGAGTCTCATGTCATCCTCCAGGAGCAGGAGATACAGCAGGAGTCTCATGTCATCCTCCAGGAGCAGGAGATACAGCAGGAGTCTCATGTCATCCTCCAGGAGCAGGAGATGAAGCTGGTTTTACAAGTCCCTCAGGAACAGGAGAAGGAGCAGGTGTTGCATGTCTCCCAGGAACAGGAAATGTTGCAGGTGTCACAGGTCCTTCATGAACAGCAGATGGAGCAGGTGTCGCGTGTCCCTCAAGAACAGCAGATGGAGCAGGTATCACGTGTCCCTCAGGAACAGCAGATGGAGCAGGTGTCGCGTGTCCCTCAGGAACAGCAGATGGAGCAGGTGTCACATGTCCCTCAGGAACAGCAAATGGAGCAGGTGTCACATGTCCCTCAGGAGCAGGAGATACAGCAGGAGTCTCATGTCATCCTCCAGGAGCAGGAGATGAAGCTGGTTTTACAAGTCCCTCAGGAACAGCAAATGGAGCAGGTGTCGCAGGTCCTTCAAGAACAGCAGATGGAGCAGGTGTCGCAGGTCCTTCAAGAACAGCAAATGGAGCAGGTGTCGCGGGTCCTTCAAGAACAGCAGATGGAGCAGGTGTCGCAGGTCCTTCAAGAACAGCAAATGGAGCAGGTGTCGCGGGTCCTTCAAGAACAGCAGATGGAGCAGGTGTCGCAGGTCCTTCAAGAACAGCAAATGGAGCAGGTGTCGCAGGTCCTTCAGGAACAGCAGATGGAACAGGTGTCGCATGTCTCACAGAAGATGCAACAAGCCTCAAATGTCCTCCAAGAGGGGAAGCTGGTGTCACATTTCTCCCAGGAACAGGAGATGGAACACGTGTCACGTGTCCCACAGGAGCAGGAGATGCAGCAGGTGCCATGTGTCCCCCAGGAGATGCAGCAAGCCTCAAATGTCCTCCAGGAGGGGAAGCTGGTGTCGCATGTCTCCCAGGAACAGGAGATGAATCAGATGTCGCATTTATCCCAGGACCTGGACCCGGTGTCTCATGTCCCACAGGAGCAGGAGATGCAGCAGGTGTCACATGTCCCCCAGGAAATGCAGCAAGCCTCAAATTATATCCTGTATGTCCCCCAGGAACCAGAAATGCAGCAGGTGTTGCATGTCTCCCATGAGATGGAGCAAGCCTCGCGTGTCTCCCATGAGATGGAGCAAGCCTCGCGTGTCTCCCATGAGATGGAGCAAGCCTCGCGTGTCTCCCATGAGATGGAGCAAGCCTCGCGTGTCTCCCATGAGATGGAGCAAGCCTCGCGTGTCTCCCATGAGATGGAGCAAGCCTCGCGTGTCTCCCATGAGATGGAGCAAGCCTCGCGTGTCTCCCATGAGATGGAGCAAGCCTCGCGTGTCTCCCATGAGATGGAGCAAGCCTCGCGTGTCTCCCAGGTGATGGAGCAAGCCTCGCGTGTCTCCCAGGTGATGGAGCAAGCCTTGCGTGTCTCCCAGGTGATGGAGCAAGCCTCGCGTGTCTCCCAGGTGATGGAGCAAGCCTCGCGTGTCTCCCAGGTGATGGAGCAAGCCTCGCGTGTCTCCCAGGTGATGGAGCAAGCCTCGCATGTCTCGCAGGTGATGGAGCATGTCCCGCAGGTGATGGAGCAAGCCTCGCATGTCTCGCAGGTGGTGGAGCAAGCCTCGCATGTCTCGCAGGTGGTGGAGCAAGCCTCGCATGTCTCGCAGGTGGTGGAGCAAGCCTCGCATGTCTCGCAGGTGATGGAGCAAGCCTCGCATGTCTCGCAGGTGGTGGAGCAAGCCTCGCATGTCTCGCAGGTGGTGGAGCAAGCCTCGCATGTCTCGCAGGTGGTGGAGCAAGCCTCGCATGTCTCGCAGGTGATGGAGCAAGCCTCGCATGTCTCGCAGGTGATGGAGCAAGCCTCGCATGTCTCGCAGGGGCAGGAGATGCAGCAGATGTCACATGTCTCCCAAGAGATGGAGCGGCTTTTACATGTCCCACAAGGACAGAACATGATGCTGGTGTCACATGTCCACCATGGCCGGGAGATGGAGAAGGGGACCTGTATCTCCCAGGAGCAGGAAATGGAGCCAGTGTCACATGTCCCTCAGGAGAAGGAGCGGATCTCGCATGTCCCCAGAGACCAGGCACGGGTCTCGAGAGAGGAATCCATCCGTGATCAGCATGAAGATGATGGCACCGATCTTCCCGGTAAGTATCAAATTGTTTGAGAATGGTGTCTGATTTGTTTTCAATACTACGCCCTTTTGTAAATTGCCATTTTCATTGCAGAACCTTCTACTCCATCTCTGAATGCCACACAGCGAGAGGCAGCAGAGGCTTCATCCACAACTTCTGAGGGCACAGGTAGGTACTTCTTTGAACTTTTGGCACAAGACAAGGTATTATACCCCCCTCTCCGGTGTCCTGTGTCTCCTACCTCCCCTCCATTCTCTGTAATAGAAGAGGTATTATACCCCCCTCTCCGGTGTCCTGTGTCTCCTACATCCCCTCCATTCCCTGTAATAGAAGAGGTATTATACCCCCCTCTCCAGTGTCCTGTGTCTCCTACCTCCCCTCCATTCCCTGTAATAGAAGAGGTATTATACCCCCCTCTCCAGTGTCCTGTGTCTCCTACCTCCCCTCCATTCCCTGTAATAGAAGAGGTATTATACCCCCCTCTCCAGTGTCCTGTGTCTCCTACCTCCTCTCCATTCCCTGTAATAGAAGAGGTATTATACCCCCCTCTCCAGTGTCCTGTGTCTCCTACCTCCCCTCCATTCCCTGTAATAGAAGAGGTATTATACCCCCCTCTCCAGTGTCCTGTGTCTCCTACCTCCCCTCCATTCCCTGTAATAGAAGAGGTATTATACCCCCCTCTCCGGTGTCCTGTGTCTCCTACCTCCCCTCCATTCCCTGTAATAGAAGAGGTATTATACCCCCCTCTCCAGTGTCCTGTGTCTCCTACCTCCCCTCCATTCCCTGTAATAGAAGAGGTATTATACCCCCCTCTCCGGTGTCCTGTGTCTCCTACCTCCCCTCCATTCCCTGTAATAGAAGAGGTATTATACCCCCCTCTCCGGTGTCCTGTGTCTCCTACCTCCCCTCCATTCCCTGTAATAGAAGAGGTATTATACCCCCCTCTCCGGTGTCCTGTGTCTCCTACCTCCCCTCCATTCCCTGTAATAGAAGAGGTATTATACCCCCCTCTCCGGTGTCCTGTGTCTCCTACCTCCCCTCCATTCCCTGTAATAGAAGAGGTATTATACCCCCCTCTCCAGTGTCCTGTGTCTCCTACCTCCCCTCCATTCCCTGTAATAGAAGAGGTATTATACCCTCCTCTCCGGTGTCCTGTGTCTCCTACCTCCCCTCCATTCCCTGTAATAGAAGAGGTATTATACCCCCCTCTCCAGTGTCCTGTGTCTCCTACCTCCCCTCCATTCCCTGTAATAGAAGAGGTATTATACCCCCCTCTCCGGTGTCCTGTGTCTCCTACCTCCCCTCCATTCCCTGTAATAGAAGAGGTATTATACCCCCCTCTCCGGTGTCCTGTGTCTCCTATCTCTCCTCCATTCTCTGAGTGTCTAATGCCTGTCCTGTGTGATGGGTCCTCCCTTTGGCCCCTTTGTCACTTCAGGGTCATGTAATGATGGAGGGGTTGGAGGTATGCACCGACCTTCCATGGTGTGCACCTTCTATTTTATGGCCATTGTAAGCTGAATTTCTTTAACCTTGCTGGTTTTAATTGTAGACTTTTCTTCTTCCGATTTTCTCTTTTTAGTCTCGGTACCTGCAGAGTCGGAGCCCATGGACGCTGAGGAGTATGGAGCCGGCAGTGAGCAGTCGGAGCCATCTCGAATTGAGCTCCAGGTTGGGTCGGGAGGATCCAGTAGTAAGTAGAAATCATCTGATTGGTAATTTTCACCTTCTGTGCTTTGCAGAACATCAACAGCCGCACCCTTGATTTTTGAGTCGTATGTTTTGGCCCACTATAGGGACAATGGTGGATTCTGGTGGCCCCGGCACTCATACCTGTGATAATGATGTTCAGTGTATGAATTCCAGAAGATTAACCTTTCCCCTCTAAACATGGAGCCAAGCCACACCATCCACGTTGGTCAACTTTCCACAGGACTTGCTGCATTTTCTTAGAACGGAGTGTAGACTTTTTCTGATCCCTCATTTTTTTAACTTTTCAGTTTCTGTGGATTCTGAGCCGATGGAGACTGAGGAGGAGGAGGACGGAGCCGATTCTGAGCTGCCAGGGCCCTCAGGGGCCTCACTCCAAGCCCGGTCAGAGGGGTCCCGATGTAAGTATAATCTGCCATCTGGTCCAAGCTGGACCGAGGTGAAGGTCTCCATGAAGCTCACCTCATTGGAAGCCTTGGCTTGCTATGCACTGCACCCCCCCCCCCCCCCCAAACACCTAGAAGGTCCAGACGTGATGGACGTTTTGGTCTTTGTGTGGTCCCAACCAACAGTGTTCTGCTGGGCTTCACGTCACAGTTGCACAGGACACAATTTATATTCAGATATACTTGAAATCTTCACTGCTAAGGAACGGGAGGCACAAAGCAAACCCTACGGCTAAAACCACCGCTCCTCTGAAAAGTGATCAGCATTCAGATCTCTCTTCAAAGGTGATCGACGTTCTATGAAGAGGGGATGTGACGCCTCCTCACCGCCTGTGTTCACCCCATTTTTGCTGGGGGAAAAAAAAATGCCCCACGACCTCATGCATTGCACATCGTCACAAGGGATTGGCAGTGCTTCCCTACTCGCTCGGAACATTGTATTCATTTTTGGAAAAGGGGATTTTAAAGGTGCCAGGAGACGCAGGCGTGATAAAAAAGCGAATTCTTCCTTGTACATAAGCATCTAAATGGTTCTAAATATTAAAACCAACCAGGAATATGTAAACGAGGTATATATGCAGTTAAAGTGGGGGGCCACCCTAAATAAAATTACACATTCTTTAAAAAATATTTAAAAAAAAAAATACTTTTTTTACTCACCAGAAACCCCTGTTGCTAGGCAGTCTTCCTAATCTGCCTCTTGCTATTCCACGGTGCTGTTTTTTCAATTCCTCCTCCTCCTCGGCGAGTGGCCCCGTTGTCTTCTGGGACGTGTGTGTGTGTGTCTCAAGAAACAACGGGGCCATTCACAAAGCGCTGCGCGGCTCGTGCATGCGCCGTAGGAAATGGGCAGTGAAGCCGCAAGGCTCCACTGCCTTTTTCCTTTCGTTAGGATGGTGGCGCCGGCCGCCGATCCGATGGACGGGACAGCTGACATTGCGGGCTCGTTGGACAGGTAAGTGTCCTTTATGAAAAGTCAGCAGCTACAGTGTTTGTAGCTGCTGACTTAAAGGGGTGTTCCGGCCGCTTTTATTTTTTTATTTTTATTTTTTTTAACATTTGCTCGACCATGTTTCGACCAAAATAGGCTTCCCCAGGATTTTCAAAGCACTACATATTGTACACGGAATTCCAGGTTATAATCAATAACAATCCCAGCAAGACGTTTGGGCCCCTACACCCACCATAGGGGGAGCAATTCAGGGCAAGGACTCTCCTTCAAATACTCCACAGGTTGGACTACAAGGTGGGCCGCAAGGAGACAAAAAAAAAGGGAGGGGCAGAATGCGCTACAGCTGAGGACTCCCAATGTCTCCGACCCCAAATGATTGGTTGAGTGACTGTTGTTGACCAAAGCTTTGCTTTCTCTACCCCCTTTTTTCTTTTTTCTTCTTTCTTCTTGGTCTGCTTGTGGTGCACCTGGTAGTCCACTCTTTGGACTATTTGGATGAGAGTCCTTGCATTGAATTGCTCCCTCTATGGTTCACTAATATCTTTGGGGTGGTCCTGGTGGGTGTAGGCCCAAACGGCTTGTTGGAATTATCAATTTATAACCTGGAATTCCTTGCAATATTGGGCTTTGAATCTCCTGAGGAAGCCCATTTCACCTAAAAAGGCAGAGCAAATGTTAACTGTGTATATAATATGCTTGGATCTTCCTTGTTGGTTGTCATATATTAACAGTATTTACATGATATTTCTTTATGCTTCTCCACAATAAAGAATTTTCTAGTTGGTGGTAGTGTTCACATAATTTGTTAGTGTGGCAGTATCGGTGTTAGTGGCAGTTAGGGTCATTATTGGTGTGGCAGTATCGGTGTTAGTGGCAGTTAGGGTCATTATTGGTGTGGCAGTATCGGTGTTAGTGGCAGTTAGGGTCATTGTTGGTGTGGCAGTATCGGTGTTAGTGGCAGTTAGGGTCATTGTTGGTGTGGCAGTATCGGTGTTAGGGTCATTGTTGGTGTGGCAGTATCGGTGTTAGGGTCATTGTTGGTGTGGCAGTATCGGTGTTAGGTCATTGTCGGTGTGGCAGTTAGGGTCATTGTTGGTGTGGCAGTATCGGTGTTAGTGGCAGTTAGGGTCATTATTGGTGTGGCAGTATCGGTGTTAGTGGCAGTTAGGGTCATTGTTGGTGTGGCAGTATCAGTGTTAGTGGCAGTTAGGGTCATTGTTGGTGTGGCAGTATCGGTGTTAGTGGCAGTTAGGGTCATTGTTGGTGTGGCAGTATCGGTGTTAGGGTCATTGTCTGTGTGGCAGTATCGGTGTTAGTGGCAGTTAGGGTCATTGTTGGTGTGGCAGTATCGGTGTTAGGGTCATTGTCGGTGTGGCAGTATCGGTGTTAGTGGCAGTTAGGGTCATTATTGGTGTGGCAGTATCGGTGTTAGTGGCAGTTAGGGTCATTGTTGGTGTGGCAGTATCGGTGTTAGGGTCATTGTCGGTGTGGCAGTATCAGTGTTAGTGGCAGTTAGGGTCATTATTGGTGTGGCAGTATCGGTGTTAGGGTCATTGTCGGTGTGGCAGTTAGGGTCATTGTTGGTGTGGCAGTTAGGGTCATTATTGGTGTGGCAGTATCGGTGTTAGTGGCAGTTAGGGTCATTATTGGTGTGGCAGTATCGGTGTTAGTGGCAGTTAGGGTCATTATTGGTGTGGCAGTATCGGTGTTAGTGGCAGTTAGGGTCATTGTTGGTGTGGCAGTATCGGTGTTAGTGGCAGTTAGGGTCATTGTTGGTGTGGCAGTATCGGTGTTAGTGGCAGTTAGGGTCATTGTTGGTGTGGCAGTATCGGTGTTAGTGGCAGTTAGGGTCATTGTTGGTGTGGCAGTATCGGTGTTAGTGGCAGTTAGGGTCATTGTTGGTGTGGCAGTATCGGTGTTAGTGGCAGTTAGGGTCATTGTTGGTGTGGCAGTATCGGTGTTAGTGGCAGTTAGGGTCATTGTTGGTGTGGCAGTATCGGTGTTAGGGTCATTGTCGGTGTGGCAGTATCAGTGTTAGTGGCAGTTAGGGTCATTGTTGGTGTGGCAGTTGCAGTATAGGGGTCGGTGTGTTTTGGGTAAGAAAGGGTTTTATATTTGGTGCTGGTGAAAGTTTTGGTGTCGGTGTGTTTTAATTGGGACAGAGTTTTGGATACTGTTGTTTCTTGGCCCTCCTATATAATATCGCACACATATGCGGTATCGCTGTGACTGTCAGGAGGTGGAGAACTTATTTTACAGGTTTTTTCGGTGGTGGGTCATGGTAATGCCATAAAAATATAGTTAAAGATTAGAAATTATATTTTTATACCGTTTTGGGCCTTTTATTATGAAAGGGGAAAAAAAAAAAAAATCATGAGAGATCCCATTACCATTTCCCCAAAAAGTCCCAAATTTGTCCTGGAAAAAACATGGTATGATCCACCCGGATACAGGAAGTAGGTGTGGTGAGGAGGGCGGTATGATCCACCCGGATACAGGAAGTAGGTGTGGTGAGGAGGGCGGTATGATCCACCCGGATACAGGAAGTAGGTGTGGTGAGGAGGGCGGTATGATCCACCCGGATACAGGAAGTAGGTGTGGTGATGAGGGCGGTATGAGCCACCCGGATACAGGAAGTGGGTGTGGTGATGAGGGCGGTATGAGCCACCCGGATACAGGAAGTGGGTGTGGTGATGAGGGCGGTATGAGCCACCCAGATACAGGAAGTGGGTGTGGTGATGAGGGCGGTATGATCCACCCGGATACAGGAAGTAGGTGTGGTGATGAGGGCGGTATGAGCCACCCGGATACAGGAAGTGGGTGTGGTGATGAGGGCGGTATGAGCCACCCGGATACAGGAAGTGGGTGTGGTGATGAGGGCGGTATGATTCACCCGGATACAGGAAGTAGGTGTGGTGATGAGGGCGGTATGAGCCACCCGGATACAGGAAGTGGGTGTGGTGATGAGGGCGGTATGATTCACCCGGATACAGGAAGTAGGTGTGGGGATGAGGGTGGTATGAGCCACCCGGATACAGGAAGTGGGTGTGGTGATGAGGGCGGTATGATTCACCCGGATACAGGAAGTAGGTGTGGGGATGAGGGTGGTATGAGCCACCCAGATACAGGAAGTAGGTGTGGTGATGAGGGCGGTATGAGCCACCCAGATACAGGAAGTAGTTGTGGTGATGAGGGCGGTATGAGCCACCCGGATACAGGAAGTAGGTGTGGTGATGAGGGTGGTATGAGCCACCCGGATACAGGAAGTAGGTGTGGTGATGAGGGCGGTATGATCCACCCGGATACAGGAAGTGGGTGTGGTGATATTGACAGATTTACTAACACAGAGCAAAATTGGGTTTGGGCATTCAAGTTCTGTTTTGACCTCCAGTTGTGAAGTGGTTAAGTTTGTCTTTGTTGCCTTTCCTAGGCCTGACCTTCACCCCGACCTTCCTCCTGCAGCCGGAATCGGAAAGTGAGGATGAGACTTCTTTGGAGGAAGAGCCATTGGACCTTTCCAGCTCTGCGCCCCTCCCCCACAGTCCCCAGACTGGGTTGGGAGGGTCTAGAGGTAAGTAGAAATCTGGGGCCTTGTCTGGGATCTACACCACCCTGCCACTTCTGTGCAATTCCAAATCGCCTTCCATCGCACAGTCTATGGGCTCACCTGCTGGGGAGTATGGGGCCAATGACAATTGTTTCAGGGTAGAGAGCCTGGGGGGGGGGGGGGGGGGTTGTGTTGGAGACTCCATTTATTGTAGGACAGAAGTTCACATCGGAATGTTGCTCATATCATTAATTTGGGTTTTTGTTTTCTTTCCCGGAGGCCCGACCTTCACCCTACAACTGGAGTCTGAGAGCGAGGATGAGACTTCATCAATGGAAGAGCCATTGGACCTTTCCTGCTCTGCCCCTCTACCCCACAGTTCCCAAACATTATATCCTTCGTTCCGCTCCCCACCCTTCTACATGGATGTGCCCACACCACCAACCACTGGAGCATATTCCCCAGGACCGGTCATGGAGGACTGCCCCCCATCTGGCCCTGGCAGCCCCCCTCCTCCACCGTTGAACAGCGACCAGCAGCTGTGGCTGCTCTTTGAGGTACAAAGGCAGCAGCTGCTTCTGCAGAGGAGGTCACAACGGACTCGTGACCTGCGGGTGCAGCAACAGAGGCGGCACTTCCTGGCCATGCAGAGAGGACAGCAACGCATTGAGCGCCACTTGCTCACCATAAGCCGAAATCTGGAGGATATCTATCGGGGGCTCTGCCCGGCCGCCAGGGCGGAGCCCACACAAAGAGCCCGGACAGCACGGGGTAGGAGAAGACGTCCTCGTGAAGAAAAAGAAGGGGGCTCCTTGTAAGGGCCCCTCTGGTATATATTTGTAGAAAGTTCTTTTATTCGTAAAGATGTTAGATCTACGCTCCTGATGAAGACGTTTGGATGAAACGCGTAGGGTGGGACTAAGCAGGTGATGTCATCACATGACTTCCTGCTCACAAGCCTGGAGTTCAAGATCTGCCAAGCAGTGATCGTTGGGTTTGAAGAGATGCGAGATGTGGAGCTTCTGCCTCAAAACCGTTTTTTTTTACAAGCAATAAGGGACGGGAAGATCGCTTGTGAGGTCCATCTTCTCTGGTCAGTGCGCCTTTCTGACGAGGGGGCGATGGAGATTCACAGAGTGGACCAATCGTGGTGCTACTGGTGAAGATTGATGGGAAAAGGTCCATGTTTATTTCATTAGTCTCCATTTATGGTGGACACTTCTTCTCGGGACTCTGAATATTCGGAGAACATTCCTTTTACATTTTTAAGGCTACAGTTTGCACTTTTGATGACCTATTCATTTTGTACATCATATTTATTCGGTTGTATAGAACCCTACTTTTATAAGGATATTGATTAAAGCTGAGGATTGGCAAAAGAAAAAATCCTCTCTAGCTTTAGTGAGCCAACGTCCCTGGAATGAAGGATATCCTACATTGTGCAGGCAGCTGGATACCGGAGAAATCACTGCAGGGATGCCCTGTCCTCTTCCTGCCTCTGAGCTTCTGAGTCCTAGAGAGTTCGCTTCTGGGATGCCCCGTCCTCTTCCTGCCTCTGAACTTCTCAATCCTAGAGAGATCGCTTCTGGGATGCCCCGTCCTCTTCCTGACTCTGAACTTTTGAATCTCACTGCAGGCATGCCCCATTCACTTCCTGAACTTCTGAATTCTGGAGAAATGACAGCAGGGATTCCCTGTCCTCTTTCTGACTCTGAACTTCCAAATCCTGGAGATATCACTGTAGGGATGTTCCATGCTCGTCCTGTCTCTGAACTTTTGAATCCTGGAGAAATCACTGCAGGGATGCCCCATCCTCTTCCTGAATCCGCAATTCTAACTCCCACTGCAGGGATGCCCCATCCTCTTCCTGAATCCGCAATTCTAACTCCCACTGCAGGGATGCCCCATCCTCTTCCTGAATCCGCAATTCTAACTCCCACTGCAGGGATGCCCCATCCTCTTCCTAACTCTGCAGTACTAACTCCCACTGCAGGGATGCCCCATCCTCATCCCGAATCTGCAATTCTAACTCCCACTGCAGGGATGCCCCATCCTCTTCCTGAATCTGCAATTCTAACTCCCACTGCAGGGATGCCCCATGCTCTTCCTGACTCCGCAATACTAACTCCCACTGCAGGGATGCCCCATGCTCTTCCTGAATCCGCAATTATAACTCCCACTGCAGGGATGCCCCATCCTCTTCCTGAATCTGCAATACTAACTCCCACTGCAGGGATGCCCAATCCTCTTCCTGACTCTGAACTTCTAACTCCCACTGCAGGGATGCCCCATGCTCTTCCTGACTCCGCAATACTAACTCCCACTGCAGGGATGCCCATCCTCTTCCTTTCTCTAACCTTTCAACACTTCGCGTCTTCTGTGAAGCTGCTGTGAAAAAGTTCCTGCTGAGCACTCGCCACTCCTCCCCACCCCCCCCCCCCCCTCTCCTTTAATGGGGAAATGTTCTTTGATTGGTTACACTGCCTGTAATAGTCGCAGGAGATCCAACGCTGACAGGAAGAGGACGGGGCATCCCCTGCACAGGAGACTTCTTCAGGGTCCAGCTGCCTGTGCAATGTGCGACATCCTTAGAGGCAAGTTCCATCACTAAAGCTACAGAGAATGTATGTGCGATTCTTTTTCTTATGCCTTAACTTCAGCTTTAAAATATATACTGTACAATGTAATATATTGTAATGTTTTATATGCTCTATATTATTAATATATTGTCTTTTTTACGTTTTTTTTTTTTTATGTTCAAAAAACATTTGCCTTTTAAAGAGAAGGCTTGTTCCAAGATTTGGATTCAGTAAAAGTTGAAATTCCTAATCCTGTCTGTTTTTCTTTATATAAAAATATAACAATGTGGCGCTTAGTAAAAAACGTAAAATAAACCTCACATATAATAATGAATAAAGTGCATAAAATACCAATCGATGTGCGAAGGGGGAAAGAGCCGGGTGCCGTCCCTTCCGGGAGGCCGGGAGTCTGCACGTTTATCACGCTGCTTGGTTGTAAGTTGCTACGTTTTTTTAATATTTAAATATTTGTTGCTATACTACACCATGGGGCCCTCCTCTTCCTTTCTGACATGTGAATGAGCCGATTGATAGATCCCCCTGAGAGGGCTCCGCGTTCCCGGATGTCCTGCAAATCGATCGTTTGCTGTGGAATCTGCGTTTAGTAGAAAGGCGCATTTATCGATCTATTTGAGGTGAGAGGCCGGGGCAGACCATCGGCGCCCCCCTCGGATGGTGGGATCTTTTTGGATATTTGGCACTTGCACTTTTTTGGGGGAACCTTTTTGCACGTTTTGCATACATGTCGCTATACAGGTCCTTCTCAAAAAATTAGCATATTGTGATAAAGTTCATTATTTTCTGTAATGTACTGATAAACATTAGACTTTCATATATTTTAGATTCATTACACACAACTGAAGTAGTTCAAGCCTTTTCTTGTTTTAATATTGATGATTTTGGCATACAGCTCATGAAAACTCAAAATTCCTATCTCAAAAAAATTAGCATATCATGAAAAGGTTCTCTAAACAAGCTATTAACCTAATCATCTGAATCAACTAATTAACTCTAAACACCTGCAAAAGATTCCTGAGGCTTTTAAAAACTCCCAGCCTGGTTCATTACTCAAAACCGCAATCATGGGTAAGACTGCCGACCTGACTGCTGTCCAGAAGGCCATCATTGAGACCCTCAAGCAAGAGGGTAAGACACAGAAAGAAATTTCTGAACGAATAGGCTGTTTCCAGAGTGCTGTATCAAGGCACCTCAGTGGGAAGTCTGTGGGAAGGAAAAAGTGTGGCAGAAAACGCTGCACAACGAGAAGAGGTGACCGGACCCTGAAGAAGATTGTGGAGAAGGACCGATTCCAGACCTTGGAGGACCTGCGGAAGCAGTGGACTGAGTCTGGAGTAGAAACATCCAGAGCCACTGTGAACAGGCGTGTGCAGGAAATGGGCTACAGGTGCCGCATTCCCCAGGTCAAGCCACTTTTGAACCAGAAACAGCGGCAGAAGCGCCTGACCTGGGCTACAGAGAAGCAGCACTGGACTGTTGCTCGGTGGTCCAAAGTACTTTTTTCGGATGAAAGCAAATTTTGCATGTCATTCGGAAATCAAGGTGCCAGAGTCCGGAGGAAGACTGGGGAGAGGGAAATGCCAAAATGCCTGAGGTCCAGTGTCAAGTACCCACAGTCAGTGATGGTCTGGGGTGCCATGTCAGCTGCTGGTGTTGGTCCTCTGTGTTTTATCAAGGGCAGGGTCAATGCAGCTAGCCATCAGGAGATTTTGGAGCACTTCATGCTTCCATCTGCTGAAAAGCTTTATGGAGATGAAGATTTCATTTTTCAGCACGACCTGGCACCTGCTCACAGTGCCAAAACCACTGGTAAATGGTTTACTGACCATGGTATTACTGTGCTCAATTGGCCTGCCAACTCTCCTGACCTGAACCCCATAGAGAATCTGTGGGATATTGGGAAGAGAAAGTTGAGAGACCCAACACTCTGGATGAGCTTAAGGCCGTTATCGAAGCATCCTGGGCCTCCATAACACCTCAGCAGTGCCACAGGCTGGTTGCCTCCATGCCACGCCGCATTGAAGCAGTCATTTCTGCAAAAGGATTCCCGACCAAGTATTGAGTGCAGAACTGAACATAATTATTTGAAGGTTGACTTTTTTTGTATTAAAAACACTTTTCTTTTATTGGTCGGATGAAATATGCTGATTTTTTGAGATAGGAATTTTGGGTTTTCATGAGCTGTATGCCAAAATCATCAATATTAAAACAAGAAAAGGCTTGAACTACTTCAGTTGTGTGTAATAAATCTAAAATATATGAAAGTCTAATGTTTATCAGTACATTATAGAAAATAATGAACTTTATCACAATATGCTAATTTTTGGAGAAGGACCTGTATATGCTGAATTTATCTGCACCTTATTGGGACTATTGTTTGCACTTTTTTTTTTTTTTTTTTGAGTCATTTTATTGTTCTTTCTACATTAACTATTTTGTTGTTCAGATTGCACATATTCTTATTGGAAATACGGAATTGTATAGTTTGCACTCTACATGCACTTTATCCTATTATTATATATGTGAGGTTCAAGCTGTAATTGCTACTTTATATTGCATGATCTGCATTGGAATCACACTATACATATTTTGGATTTTGCATACTTTGCACATTGATTGGTATTTTATGCACTTTATTCATTATTATATGTGAGGTTTATTTAACATATATATATATATTTTTTTTTTTTTTTTTTTTTTTTTTTTTTAGTAAGCACCACATTCTTATATTTTTTTTTTTAAATCGTTTTAGTGTGGAAACGCCATTGATGTTGGCAGCTACTTGCTCGGTTAGATTTCATGGACTTTTTGGTTTGCACATTAGTACCTCCCCTTTTATCATTTGTTTTCTTTATAGGATTATGTATTTGATTGAACTCTCTAGAACAGTGGTGGCCACCTTGCTTGATTAAAAGGGGGCCTGAAGAGTGGCTTCTGACTTCACTAAATGTCCCCATAATCTTTGATAGACTGGGGACATGGTCTAGGAGATGTTGGAGACTGGGGACATGATCTAGGAGATGTTGGAGACTGGGCGACATGATCTAGGAGATGTTGGAGACTGGGGGACATGATCTAGGACATGTTGGAGCCTGGGCGACATGATCTAGGACAGTGATGGCGAACCTTGGCACCCCAGATGTTTTGGAACTACATTTCCCATGATGCTCGGCTGCACTGCAGAGAGCATCAGCATCATGGGAAATGTAGTTCCAAAACATCTGGGGTGCCAAGGTTCGCCATCACTGATCTAGGAGATGTTGGAGCCTGGGCGACATGATCTAGGAGATGTTGGAGCCTGGGCGACATGATCTAGGAGATGTTGGAGCCTGGGCGACATGATCTAGGAGATGTTGGAGCCTGGGCGACATGATCTAGGAGATGTTGGAGACTGGGCGACATGATCTAGGAGATGTTGGAGACTGGGCGACATGATCTAGGAGATGTTGGAGACTGGGCGACATGATCTAGGAGATGCTGGAGCCTGGGCGACATGATCTAGGAGATGTTGAGGACAAGAACTAGGAGATGATGGAGAGGGCAATATCTACCACAACTTCTTCAATATCATGGGCACCAGGAGTGGTGGGAGGCCATGATCTTGGGGGTTGTCAGAGACTGGGAATGTGATTGTAGACTGGGGACATGATGTGGAAGTTGTGGACTGGGGACATGATGTGGAAGTTTTGGACTGGGGACATGATGTGGAAGTTGTGGACTGGGGACATGAGACAACTAGAGAAGACCGCTCTTGCAGTCTATTTTTATATAGCGATCCTTCCACATCTGCGCTCCCTTCAGCCTCTTTAGAATTATGTTTAAAAAATGTGTTCTTTCTATCTGCTGGATCGATCATAGAGGACTGGAGGAGCAATATATGTACAGAGGGGCCAACGCAGAACGCAGGAAGATCGAGTGAAAGAAATGAACCATTTACCTAACAGAAACCAAATATAAATAATTTCCTTTAATGCCCTTCATGAGACTAAAACCCAGACTACTGCCTTATCAGTACCCCGAGGGTCGCATAATAGATGTCAAAAGGCCCAATGCAGCTCTAGAATGAGTCGGGCTCAGGACATAAAACGCATTGAACATAAACAATCATCACATTTTAATGAAAATTGTAAACCTCGAAGATCAAAATAGGAATATGTAACAATGAAAACAAATACCTGTTGATCCTGCCAGAAATCTTTTGAGCTAATAAACTTCTTGTACTGAGTTTTATTCAGTTACACTGATTCCAGCTATCGTGGACTATGGAATACCTCCTTCCTATGTTGGAAATGGGAAGGAGCTTCATAGTCCTGTCCTAAGGTGACATCAACTTCCTCTATATATTACCATATCTAAGGCCCGGTAAGCTGCAATATATAAATGTTCTGTTTTTTTGGTTTACATACATTTTATTTTTATTTTTTGTAGCCTCTGTAAACCTTCACCAAACCCTCCATGTCCTTGATGAGGGCAGTTTAAAATGGTCATCAATTTCCAGGCATAATGTTGGATAAAGCACACCAAGTACAATCCTTCCTTTTGACAAGTAGACAAGTAGGTAATGGCTGGATACTGGCTCCACCACCCTCTGACATTCATGGACCATGGCTGGACACCGGCTCCACCACCCTCTGCCATTCATGGACCATGGCTGGACACCGGCTCCACCACCCTCTGCCATTCATGGACCATGGCTGGACACCAGCTCCACCACCCTCTGCCATTCATGGACCATGGCTGGACACCGGCTCCACCACCCTCTGCCATTCATGGACCATGGCTGGACACCGGCTCCACCACCCTCTGCCATTCATGGACCATGGCTGGATACTGGCTTCACCACCCTCTTGGACATTCATGGACCATGGCTGGATACTGGCTTCACCACCCTCTTGGACATTCATGGACCATGGCTGGACATTGGTTTGTTCACCCCCTTTGAAATTTATGGGTCATGACTGGATACCATCTCTACCACCCCTATGACATTCATGGACCATGGCAGGACATCAGCTCTTCCACTCTCTTTTGACATTTATGGACCATGACTGGATGCTGTCTCTACAACCCTCTTTGATATTCATGGAACATGGCTGTATACCGTCTCCACCACCTGCAATGACATTCATGGACCATGGCTGGTTATGGACTCATTCACCCTCTTTGACATTTGTGGGCCATGACTGGATGCTAGCTCATTCACCTGCTATGATATTCTTAGACCATGGCTGGATACCAGCTCTTGCACCCTCTTTAAAATTCATGGACCATGACCAGATGCTGTCTCTTTCACCCTCTTTGACATTCATAAACCATGGCTGATCACCAGCTAAACCACCCTCTTTGGTATTCATGGACCTTTGCTGGACACCAGCTTTACCAAGTCGCTTGGGTATTTATGGATCATGCCTGGACACCATCTCCACCTTCTGCTATGATATTCATGGACCATGACTGAACATCAGCTCTTCCACCCTTTTTGATATTCATGGAACATGGCTTGATATTGGATCCACCACCATCTTGGACATTCACAAACCATGGCTAAATATTGCTCTACCACCCTCTTTGATATTCATGGAACTTGGCTTGATATTGGATCCACCACCCTCTTGGACATTCACGAACCATGGCTAAATATTGCTCTACCACCCTCTTTGATATTCATGGAACATGGCTTGATATTGGATCCACCACCATCTTGGACATTCACAAACCATGGCTAAATATTGCTCCACCACCCTCTTTGATATTCATGGAACTTGGCTTGATATTGGATCCACCACCCTCTTGGACATTCACGAACCATGGCTAAATATTGCTCTACCACCCTCTTTGATATTCATGGAACATGGCTTGATATTGGATCCACCACCATCTTGGACATTCACAAACCATGGCTAAATATTGCTCCACCACCCTCTTTGACATTCACGGATCATGGCTAGATATCTACTCAACCACCTGCTATAACATTCATGGACCATGGCTGGATGAAGGCTCATCCACCCTCTTTGATATTTATGGATCACAGCTGGATATTACTTCCACCATGCTCTACGACATTCTTCCAATCAGTTGATGTAAACACAAAATCAGATAAATGGCTCTTCTTGTTCGGGGGGCTCAGTGATCATTAGCAGCAGAGATTCTTGATGATCTGGTCCAGGCAGGTTTATGGAAGAATACACCAACCAGGAATAGATCTGTAGCAGTAATAATAAATGAGTATTTAACTCCACAAAAGAACTTAAAAGGCAATCTGGTATTTGTTGTCTACCCGTATCAAGAAAGAGTGTAAAGATGAACCAAAAACTAAAATGTACGAAATCCACCATCCCACCAGAAGAAGATTCTCACATCTTTGTATCCATTGCATCTACACAGTAGAAGACCTTTCCTTATCTGAGCACAGTTCTCTTGGTGGTAGATGACGGCTTTCACCAGACGCAGATTCACAAATCATTCACCGAAGCCGTTTCTTACATTGGAATTCACAGTTGTCTTCATTCATTTCCTCTTCTGTAGAAACTCGACCAAAATCGGTTTGTCAAGATTAGGATTCCAATCGTACCGACGACGGTCAATCCCCAGGTGATGTTCTTCACGGTGGCCTGCAGCTCATCTCTGGAAGCTGAGAGAAGAAGAAAAAAGATGAATCCTACACCGCTCACATCTGTATCTCCCGAAAAGATTGAGGGGTTTCAGTTTTGGGTGGACGCGTACGTATCGGTTCCCCCGGTACCTGCAGTAATGTGAGATCCAGGACCCTGATTGTAGAACATAGTTCCAGACATGTTCTTTATGGATTTCTACCTAAAGCGGTCATAATGGTTAAATTGTCTCTTTCAAAAATAACAAACATGTTCTACTTACTGGCTCTGTGAGGGTTTTGGCCTCGATCGTCCTCTTCTGGGCTCCTCTCTTGGATCCTTCTCTCCTCCTTGCATCACCATACAAAGCCACTTCCTATGGAGACACACGTGTGCTCACTCCAGAGCCGGGGCGTGTGAGTCCATAGGCACACACACTGCACAGCTCGGTCCCCCACTCACAGAACCTTGATTGACAGCAGCAGGAGCCAATGGCTTCCACTGCTACCTCTGTGTCCTGTGAGAAGAGAGAGATGGGAGAAGAGCTGACAGGCACAGTGATGGATGGAGATAGGCCTCTGGTAAGTATAAGGGGGTAATACAAACAGGGAGACGTTTCTTATCTTAATGGTGGGAATGTTCAGGCTTTAGAACCACGTTAATGGGGTGTATATAACATATCACCTTCATCTCCACCCATCTGTAGTCCTCAGAGGGTAAGTGTGGCTCCAGAGGGGCAGATGGCTGTTTTATTGATATCAATATAAACCTGAGAAGCTGAATCTCAGATTACACACACAGCTGAATGACACACCCCCTTCTTCCTCTCCTGTACAGACTGTGACATACAGGTCCTTGGGGCCCGTTCACATTGGATGCGGAGGGGCTATTGCCCCCTGAGCAAAATGCCTCCTTTTATATTGATGCCAGTTCTCACCACAAATGTGATAAAAAATTGTAAGCACAGGGGGAGCCAGTGCTGGGCTTTCCTATCAGCAATCTACAAGGGAAGAGCCAGTGCTGGGCTTTCCTATCAGCAAACTACAAGAGAAGAACCCATGCTAGGCTTTCCTATCAGCAATCTTCAAGGGAAGAGCCAGTGCTGGGCCTTCATTTCGGCAAACTACAAGGCAAGAGCCAGTGCTGGGCCTTCATTTCGGCAAACTACAAGGCAAGAGCCAGTGCTGGGCCTTCATTTCGGCAAACTACAAGGCAAGAGCCAGTGCTGGGCCTTCATTTCGGCAAACTACAAGGCAAGAGCCAGTGCTGGGCCTTCATTTCGGCAAACTACAAGGCAAGAGCCAGTGCTGGGCCTTCATTTCGGCAAACTACAAGGCAAGAGCCAGTGCTGGGCCTTCATTTCGGAAAACTACAAGGGAAGAGCCAGTGCTGGGCTTTCCTATCAGCAATCTTCAAGGAAGGGCCAGTGCTGAGCCTTCCTTTTGGAAAACTACAAGGGAAGAGCCAGTGCTGGGCTTTCCTATCAGCAATCTACATGCGAAGAGCCAGTGCTAGGCTTTCCTATCAGCAATCTACATGCGAAGAGCCAGTGCTGGGCTTTCCTTTTGGAAAACTACAAGGGAAGAGCCAGTGCTGGGCTTTCTTATCAGCAATCTACAAGGGAAGAGCCAGTGCTGGGCTTTCCTATCAGCAAACTACAAGAGAAGAACCCATGCTAGGCTTTCCTATCAGCAATCTTCAAGGGAAGAGCCAGTGCTGGGCCTTCCTTTTGGAAAACTACAAGGGAAGAGCCAGTGCTGGACTTTCCTATCAGCAATCTACACGGGAAGGGCTAGTGCTGGGCTTTCCTATCAGCAGACTACAGGAGAAGAACCAGTGCTAGGTTTTCCTATCGGCAAACTACAAGGGAGGAAAGCCCAGCACTGGCACTAATTTATTGTTTTATAAGTACATTGCTTTAGTAATTGTATTCAGTTTCCTTTACATAATTTTATTCAATTTTTCATGTTATGTGATTGGGAATTCATGTGAAGTTTGGAGCACTTGCACTTTACTGAGGATTGGGAGACTGCATTGAGCACGTAATACATTCAGGAGGGTCATATAATACATACACTGGCACTTTATGATCACCCCGCGCTGCACTCCTTTGTTTTCTGTAGTATGACATATTTAGGAAGCGGGGGAAGGGCTGGCAGCCTTTTCTTTTATCTGCTTGTTTTGCAGAGCTGCTCACGAGGTTTTGACACAGATTTATATGGTGAAGGACCTGGACTGAGTTGAGTATAAAAAAATCATTCAGAGATTTTGGGTTGGCTCCTCTTGCTCATGCTCAGTAGGTAAATGATGAAGAGGATGCTGTAGTTCACACCAAGGATTGGGATAACACCTTATGGGTTGTTCTAGATACTGTAGAGAGGAGGGAGGGAGTTGGGCGATGTGGAAGGATATGGAGAACACAGAGGATTGGGGTAACGTGGTTACTCCTCCTTATGGGTTGTTCTAGATATTGTAAAGAGGAGTGAAGGAGGGCAATGTAGAGATGGAAAGACATGGAGAACACCAAGGATTGGGATCACACAGGGTTTACTCCTTATGGGTTGTTCAAGATATTGTGTAGAGAGGAGTGAAGGAAGGAGGGAGATGGAGGGGTGGAAGGACATTGAGAACGCAGAGGATTGGGATCACATGGGGTTACTCCTCCTCATGGGTTGCTATATGTATTGGAGAAAGGAGTGAGGGAGGAGGGTAAGGTAAAGGTGGAAGGACTTGAAGGACACACCCTGGAGGGATCCTTGAAGGAGGACTTTAAGCCTCCATACACCTGTGTAGCAATAGCTGGGAACAGACTATGAGGACTCGCCATCCATTCTTGGCACACTTCATTGTGAACCCAATGCACTGTGAGTGTGTGTTGTGTGGCGTGGCTACCCTCTGCGGGGATGTACATGGGCGAGCACCATATCATGTGTAGAGACTCTACCAGGAAGTATTTCTCTATCTTTGTAAACCTTTGAAGAAAAATAGAGGATAGTCATTAGATGACTGGAAAGGTTCCTCCGATGTACCGGCTCTGATATCTGGACACTTGTGTAGCACTAGCCTCAGCTATGGGTGGAGACTACCCGATAACCACACCCATAACCATGGAATCATGGGACCCCTATATAGACAAGAACTGTGTCCTCCTATCTGGGACTATGGCTTGAAGGGTGGAACCAGTAAGGAGTTATACTTTGGAACCTAGGGGCCCTTCGTTAGTTCAGGAACTGGCTTATCTATCCAAAGGCTGGAGGAGCCCTACAACACCCTCGTCCTGATTACCTTGCAGAACGGATATGTGTTCCTGCAGATTCTTCACCGTCTCCAGATTGTGGGAAATGGAATCCTGGACATCGGTCACCCTCGTCCTGTCAGTGTCCAGAGCTTCCTCCATATCATGAAGGCGGATCTTAGTGTTCCAGGCAAAGTCCCGGAGGTCTGAGGAGGAAAAATGGCCAGAGGACACGTGTCAAATGTGGTCAGTGAAAAATGTGAGGTACCCCCAAATAATAACAAGGACTGCAAGTACCACCACATAGTACAGCCCAATTTCAGGCCCATTCCAGCCGCCCCCAGATATCAGTACCTCATCCTCCTACCCCCAGACACCCCTAGATATCAGTACCTCATCCTCCTACCCCCAGATATCAGTACCTCATCCTTCTACCCCCAGACACCCCTCGATATCAGTACCTCATCCTCCTACCCCCAGACACCCCTAGATATCAGTACCTCATCCTCCCACCCCCAGACACCCCTAGAGATCAGTGCCTCATCCTCCCACCCCCAGACACCCCTAGATATCAGTACCTCATCCTTCTACCCCCAGACACCCCTCGATATCAGTACCTCATCCTTCTACCCCCAGACACCCCTAGATATCAGTACCTCATCCTCCCACCCCCAGACACCCCTCGATATCAGTACCTCATCCTCCTACCCCCAGACACCCCTAGATATCAGTGCCTCATCCTCCCACCCACAGACACCCCTAGATATCAGTACCTCATCCTCCCACCCACAGACACCTCTAGATATCAGTGCCTCATCCTCCCACCCCCAGACACCCCTAGAGATCAGTGCCTCATCCTCCCACCCCCAGACACCCCTAGATATCAGTGCCTCATCCTCCCACCCCCAGACACCCCTCGATATCAGTACCTCATCCTCCTACCCCCAGACACCCCTAGATATCAGTACCTCATCCTCCCACCCCCAGACACCCCTAGATATCAGTACCTCATCCTCCCACCCCCAGACACCCCTCGATATCAGTACCTCATCCTCCTACCCCCAGACACCCCTCAATATCAGTACCTCATCCTTCTACCCCCAGACACCCCTAGATATCAGTACCTCATCCTCCCACCCCCAGACACCCCTAGAGATCAGTGCCTCATCCTCCCACCCCCAGACACCCCTAGATATCAGTGCCTCATCCTACCACCCCCAGACACCCCTAGATATCAGTACCTCATCCTCCTACCCCTAGATATCAGTACCTCATCCTCCCACCCCCAGACACCCCTAGATATCAGTGCCTCATCCTCCCACCCCCAGACACCCCTAGATATCAGTGCCTCATCCTCCTGCCCCCAGACCCCCCAGGTATCAATGCCTCACCCTTCTGCCCCCAGACACCTCCAGCTGTCCACACCTCATTCTGCCAGTTCCAGACACCCTCAGATATTAGTGCTGCTTTCTGTATCATTGTGAGTGCAGAATTCCATGCTGAAAAGGACAGATCAGTGATCCCCTGAAATCCCAGGATGCCCTCAGTCTTGCAGGTTGAAAAACAATTGACATATCAACCAACTTGGAAAGCTGAGGACAGCGACTCCCTATCATAAAATTGAGTTCTTCTAAGACTCTCTATGGTAACATGGAGTCCTCATAACACCCTCTATGGTAACATGGAGTCCACATAACACCCTCTATGGTAACATGGAGTCCTCATAACACCCTCTATGGTAACATGGAGTCCTCATAACACCCTCTATGGTAACATGGAGTCCTCATAACACTCTCTATGGTAACATGGAGTCCACATAACACCCTCTATGGTAACATGGAGTCCTCATAACACTCTCTATGGTAACATGGAGTCCTCATAACACCCTCTATGGTAACATGGAGTCCTCATAACACTCTCTATGGTAACATGGAGTCCTCATAACACTCTCTATGGTAACATGGAGTCCTCATAACACTCTCTATGGTAACATGGAGTCCTCATAACACCCTCTATGGTAACATGGAGTCCTCATAACACCCTCTATGGTAACATGGAGTCCTCATAACACTCTCTATGGTAACATGGAGTCCTCATAACACTCTCTATGGTAACATGGAGTCCTCATAACACTCTCTATGGTAACATGGAGTCCTCATAACACTCTCTATGGTAACATGGAGTCCTCATAACACCCTCTATGGTAACATGGAGTCCTCATAACACTCTCTATGGTAACATGGAGTTCTCATAACACTCTCTATGGTAACATGGAGTCCTCATAACACCCTCTATGGTAACATGGAGTCCTCATAACACCCTCTATGGTAACATGGAGTCCTCATAACACCCTCTATGGTAACATGGAGTCCTCATAACACCCTCTATGGTAACATGGAGTCCTCATAACACCCTCTATGGTAACATGGAGTCCACATAACACCCTCTATGGTAACATGGAGTCCTCATAACACCCTCTATGGTAACATGGAGTCCACATAACACTCTCTATGGTAACATGGAGTCCTCATAACACTCTCTATGGTAACATGGATTCCTCATAACACTCTCTATGGTAACATGGAGTCCTCATAACACCCTCTATGGTAACATGGAGTCCTCATAACACGCTCTATGGTAACATGGAGTCCTCATAACACGCTCTATGGTAACATGGAGTCCTCATAACACTCTCTATGGTAACATGGAGTCCACATAACACCCTCTATGGTAACATGGAGTCCTCATAACACTCTCTATGGTAACATGGAGTCCTCATAACACCCTCTATGGTAACATGGAGTCCACATAACACTCTCTATGGTAACATGGAGTCCTCATAACACTCTCTATGGTAACATGGAGTCCTCATAACACCCTCTATGGTAACATGGAGTCCTCATAACACGCTCTATGGTAACATGGAGTCCTCATAACACGCTCTATGGTAACATGGAGTCCTCATAACACTCTCTATGGTAACATGGAGTCCACATAACACCCTCTATGGTAACATGGAGTCCTCATAACACTCTCTATGGTAACATGGAGTCCTCATAACACCCTCTATGGTAACATGGAGTCCACATAACACTCTCTATGGTAACATGGAGTCCTCATAACACTCTCTATGGTAACATGGAGTCCTCATAACACCCTCTATGGTAACATGGAGTCCTCATAACACTCTCTATGCTAACATGGAGTCCTCATAACACCCTCTATGGTAACATGGAGTCCTCATAACACTCTCTATGCTAACATGGAGTCCTCATAACACCCTCTATGGTAACATGGAGTCCTCATAACACTCTCTATGGTAACATGGAGTCCTCATAACACTCTCTATGGTAACATGGAGTCCTTCTAGCACTCTCTATGGTAACATGGAGTCCTTCTAGCACTCTCTATCGTTACATGGAGTTCTCATATTGCTTCTCTAGGGTAATATGGGGTCATCCTAACACTCTCTTGGGTAACACTCACCCAAGCCCATTGACTAATTTATCTCTAAAAGGGTTTAATGGCTTCATGTGTTACTTTATACTTCTTCCTCCAAGGGTGAAGGTTTTTTGGGGTGACTGTGGTGACTCTAGATCCAGGGTGACCCTGTCCCCATATATAGTGACCTGTCTGGGGTTTATTCATACACCTGTGTACAGACAGGTCCAGTAGGTGACTTACCGTCCAGCTTGGTGCGGATCCTGTCCAGTTTCTCCTCCTCCCCCCGGAGGGATCTGCGGTCTATCAGCTCCTCTTTCAGCAGCAGATTCAGGATATTGGTGGTGTGATGGAAGACCTCGGCATACGGACTGTGCTGGTCCTGGATGGATTCCATCTGTGATTTCACCTCTGCAGAGAAGAAAGGACTCGTTGTCATCTGAACACCAAAGAGTAATAAGAACGGGAAGGGTTTGTGGGACTTTATATGAAGCAGAACTCTAAAGTAGGTGTGCAAAATACATCCCTCGTCCATAGACAGAGATTCATAGTAAATGATGTAACGTTGGTAACAATAGAATACATTGTTCAGGTTTGATGTAAACATAAATGATCCTAAAATTGATAATCATGAAGATAACATTTTTGATGAAAAGCATAGTCCTGGAAAATCTCAAACACATGATTGCAAGGTGTAGCATATTATGGCTCTACGCGTTTCATGGAGTTATCCGCTCATCAGGAGAAATTTGAGGTAAAAATATCTATAAAAGAGATAAATGAATGCAAAAGGATCAGATAGCTGGTACGAGGGGACAGAAGGAAGAGGAGGGACATACATTCCCCAATCACTCTTACCTAAAGGTCAGCTAGATCTTCAAGAGATAGTGTTGACAGCTGAGGGAGCCATGGGTCCTCTCCACCTAGCCTTCCACACTATCTTATACCCTGATGGGCTGTAGTCTTACCTTCTGCGGGTTCACATACTTTGTTACTTTTTCACAGAAGTCCTCTGGAATCATCATACAGTATATGCTACACTATTTCTTTTGGGGTATTACAGTCCTTTAAGATGTTTCACTCCCTGCTGTTTGTGCCACTGTGTGGCTGTGGAGACTGCTGCCTCAACTCCCGGGGATGTTTATTCCCATGGCCCCCTCAGCTGTCAACACCATGGCCATGGCCCCCTCAGCTGTCAACACCATGGTCATGGCCCCCTCAGCTGTCAACACCATGGCCATGGCCCCCTCAGCTGTCAACACCATGGTCATGGCCCCCTCAGTTATCAACACCATGGCCATGGCCCCCTCAGCTGTCAACACCATGGCCATGGCCCCCTCAGCTGTCAACGTCATGGCCATGGCCCCCTCAGCTGTCAACACCTTGCCATGGCCCCCTCAGCTGTCAACACCATGGCCATGGCCCCCTCAGTTATCAACATGGCCATGGCCCCCTCAGCTGTCAACACCATGGCCATGGCCCCCTCAGCTGTCAACACCATGGCCATGGCCCCCTCAGCTGTCAACACCATGGCCATGGCCCCCTCAGTTATCAACACCATGGCCATGGCCCCCTCAGTTATCAACACCATGGCCCCCTCAGCTGTCAACACCATGGCCATGGCCCCCTCAGTTGTCAACACCATGGCCATGGCCCCCTCAGCTGTCAACACCATGGCCATGGCCCCCTCAGATGTCAACACCATGGTCATGGCCCCCTCAGTTGTCAACACCATGGCCATGGCCCCCTCAGCTGTCAACACCATGGCCATGGCCCCCTCAGATGTCAACACCATGGTCATGGCCCCCTCAGTTGTCAACACCATGGCCATGGCCCCCTCAGCTGTCAACACCATGGCCATGGCCCCCTCAGCTGTCAACTTCATGGCCATGGCCCCCTCAGTTATCAACACCATGGCCCCCCTCAGCTGTCAACACCTTGCCATGGCCCCCTCAGCTGTCAACACCATGGCCATGGCCCCCTCAGTTATCAACATGGCCATGGCCCCCTCAGCTGTCAACACCATGGCCCCCTCAGCTGTCAACACCATGGCCATGGCCCCCTCAGCTGTCAACACCATGGCCATGGCCCCCTCAGTTGTCAACACCATAGCCATGGCCCCCTCAGCTGTCAACACCATGGCCATGGCCCCCTCAGTTATCAACATGGCCATGGCCCCCTCAGCTGTCAACACCATGGCCATGGCCCCCTCAGTTATCAACACCATGGCCATGGCCCCCTCAGCTGTCAACGCCATGGCCCTCTCAGCTATCAACACCATGGCCATGGCCCCCTCAGATGTCAATGCCATGGCCCTCTCAGCTATCAACACCATGGCCATGGGCCCCTCAGATGTCAACACCATGACCATGGCCCCCTCAGATGTCAACACCATGGCCCCCTCAGCTATCAACACCATTGCCATGGCCCCCTCAGATGTCAACACCATGACCATGGCCCCCTCAGATGTCAACACCATGGTCCCCTCAGCTATCAACACCATGGCCATGGCCCCCTCAGATGTCAACACCATGGCCATAGCCCCCTCAGATGTCAACACCATGGCCATGGGCCCCTCAGATGTCAACACCATGACCATGGCCCCCTCAGATGTCAACACCATGGCCCCCTCAGCTATCAACACCATTGCCATGGCCCCCTCAGATGTCAACACCATGACCATGGCCCCCTCAGATGTCAACACCATGGTCCCCTCAGCTATCAACACCATGGCCATGGCCCCCTCAGATGTCAACACCATGGCCATGGCCCCCTCAGATGTCAACACCATGGCCATGGCCCCCTCAGATGTCAACACCATGACCATGGCCCCCTCAGATGTCAACACCATGGTCCCCTCAGCTATCAACACCATGGCCATGGGCCCCTCAGATGTCAACACCATGGCCATGGCCCCCTCAGATGTCAACACCATGGCCATGGCCCCCTCAGATGTCAACACCATGACCATGGCCCCCTCAGATGTCAACACCATGGTCCCCTCAGCTATCAACACCATGGCCATGGGCCCCTCAGATGTCAACACCATGACCATGGCCCCCTCAGCTATCAACACCATTGCCATGGCCCCCTCAGATGTCAACACCATGACCATGGCCCCCTCAGCTATCAACACCATGGCCATGGCCCCCTCAGATGTCAACACCATGGCTATGGCCCCCTCAGATGTCAACACCATGGCCATGGCCCCCTCAGATGTCAACACCATGACCATGGCCCCCTCAGATGTCAACACCATGGTCCCCTCAGCTATCAACACCATGGCCATGGCCCCCTCAGATGTCAACACCATGGCCATGGCCCCCTCAGCTATCAACACCATGGCCATGGCCCCCTCAGATGTCAACACTATCTCTTGAAGATTTATCTTACCTTTAGATAAGAGTGATTGGGGAATGTATGTCCCTCCTCTTCCTTCTGTCACCTCATGACTACTATATGATTATCTGATCCTTTTGAATTCATTTATATCTTTATAGATATTTTTACCTCAAATTTCTCCTGATGAGTGGATAACTCCATGAAACGCGTAGAGCTGTTATATGCTACACCTTCCAATCATGTGTTTGAGATTCTCCAGGACTATGCTTTTCATCAAAAAATGTATCTTCATGATTATTGTGCCCAACCCTTGTCCTCAACAGGACTATGTCTGCCGTAAATGCTTCCTCTGTCCAGAGCCAGCACTATACAGGACCCCTTCACCCAGTCACCAGACGTAACTCAGTGTAGGGTGAACAACAACATCAAACTCCTTTATTCCAGTACCACAGATATACAACTCAGAGACACTCCCCCACCCCCACCCTTGGATTCAGGGCGGGGTAAACTGTCCAATCACAAGAGGGAAGGAGAGGACAGAAGAAGGAGGAAGGGAAGGAAAAGAGAGGAGAAGGGAGGAGAGGGAAGGAAAGGAGAGGATAAGGAAGGAGAGGAGAAGGAGGGAGGGAAGGAAGGAGAGGAGAGGGAAGGGGGAAGGTAAGGATGGGAGAGGAGAAGGGAGGAGAGGATGGGAAGAGGGACAGGAGAGGGAGGTGAGAGGGAGGGAGGGAAGGAAAGAGATGAGAAGGGAGGAGAGTGAGGGAAGGGAAGGAGAGGAGGAGAAGGGAGGAGAGGAAGGGAAGGACAGGAGAGGAGAGGGAGGGAGGGAAGGACAGGAGAGGAGGAGAAGGGAGGAGAGGAAGGGAAGGACAGGAGAGGAGAATGGAGGGAAGAGGCAAGGAAGAAGGAAGGAGAGGAGAGGGAAGGAGGAAGTATAGGAGAGGCAAAGGGAGGAGAGGGAGGGAAGGAGAGGAGAGAAGGGAGGAGAGGAGAGGGAAGGAGAGGAGAGTAGAGCCTCCTTGGCTGTAATGAAGAGAACGGTTTAGTTCCACTGAACAGATTACCTTCCAGTTCCTCGTGAAGAGCTTTAACGACCACAGCCTGGTAGGCGGTGAGACTGGCCTGGGCCTTCACCACATCGTGGGCATGTGAGATGTTGGCTTGGACCTGGTCCCATTCCTCGTGGTTCCGGACAGCCAGCTTCTCCAGCGCTGCGATTCGCTCCTCCTGCTCAGACAGAGGGGAGGAGACTTTGTTCTTCTTAATATTCCCGATCTTCTGTAATTTGGAGGAGTCTGAGAAGACAGATTGGTGACAAATGACACAGCTGACTGTAATATGATTATCCCCGATGATTGTCGGCTCCATCTAATCTTCTTTTTTCTAAATTGAGGAATTTCAGGAAAATACCACATTGTGGTCACCAGATGGCGCTGACAATCATATTAGAGATCGTTCGTTGTGTGAATGGTGAATATTTCACACGTGGACCTCCGGATGTTTGCTGATTGGTGTCACCGGAGAGAAGGGGGAGGGGGGGGTCACAGACAGTAATATATAACTAAGGGGTGTCTAACCTTTCCACACTCCATCCAAGAGAGGAATAGAGGGGAGGAGAGAAAGGGGAGAGGAGACCAGAGGGAAAAGGAAGGAGGGGAGGAGAGAAGGGGGAGAGGAGACCAGAGGGAAAGGAAGGAGGAGAGGGGAGGAGAGAAAGGGGAGAGGAGACCAGAGGGAAAGGAAGGAGGAGAGGGGAGAAAGGGGAGGGGAGAATGTCAGTTGGACCCCTCTCTCTCACACCAGGCGGTGCACTGGCGCTCTAACGCTAAAAATAGCGCCTGCAAAGCGGTGTATATACCCCTCCTCCGCTGAAATCAATAGGCAGTGCTTTGCAGTGATTTTAACCCTCTCTCAGCCGCTAGCGTGGGGGGGGGGTAAAAGCGGCCCGCTAGCGGCCGAATAGCGCAGCAAAATTGATGGTAAAGCGCCGCAAAAAATAGCACAGTTTTACTGCCGGCGCATCCACCACCCCAGTGTGAAAGGGGCCTAAGAGAAGGGAGGAGAAGAGAAGAAAGGAGAGGGGAGGAGATGAGAAGAGACAAGAAAAGAGAAAGGAGGAAAGGAGAAGAAAGGAGAGAAGAGACAAGAAAAGAGAAGGGAGTAGAAGAGAAGAAAGGAGAGGGAAGGGAGGAGAGGAGAAGAGACAAGAAATGGGAAGGGAGGAGAAGAGAAGACAGGAGAGGGAAGGGAGGAGAGGAGAGGAGAAGAGACAAGAAAAGGGAAGGGAGGAGAGGAGAAGAGACAAGAAAAGGTAAGGGAGGAGAAGAGAAGAAAGGGGAGGGAAGGGAGGAGAGGAGAAGAGACAAGATAAGGGAGGGGAGGAGAGGAGAAGAGACAAGAAAAGGTAAGGGAGGAGAAGAGAAGAGAAGAAAGGGGAGGGAAGGGAGGAGAAGAGACAAGATAAGGGAAGGGAGGGGAGGAGAGGAGAAGAGACAAGATAAGGGAAGGGAGGGGAGGAGAGGAGAAGAGACAAGAAAAGGGAAGGGAGGAGAAGAGAAGACAGGAGAGGGAAGGGAGAAGAGACAAGAAAAGGGAAGAGAGGGGAGGAGAGGAGAAGAGACAAGATAAGGGAAGGGAGGGGAGGAGAGGAGAAGAGACAAGAAAAGGGAAGGGAGGAGAGGAGAAGACAGGAGAGGGAAGGAAGGGGTGAGGAGAGAGAGAGGAGAACATACAGTAGATCCCATGATTCTGCCATCAGGCACACAATAGCAGTAATGATAAGGGGGATGAAGAGTATCTGTCATACGGAGTATAGAATACATTGCAGGAGAGGAGAAGAGAGCTTTCATTGTTATGTCATGTAGTGTCTTGTGATGTCATTGTTATGCCATGTGATGTCATAGTTATGTCATGTAGTGTGGTGTGATGTCATAGTTATGTCATTGTGATGTCATGTAGTGTGGTGTGATGTCATAGTTATGCCATTGTGATGTCATGTAGTGTGGTTTGATGTCATTGTGATGTCATGTAGTGTGGTTTGATGTCATTGTCAGAAGTCTCCAGCCATTGGTCGGATCTATGTCCTATAGGAGGGATGAGCGTTGTCTCCTTACCTGACTGACAGATCGCTTCCGTCTGCTTCTCCCCTGTGAAGACAGATTGGAATCCTCATTGTGTGGACATGTAGTACCGGGATTATAACCCTCATCAGATCACAGATACCCCACTACACCCGTCATCATCTCACCCTCACAAAGGACGGACGATTTTATTTACTTTCAGCTTTCACTAAACCTGCCAATTGGCAATCCGGTGATATCGGCTGACTCAGCCGGGAACAAGGAAACTAGGAAAATGTTCCATCCAATCAGATCTCTTATCTTTATTGATCGTCTATAAAGTACAAATTATCAGAAGTTCCATCTATCTAGAACACCATAAACCACCCACAAGTATCGGGGACTTCCCAGAAGCTCCTGTGGGGGGTGGGGGAGGGGTGCAGCAGGTTGGGCCGCTATCAGATCTGCACAATCATAGAGGAGGGAAATGTGATGAGATGCTGTAATCGCTGATCATGTGACCGCTGTGATTGGCTGGGTCACCGCGCCCGAGAGGGAAATGTCCAGAAATCTCTGGATTTGTGTTGGGATCACATGACACAGAACTCCTCCCCATCTATAAATGATTCCCTATAAAATTCTATCAATAAATTCTATCAATAAATAAGTAATAAATTGGATACAATAACAAATACAAATATTAATAATCACAATAATAAATAAATGAATCGTTGATTTAATATTGAACTATTATTAATTTATCTAATCAAATAATTGAAAGATAAAAAATAAAAAAACATTTCCGCTGTCCTGGGATTTTATTCGGAATATCTGGTGATGAGCCAAGTTCTTACCTCCCATGATGGCGCAGTTGAAGTAGCTGCAAAGCTGGCCGGTGCTCTCCAGAACGTAGGTGGAGTTACTCTTCTTGACATAGGTGAATTTCTCCGTAGGTGGGATCAGAACTTCATCCTCCCCGGGGTAAAACGAGAATTGGCCAATCTCGGCACCAAAGCAGGTGGTTATCTGGAAGAAGGAAATCACCCCGAAGGTTTCAGCCTTGGAGCTGTTGAGGGAAGTGGAGGTGAATCTCCCAAACTTAAAGAGAGGAGAGGCCTTGAAGGTGTCCCAGCTCCCCCGGAACGTGGTGTACACTTTTCTGCAGTCCGGTTTGAGGATCTGCAGGGCTCTGGTCAGGTAGAAGTGAAGAGCTTTGAAGTGAAAGTTGTCCATGTAGTCCTTGAGAGAGGCTCCAGCGATGGTGAGGTTGGCGTTCATTTGCTGGTATATGGGGTTCTTTTCGGGGAACTGGTCGGTGAACACCAGTAGAGCGATCCCATGCTCATCCTCAAATTCATCCGGGAGGTTGACTATGGACACCATCTTTTTCCACACTTTAGACGCCCTCTTCCAAGCTTCGTCAAATTCCTGGTTGGCCTTCTCCTGCCGCAGGATCCTGGGCATGACGTCATCGTTGAGTTTGTCCACACACCCAATGTACTGGTCATCGAAGACGTTGGGTTTGAACTTCAGCTCGTAGGTGTTGCCGATCGTCTGAAGAGATAAAATAAATTAGGGGCCAAACTTAAAGCTTTGATTTTTATTGGATGGGTACATTGGTCCAGGTTGGCACAATGGAAATCATTGGTACATTGGTACATTGGTCAAGGTTGCCACAATGGAAGTCATTGGTACATTGGTCAAGGTTGCCACAATGGAAGTCATTGGTACATTGGTCAAGGTTGCCACAATGGAAGTCATTGGTACAATGGTCAAGGTTGCCACAATGGAAGTCATTGGTACATTGGTCAAGGTTGCCACAATGGAAATCATTGGTACAATGGTCAAGGTTGCCACAATGGAAGTCATTGGTACATTGGTCAAGGTTGCCACAATGGAAGTCATTGGTACATTGGTCAAGGTTGCCACAATGGAAGTCATTGGTACAATGGTCAAGGTTGCCACAATGGAAATCATTGGTACATTGGTCAAGGTTGGCACAATGGAAGTCATTGGTACATTGGTCAAGGTTGGCACAATGGAAGTCATTGGTACATTGGTCAAGGTTGCCACAATGGAAGTCATTGGTACATTGGTCAAGGTTGCCACAATGGAAGTCATTGGTACAATGGTCAAGGTTGCCACAATGGAAGTCATTGGTACATTGGTCAAGGTTGCCACAATGGAAGTCATTGGTACATTGGTCAAGGTTGCCACAATGGAAGTCATTGGTACAATGGTCAAGGTTGCCACAATGGAAGTCATTGGTACAATGGTCAAGGTTGCCACAATGGAAGTCATTGGTACAATGGTCAAGGTTGCCACAATGGAAATCATTGGTACATTGGTCAAGGTTGCCACAATGGAAATCATTGGTACATTGGTCAAGGTTGGCACAATGGAAGTCATTGGTACATTGGTCAAGGTTGCCACAATGGAAGTCATTGGTACATTGGTCAAGGTTGCCACAATGGAAGTCATTGGTACATTGGTCAAGGTTGCCACAATGGAAGTCATTGGTACATTGGTCAAGGTTGGCACAATGGAAATCATTGGTACATTGGTCAAGGTTGGCACAATGGAAGTCTTCACCTGATAGATCTTCCGTGTCCTGGGCCAAGGTGCTTCCCCTATGAAGATTGACCATAGGAGGTCGCTCAACTGCCAGGTTGCCATTTACAGATTATTTAATGAATACAAGATGTTCTCTAATTGGGTAGAGGCGGGGCGGTAATGTCACAATCTTTACCCCATCCAATCAGAGAACACCTATCATTCAATGACAAAGTACAAGGCTTTCTGTGATTGACGGCAGTGCCGGATGAGTGACCCCTGTAGTCATTGTGTAGTGGTGCAGATGCTCAGCACAGGACCCAGAAAATCGCAGCTGTCATTGTAGTAGCACCAACTACTACTACAGTGATCTCCAGCCTCCCCATAGGTTCTATAGGTAGGAGATATACTCTACATACCTACAAACTACCTGGAGGACCTTAGGGTTGGGGCAGAAGAGGGGGGGGGGGGCTGGAGATTGGAGCAGGAGAAAGGGAACTTGAAAAGAATGGCAAGAGAGGGGGGCTTAGAGAGTCGTGAGGGTGGGGGGGGGGGGTGAGGATGGAGAGTGGGGCAAAAGGGGAACCTGAGCAGTGAAACAGGGGAGGGAAGACCTGGGGAGAAGGGCAAGGGAGGGGGCCTGAAAAGTAGGGGAGCAGGGCAGGCAATTCAGTTCGCATTGTGCGCTATACAAGTATTTAATTCATTCATTCAGAAAAGGGGGGACCTGGAGAATGGGGCAGGTGAGGGGGGCATGAAGAGTGAGGTAGGAGAAAGGGGGTGCAGTGCAGGAGAAGGGAGAAACTGGATAATGGGACAGGAGAGGAGGAACCTGGATAATGGGGCAGGAAAAGGGGGCCTGGGGACATGGTGAGCAGGGAAGTTCAGGGGGGACCTGGGGAGCGAGACAGAAGAGTGGGGATGTGGGGAGCAGGGCAGGAGAGGGAGGACCTGGAGAGCAAGACAGGAGAGTGTGGAGCGGGGCAGGAGAGTGGGGATGTTGGGAGTGGGGCAAGAAAGTGTGGAGAGAGGCAGGAAAGGGAGACATGGGGGGCAGAGAATTAGAGGGGGGGCATGGGGAGTGGGGCATTCGAGGAGAGGCATGGGGAGCAGGGCAGGAGAGGGGGGCATAAGGAGTGGGGCATTAGAGGGGGGACATGGGGTGCGGGGCATTAGAGGGAAGGCATGAGGAGTGGGGCATTAGAGGGGGGACATGGGGTGCAGGGCAGGAGAGGGGAGGCATGAGGAGTGGGGCATTAGAGGGGGGACATGGGGTGCAGGGCAGGAGAGGGGAACAGGGAGTGGGGCATTCGAGAGGGACAGGGAGCGGGGCAGAAGAGGGGGGACGTGGGCCAGAGAAAATAATTTTACAATAAATGAGATTTTATTTCATTTTTCAGCATCACAGGACAATTGTGTCTGTCCTCGTATTACCTCCACATGTTCACATCCAATCAGCAGGCAGAATATTGCAGCCAAAAAGTTCTTTATTCTCATCTCTGTGCAGGAAAGAGAACCGGTCATTGTCAGACATTCCAGAGATTATTAATCATCAGAAACTCCAATCTGAGATAACAAAATTATAATACTACAAAAATACCAATAGAGAGACATAGAGAGACATAGAGACCAATAGAGAGACATAGAGACCCATAGAGAGACATAGAGAGACATAGAAAGACATAGAGACCCATAGAGAGACATAGAGACCCATAGAGAGACATAGAGACCCATAGAGAGACATAGAAAGACATAGAGACCCATAGAGAGACATAGAGACCCATAGAGAGACATAGAGACCCATAGAGAGACATAGAAAGACATAGAGACCCATAGAGAGACATAGAGACCAATAGAGAGACATAGAGACCCATAGAGAGACATAGAGACCCATAGAGAGACATAGAAAGACATAGAGACCCATAGAGAGACATAGAGACCAATAGAGAGACATAGAGACCCATAGAGAGACATAGAGACCCATAGAGAGAACTAGAGAGACATAGAAAGACATTACAGACATTGAGAAGAGAAGTGATCAGAGAATGAGACTTCAGAGTGTTGATGAACCTCACCTGGAGAAGGGGGAGGAAAAGGAGACTTCAGAGGACCAATGAGCCTCACCTGGAGGAGAAGAGACCAGAGAATGAGACTTCAGAGTGTTGATGAGCCTCACCTGGAGGAGAAGAGACCAGAGAATGAGACTTCAGAGTATCGATGAGCCTCACCTGGAGGAGAAGAGACCAGAGAATGAGACTTCAGAGTATCGATGAGCCTCACCTGGAGGAGAAGAGACCAGAGAATGAGACTTCAGAGTATCGATGAGCCTCACCTGGAGGAGAAGAGACCAGAGAATGAGACTTCAGAGTATCGATGAGCCTCACCTGGAGGAGAAGAGACCAGAGAATGAGACTTCAGAGTGTTGATGAGCCTCACCTGGAGGAGAAGAGACCAGAGAATGGGACTTCAGAGTGTTGATGAGCCTCACCTGGAGGAGAAGAGACCAGAGAATGAGACTTCAGAGTATCGATGAGCCTCACCTGGAGGAGAAGAGACCAGAGAATGAGACTTCAGAGTGTTGATGAGCCTCACCTGGAGGAGAAGAGACCAGAGAATGAGACTTCAGAGTGTTGATGAGCCTCACCTGGAGGAGAAGAGGGAGGCTTCATAACAGTATCTTAGTAACAACTTTCGGTTCCTTATTACTAGAAGTGAAATCAGGTAATATTTACCATCCTAGACGGGCCGATGAGTCAGTCATTTATTTTCTTCCATTGTTTCCTTCATCTATAACATTGTCAGGTGATAATGGATGATGACTCAAGAAAATTCCCCGCTACCCGGCTCAGCATTCCAGGACTGGAACCAGCCGGGTCACTTCTACTGATCTTTTCTGCATCGTTATCAGGAGGGAGTGTGGAGGAGACACAGCAATTCTATAATCCAGACCCACAGGGGGCGCTCATCACTTCTGTCACACAGATTTATTATACCATTCCAGCTCCATCCATACATCTGATTTCTATATCACTTTGTCTCTGAGTCAGTTAATAATCTCCCTGACATATTTCACTCTCTGTTTATCAGGGTGACCTTCTTCCCACTGACCACCAACCTGAGGGAGCTCTACCATGGCCACCAACATGAGGGAGCTCTACCATGGCCACCAACCTGAGGGAGCTCTACCATGGCCACCAACCTGAGGGAGCTCTACCATGGCCACCAACCTGAGGGAGCTCTACCATGGCCACCAACCTGAGGGAGCTCTACCATGGCCACCAACCTGAGGGAGCTCTACCATGGCCACCAACCTAAGGGAGCTCTACCATGGCCACCAATATAAGGGAGCTCTACCATGGCCACCAACCTGAGGGAGCTCTACCATGGCCACCAATATGAGGGAGCTCTACCATGGCCACCAATATGAGGGAGCTCTACCATGGCCACCAACCTGAGGGAGCTCTACCATGGTTACCAACCTGAGGGAGCTCTACCATGGCCACCAACCTGAGGGAGCTCTACCATGGTTACCAACCTGAGGGAGCTCTACCATGGCCACCAACCTGAGGGAGCTCTACCATGGCCACCAACCTGAGGGAGCTCTACCATGGCCACCAACCTGAGGGAGCTCTACCATGGCCACCAACCTAAGGGAGCTCTACCATGGCCACCAATATAAGGGAGCTCTACCATGGCCACCAACCTGAGGGAGCTCTACCATGGCCACCAATATGAGGGAGCTCTACCATGGCCACCAATATGAGGGAGCTCTACCATGGCCACCAATATGAGGGAGCTCTACCATGGCCACCAACCTGAGGGAGCTCTACCATGGCCACCAATATAAGGGAGCTCTACCATGGCCACCAATATAAGGGAGCTCTACCATGGCCACCAACCTGAGGGAGCTCTACCATGGCCACCAATATGAGGGAGCTCTACCATGGCCACCAATATGAGGGAGCTCTACCATGGCCACCAACCTGAGGGAGCTCTACCATGGCCACCAACCTGAGGGAGCTCTACCATGGCCACCAACCTGAGGGAGCTCTACCATGGACACCAACCTAAGGGAGCTCTACCATGGCCACCAACCCGAGGGAGCTCTACCATGGCCACCAATATGAGGGAGCTCTACCATGGCAACCAATATGAGGGAGCTCTATCATAACCACCAACATGAGGGAGCTCTACCATGGCCACCAACCTGAGGGAGCTCTACCATGGTTACCAACCTGAGGGAGCTCTACCATGGCCACCAACCTGAGGGAGCTCTACCATGGCCACCAACCTGAGGGAGCTCTACCATGGCCACCAACCTAAGGGAGCTCTACCATGGCCACCAATATAAGGGAGCTCTACCACGACCACCAATATGAGGGAGCTCTACCACGACCACCAATATGAGGGAGCTCTACCACGACCACCAATATGAGGGCGCTCTACCACGACCACCAATATGAGGGCGCTCTACCACGACCACCAATATGAGGGAGCTCTACCATGACCACCAATATGAGGGAGCTCTACCATGACCATCGACCTAAGGGAGCTCTATGATGACCATCAATTTAAGGGAGCTTTACCATGACCACCATCATAATGGAGCTCTACAATAACCACTAACATAAGGGAGCTCCACCATGACCACCAAGGTAAGGGAGCTCCACCATGACCACTGACGTAAGAGAGCTCTACCATGATCACCAACAGTGGCGATGTGTCCATAATGGTGCATGGGCGCCGTCCCCTCTCTTCAGCCACCCCCTCTATGACCAATGGATAGATTCGCTGCTGCCAACCCCTATTCAGGTGCTTGGCCCCTTTTTGGGTGTGGGGGTGTTTTTGAAGCACCTGATTAGAGCCATAGGCTCTAATAGGCATCAAAAAAGTTCACACAGGTGTGTTAGAACAGCGAATGAATATTTGCTTTCCTAACACTGAACCACCACTCCACCAATCAGGTGCTCGGGTCTCTTACCCGTCACCTGATTGGCTGAAATTACAGGTGCTGTAATTGGACGCCTATCAAGAGGAGAGGACAGGAGGAGACGCATGGAGGACACCACTCGCCGCCATCACCTGCTGCCCCACCAAGACAGGGTAAGTGCCAGACAGATGGCGAGCGGGCGGGGGGGTCACAGTGGCAGCATTAGTTGGGCACAGTGGCTGCAATTGATGTTTTTTTTCAGAATTTTTCAGTTTGTTTGCGCCCCCCCAAAAATTTTGAGCACCAGCCGCCACTAACCACCAACATAAGGGAGCTCCACCATGACTACCAACGTAAGGAAGCTCCACCATGACCACCAACGTAAGGGAGCTCCACCATGACCACCAACGTAAGGGAGCTCCACCATGACCACCAATGTAAGGGAGCTCTACCATGACCACCAACGTAAGGGAGCTCCACCATGACCACCAACATAAGGGAGCTCCACCATGACCACCAACATAAGGGAGCTCCACCATGACTACCAACGTAAGGAAGCTCCACCATGACCACCAACGTAAGGGAGCTCCACCATGACCACCAACGTAAGGCAGGGCTGGACTGGTACAGAAATTTGGCCCTGGACTTCATCCAGACCGACCACCCCCTTACATCAGAGCGTCCCATCACCAGCCCCCTTACATCAGGGTGTCCCATCACCAGCCCCCTTACATCAGAGCGTCCCATCACCAGCCCCCTTACATCAGAGCGTCCCATCACCAGCCCCCTTACATCAGAGTGTCCCATCACCAGCCCCCTTACATCAGAGTGTCCCATCACCACCCCCTTACATTAGAGTGTCCCATCACCAGCCCCTTACATCAGAGTGTCCCATCACCAGCCCCCTTACATCAGAGCGTCCCATCAGCACCCCCCTTACATCAGAGCGTCCCATCAGCACCCCCCTTACATCAGAGCGTCCCATCAGCACCCCCTTACATCAGAGCGTCCCATCACCAGCCCCCTTACATCAGAGCGTCCCATCACCAGCCCCCTTACATCAGAGCGTCCCATCACCAGCCCCCTTACATCAGAGCGTCCCATCACCAGCCCCCTTACATCAGAGCGTCCCATCACCAGCCCCCTTACATCAGAGCGTCCCATCACCAGCCCCCTTACATCAGAGCGTCCCATTAGCACCCCCCTTACATCAGAGCGTCCCATCAGCACCCCCTTACATCAGAGCGTCCCATCAGCACCCCCCTTACATCAGAGCGTCCCATCAGCACCCCCCTTACATCAGAGCGTCCCATCAGCACCCCCTTACATCAGAGCGTCCCATCACCAGCCCCCTTACATCAGAGCGTCCCATCACCAGCCCCCTTACATCAGAGCGTCCCATCACCAGCCCCCTTACATCAGAGCGTCCCATCACCAGCCCCCTTACATCAGAGCGTCCCATCACCAGCCCCCTTACATCAGAGCGTCCCATCACCAGCCCCCTTACATCAGAGCGTCCCATCACCAGCCCCCTTACATCAGAGCGTCCCATCACCAGCCCCCTTACATCAGAGCGTCCCATCACCAGCCCCCTTACATCAGAGCGTCCCATCACCAGCCCCCTTACATCAGAGCGTCCCATCACCAGCCCCCTTACATCAGAGCGTCCCATCACCAGCCCCCTTACATCAGAGCGTCCCATCACCAGCCCCCTTACATCAGAGCGTCCCATCACCAGCCCCCTTACATCAGAGCGTCCCATCACCAGCCCCCTTACATCAGAGCATCCCATCACTAGCCCCCTTACATCAGAGCGTCCCATCACCAGCCCCCTTACATCAGAGCGTCCCATCACCAGCCCCTTACATCAGAGCGTCCCATCACCAGCCCCCTTACATCAGAGTGTCCCATCACCAGCCCCTTACATCAGAGTGTCCCATCACCAGCCCCCTTACATCAGAGTGTCCCATCACCAGCCCCCTTACATCAGAGTGGCCCATCACCAGCCCCTTACATCAGAGTGTCCCATCACCAGCCCCCTTACATCAGAGTGTCCCATCAGCACCCCCTTACATCAGGGTGTCCCATCAGCACCCCCTTACATCAGAGTGTCCCATCACCAGCCCCCTTACATCAGAGTGTCCCATCAGCACCCCCTTACATCAGAGTGTCCCATCACCAGCCCCCTTACATCAGAGTGTCCCATCACCACCCCCTTACATCAGAGTGTCCCATCACCAGCCCCCCTTACATCAGAGTGTCCCATCACCACCCCCTTACATCAGAGTGTCCCATCACCACCCCCTTACATCAGAGTGTCCCATCACCACCCCCTTACATCAGAGTGTCCCATCACCACCCCCTTACATCAGAGTGTCCCATCACCACCCCCTTACATCAGAGTGTCCCATCAGCACCCCCTTACATCAGGGTGTCCCATCAGCACCCCCTTACATCAGAGTGTCCCATCACCAGCCCCTTACATCAGAGTGTCCCATCACCAGCCCCCTTACATCAGAGTGTCCCATCACCAGCCCCTTACATCAGAGTGTCCCATCACCAGCCCCCTTACATCAGAGTGTCCCATCACCAGCCCCTTACATCAGAGTGTCCCATCACCAGCCCCCTTACATCAGAGTGTCCCATCAGCACCCCCTTACATCAGGGTGTCCCATCAGCACCCCCTTACATCAGGGTGTCCCATCAGCACCCCCTTACATCAGAGTGTCCCATCACCAGCCCCTTACATCAGAGTGTCCCATCACCAGCCCCCTTACATCAGAGTGTCCCATCACCAGCCCCTTACATCAGAGTGTCCCATCACCAGCCCCCTTACATCAGAGTGTCCCATCAGCACCCCCTTACATCAGGGTGTCCCATCAGCACCCCCTTACATCAGAGTGTCCCATCACCAGCCCCCTTACATCAGAGTGTCCCATCAGCACCCCCTTACATCAGAGTGTCCCATCACCAGCCCCCTTACATCAGAGTGTCCCATCACCACCCCCTTACATCAGAGTGTCCCATCACCACCCCCTTACATCAGAGTGTCCCATCACCACCCCCTTACATCAGAGTGTCCCATCAGCACCCCCTTACATCAGGGTGTCCCATCAGCACCCCCTTACATCAGAGTGTCCCATCACCAGCCCCCTTACATCAGAGTGTCCCATCAGCACCCCCTTACATCAGAGTGTCCCATCACCACCCCCTTACATCAGAGTGTCCCATCAGCACCCCCTTACATCAGGGTGTCCCATCAGCACCCCCTTACATCAGGGTGTCCCATCAGCACCCCCTTACATCAGGATGTCCCATCACCAGCCCCCTTACATCAGAGTGGCCCATCACCAGCCCCCTTACATCAGAGTGGCCCACTGTGCCATCGGCCCACCGGGAAACTCCCGATAGTCCCAATGGCCAGTACATGCCTGTGTATACTGCTGTTCTGAGTATATAGGGCCTGGGGGCCCCACACCTTTTCTTTTTTTAATATGGGTACGGGGTTCCCCTTAATATGCGTACAAGACCCAAATAGGCTGGTAATGGGCAGGGAGGGCTACCCATGCCATTTTTCTCAATGATTTTCATCCATATTGCAGGAACCAGATATAACATTAAAACCGCAAGCAGTTTTAAATGGTGTTATTTCCGTTTAATGTCATTTTGTGCAGGGACTGTTCTAAACACGGGAAACACGTGGCACTTCACAGGCATACTACAGACACCCCCCAGGCACCATATTTAAAGGAATATTTCACTTTTTTTTTTTCACTTTAATCGTCATTAAAATCAGTGCTCCCGCCAAAACGGCCGTTTTTAAAACTTTTTTTTGCAGTGACCCATGTCCCCTGGGGCAGGAGCCAGGTCCCCAAACCCTTTTTAGGACAGTATCTTGCATATCAGCCGTTAAAATTAGCACTTTTTATTTCGAACGTTCGAGTCCCATAGACTTCAATGGGGTTCTAACGTTCGTGCCGAACGCGGGGGTCGTTCGCAAGTTCTGGTGCGAACCGAACCGGGGGGTGTTCAGCTCATCCCTACACACAACATAGGTTTTAGGTCTTTTTTTCAACCTCACCTACTATGTAACCTACCAGACACCAAATAAATAATTCACTTTAATGGTCTGCATGAGACCAAAACCCAGACTACTGCCTTATCAGCACCCCCAAGGGCCGCACAATAGGTGCTAAAAGACCACATGCAGCTCTAGAATGAGTCTGGGCTTTCCTATCAGCCATCTACAAGGAATGAGCCAGTGCTGGGCTTTCCTATCAATCTGCAAGGAAAGAGCCAATGCTGGGTTCTCCCATCAGCAATCTACAAGGGAGGAGCCAGTGTTTGGGCTTTCCTATCAGCAATCTACAAGGGAGAAGCCAGTGCTGGGCTTTCCTATCAGCAATCTACAAGGGAGGAGCCAGTGCTGGGCTTTCCTATCAGCAATCTACAAGGGAGGAGCCAGTGCTGGGCTTTCCTATCAGCAATCTACAAGGGAAGAGCCAGTGCTGGGCTTTCCTATCAGCAATCTACAAGGGAGGAGCCAGTGCTGGGCTTTCCTATCAGCAATCTACAAGGGAAGAGCCAGTGCTAGGCTTTCCTATCAGCAATCTACAAGGGAAGAGTCAGTGCTGGACTTTCCTATCAGCAATCTACAAGGGAAGAGCCAGTGCTAGGCTTTCCTATCAGCAATCTACAAGGGAAGAGCCAGTGCTGGGCTTTCCTATCAGCAATCTACAAGGGAAAAGTCAGTGCTGGGCTTTTCGAATCAGCAATCTACAAGGGAAAAGTCAGTGCTGGGCTTTTCGAATCAGCAATCTACAAGGGAAAAGTCAGTGCTGGGCTTTCCTATCAGCAATCTACAAGGGAAAAGTCAGTGCTGGGCTTTCCTATCAGCAATCTACAAGGGAAGAGCCAGTGCTGGGCTTTCCTATCAGCCATCTACAAGGGAAAAGTCAGTGCTGGGCTTTCCTATCAGCAATCTACAAGGGAAGAGCCAGTGCTGGGCTTTCCTATCAGCCATCTACAAGGGAAAAGTCAGCGCTGGGCTTTCCTATCAGCAATCTACAAGGGAAAAGTCAGTGCTGGGCTTTCCTATCAGCAATCTGCAAGGGAAGAGCCAGTGCTGGGCTTTCCTATCAGCAATCTACAAGGGAAAAGTCAGCGCTGGGCTTTCCTATCAGCAATCTACAAGGGAAGAGCCAGTGCTGGGCTTTTCTTTTAATCTAAGGGGGAGGAGCCAGTGCCGGGCTCTCCTATCAGACAGCCAACATCTACTCCTCACACTGAATTACATTTTGTTTTCTTTATAAATTAAATCTTTATACAAATAATAGTATAAAATAATCCTTCATCGATTGAGAAACTTTAGGGACATATTTTGACATATCTTTAGGTTTCTTAGGTCTTCTTTAGCTATTTTTCTTTATTGTGATGAATTAATAATAGAGATTTTTCGATCAATATGATTGTTATATGAATGTATTGATTTTCGGTCACCCTGTGATTGGGGGAGGGGTGAGGATATTCTGATATAAACCTTTGGAAAGGTTTAAAATACATCGTACAATGGAAGCCTTGTCTGATGACAGGGCCTCTTATCCTTCACCGTTCTGTTCAATGAACAGCGCAAAGCTGATGGCCTCCATCATGGGAGCCTTGGAGTCTGCTACAGATCAGCCAGACAACAAGCCAACATGTCCAGCTCCCCTTGTCTCTTACCATCCCTACTTCATCCAGGAGACTGCCTGTCCCGCTGGATGGCCATCAGGTGGGGCCCCAGAATTTAGGAAGCACCATTACATGACACCTATCCTTGGCCAAGCAGGACACCCCCTCTCTAACTGGTCACTTGCAATGCTGCGGTCATGTGACCCTCCAGTCCCCAGTCTTCTCTCCTCTTCTGCTTCTAGTAGGTGTGGTCCTTCTTTGGCTGTTCGTGTCACTTCCTGTGGGACATAGACACTTCTTATTGGCTAGCAAGTGGTGGGGTTCTCTCAGGAACCAGAATAGGAGTAACGTCAGTCTGAGGGGCCACGACATCTGCAACACTGGATTGGTGGTTCCCACACCCAAAAACTGTGCTGGTGAATGATCTGGACGTAGGGGAGTATGAAAAACCATCCAGAATGGGTTGGGGGTGAAAGGAACGGATATTTTGGGTTCCCTCCTTTTGCTTGTGCACAGTAGTTATATAATGAAGAGGACCCTGTAGAGAACACCAATGATTGGGGTCACATGGGTTGTTCTAGATATTGCAGAGAGGAGTGAGGGAGGAGGACGATGTAGCGGTGAAAGAACATGGAGAATACAGAGGATTGGGGTCACATGGGGTTACTCCTCATTGGTTGTTCTAGATATTGTAGACAGGAGTGAGGGAGGAGGGTGATGTAGAGGTGGAGGGACATGGAGAACACAGAGCATTGGGGTGACATAGGGTCACTCCTCCTTTTGGGTTGTTCTAGATACTGTAGAGAGGAGTAAGGGAGGAGGGTGATGTAGATGTGGAAGGACATGGAGAACACAGAGGACTGGGGTAATATGGGAGTACTCCTCCTCATTGGAGGTTGTAGATATTGGAGACAGGAGTGAGGAAGGAGGGTGATGTAGTGATGGAAGGACATGAAGAACACGGGATTGGGGTCATATGGGGTCACTCCTCCTTATGGGTGGTTGTAGATATTGGAGAGTGGAGTGAGGAAGGAGGGTGATGTAGAGGTGGAAGTTCATGGAGAACACGGGATTGGGGTCACTCCTCCCCATTGGTGGTTGTAGATATTGGAGACAGGAGTGAGGTTGGAGGGTGATGTAGAGGTGGAAGGACATGGAGAACACGGGACTGGGGTCACTCTTCCCCATTGGTGGTTGTAGATATTGGAGACAGGAGTGAGGTTGGAGGGTGATGTAGAGGTGGAAGGACATGGAGAACACGGGATTGGGGTCACTCCTCCCCATGGGTGGTTGTAGATATTGGAGAGTGGAGTGAGGTTGGAGGGTGATGTAGAGGTGGAAGGACATGGAGAACACGGGATTGGGGTCACTCCTCCCCATTGGTGGTTGTAGATATTGGAGAGAGGAGTGAGGTTGGAGGGTGATGTAGAGGTGGAAGGACATGGAGAACACTGAGGACTGGGGTCACTCCTCCCCATTGGTGGTTGTAGATATTGGAGACAGGAGTGAGGAAGGAGGGTGATGTAGAGGTGGAAGTTCATGGAGAACACAGAGGATTGGGGTCACTCCTCCCCATTGGTGGTTGTAGATATTGGAGAGTGGAGTGAGGAAGGAGGGTGATGTAGAGGTGGAAGTTCATGGAGAACACGGAGGATTGGGGTCACTCCTCCCCATGGGTGGTTGTAGATATTGGAGACAGGAGTAAGGTTGGAGGGTGATGTAGAGGTGGAAGTTCATGGAGAACACAGAGGACTGGGGTCACTCCTCCCCATGGGTGGTTGTAGATATTGGAGACAGGAGTGAGGTTGGAGGGTGATGTAGAGGTGGAAGTTCATGGAGAACACGGGATTGGGGTCACTCCTCCCCATTGGTGGTTGTAGATATTGGAGAGAGGAGTGAGGTTGGAGGGTGATGTAGAGGTGGAAGGACATGGAGAACACAGAGGACTGGGGTCACTCCTCCCCATTGGTGGTTGTAGATATTGGAGAGAGGAGTGAGGTTGGAGGCTGATGTAGAGGTCGAAGGACATGGAGAACACAGAGGACTGGGGTCACTCCTCCCCATTGGTGGTTGTAGATATTGGAGAGAGGAGTGAGGTTGGAGGCTGATGTAGAGGTGGAAGTTCATGGAGAACACAGAGGACTGGGGTCACTCCTCCCCATTGGTGGTTGTAGATATTGGAGAGAGGAGTGAGGTTGGAGGGTGATGTAGAGGTGGAAGGACATGGAGAACACAGAGGACTGGGGTCACTCCTCCCCATTGGTGGTTTTTAGATATTGGAGAGAGGAGTGAGGTTGGAGGCTGATGTAGAGGTGGAAGTTCATGGAGAACACAGAGGACTGGGGTCACTCCTCCCCATTGGTGGTTGTAGATATTGGAGACAGGAGAGAGGTTGGAGGGTGATGTAGAGGTGGAAGGACATGGAGAACACAGAGGATTGGGGTCACTCCTCCCCATTGGTGGTTGTAGATATTGGAGACAGGAGAGAGGTTGGAGGGTGATGTAGAGGTGGAAGTTCATGGAGAACACAGAGGACTGGGGTCACTCCTCCCCATTGGTGGTTGTAGATATTGGAGACAGGAGAGAGGTTGGAGGGTGATGTAGAGGTGGAAGTTCATGGAGAACACAGAGGATTGGGGTCACTCCTCCCCATTGGTGGTTGTAGATATTGGAGACAGGAGTGAGGAAGGAGGGTGATGTAGAGGTGGAAGTTCATGGAGAACACAGAGGATTGGGGTCACTCCTCCCCATTGGTGGTTGTAGATATTGGAGACAGGAGTGAGGAAGGAGGGTGATGTAGAGGTGGAAGTTCATGGAGAACACAGAGGACTGGGGTCACTCCTCCCCATTGGTGGTTGTAGATATTGGAGACAGGAGTGAGGAAGGAGGGTGATGTAGAGGTGGAAGTTCATGGAGAACACAGAGGATTGGGGTCACTCCTCCCCATTGGTGGTTGTAGATATTGGAGAGTGGAGTGAGGAAGGAGGGTGATGTAGAGGTGGAAGTTCATGGAGAACACGGAGGATTGGGGTCACTCCTCCCCATGGGTGGTTGTAGATATTGGAGACAGGAGTAAGGTTGGAGGGTGATGTAGAGGTGGAAGTTCATGGAGAACACAGAGGACTGGGGTCACTCCTCCCCATGGGTGGTTGTAGATATTGGAGACAGGAGTGAGGTTGGAGGGTGATGTAGAGGTGGAAGTTCATGGAGAACACGGGATTGGGGTCACTCCTCCCCATTGGTGGTTGTAGATATTGGAGAGAGGAGTGAGGTTGGAGGGTGATGTAGAGGTGGAAGGACATGGAGAACACAGAGGACTGGGGTCACTCCTCCCCATTGGTGGTTGTAGATATTGGAGACAGGAGAGAGGTTGGAGGGTGATGTAGAGGTGGAAGGACATGGAGAACACAGAGGACTGGGGTCACTCCTCCCCATTGGTGGTTGTAGATATTGGAGACAGGAGTAAGGTTGGAGGGTGATGTAGAGGTGGAAGTTCATGGAGAACACAGAGGATTGGGGTCACTCCTCCCCATGGGTGGTTGTAGATATTGGAGAGAGGAGTGAGGTTGGAGGGTGATGTAGAGGTGGAAGGACATGGAGAACACAGAGGACTGGGGTCACTCCTCCCCATTGGTGGTTGTAGATATTGGAGAGAGGAGTGAGGTTGGAGGCTGATGTAGAGGTGGAAGTTCATGGAGAACACAGAGGACTGGGGTCACTCCTCCCCATTGGTGGTTGTAGATATTGGAGACAGGAGAGAGGTTGGAGGGTGATGTAGAGGTGGAAGTTCATGGAGAACACAGAGGACTGGGGTCACTCCTCCCCATTGGTGGTTGTAGATATTGGAGACAGGAGAGAGGTTGGAGGGTGATGTAGAGGTGGAAGGACATGGAGAACACAGAGGATTGGGGTCACTCCTCCCCATGGGTGGTTGTAGATATTGGAGACAGGAGAGAGGTTGGAGGGTGATGTAGAGGTGGAAGGACATGGAGAACACAGAGGACTGGGGTCACTCCTCCCCATTGGTGGTTGTAGATATTGGAGACAGGAGAGAGGTTGGAGGGTGATGTAGAGGTGGAAGGACATGGAGAACACAGAGGATTGGGGTCACTCCTCCCCATTGGTGGTTGTAGATATTGGAGAGTAGAGTGAGGTTGGAGGGTGATGTAGAGGTGGAAGGACATGGAGAACACAGAGGATTGGGGTCACTCCTCCCCATGGGTGGTTGTAGATATTGGAGAGAGGAGTGAGGTTGGAGGGTGATGTAGAGGTGGAAGGACATGGAGAACACAGAGGACTGGGGTCACTCCTCCCCATTGGTGGTTGTAGATATTGGAGAGAGGAGTGAGGTTGGAGGCTGATGTAGAGGTGGAAGTTCATGGAGAACACAGAGGACTGGGGTCACTCCTCCCCATTGGTGGTTGTAGATATTGGAGACAGGAGAGAGGTTGGAGGGTGATGTAGAGGTGGAAGGACATGGAGAACACAGAGGACTGGGGTCACTCCTCCCCATTGGTGGTTGTAGATATTGGAGACAGGAGTAAGGTTGGAGGGTGATGTAGAGGTGGAAGTTCATGGAGAACACAGAGGACTGGGGTCACTCCTCCCCATGGGTGGTTGTAGATATTGGAGAGAGGAGTGAGGTTGGAGGGTGATGTAGAGGTGGAAGGACATGGAGAACACGGGATGGGGGTCATATGGGGTTTATCAGGGAATTAGTAGACCAGACTGTGTGGACTGCACAGAGGAAACCCAAAACGCATGTAGGTGAAATAATAATAGTGTTTATTATAATAAGTGAAAACAAACAGTGCACTACCAACCACAAACAACAAACAATATATACAATGAATGAGAAATACCAGAATCATAAACAAAAGCCAGGCCGAGGTCATACACAGGGGAATCAGTAGATGGGTAAGGATGAGGAACCAGAGGGAGAGGACGGATGGATGGGCTGCAGAGCAGGGATCCCAGGCAAACAGGAGACAAGAGGGACAGGTCCAGGATGGGCGCAGGATCGGGAGAGATCAGGTCGGGTCAGATGCAGGATCAAGGTCAGAGTACAGGTAACACGGTCAGGGCACATGGAGAGAGATACCAAGGCACGCATGAGAGGGCTTGCCGGGTATTTATAAGACTGCAGTAATTGTCCTCATGTAACACCTGAGCGCAGGGAGTGTTGTCTGCTCCATACTGCCAGGATCCATCCGCTGGTGGACGCCAGTACTGCGGCCCAATGATGACATAACGCCAGCAGGGAAAGTCTCTTCTGACAGTTACAAACTGCCAGGAGACACCTGCTGGTGGACCTCAGTACTGCACGCCAAATGATGGATCTTACCACCGGGCGGACCCTTTCCTGACAGGATTACTCCTCCTCATTGGTTATTCTAGATCAGTGACTCTCAACCAGGGTTCCTCCAGAGGTTGTAGGGGTTCCTTCAGCATTGGGCCATTTCTGCCTCTCGGATAAGTTCCCACCGACACCATTGATCTTTTTAGCTCTCTGTAAGGGGGGTAATTCTTCCCAATGACCATCACACTAATGTATCATGAGTTGTAGATTTCAAATTTTTAGCAGGAGTTCCCCCCGAGACCGGAGAACTATTTCAAGGGTTTCTCTGTGTTGAAAAGGTTGAGAAAGGCTGATCTAGATATTGTAGAGAGCCTTATATAGTGTGGGGCGTGTACTTAACCCCCCTGAGCTATAATTGGCCACAGGCATCCAATTATGGCTCTCCTCGCGGTCGGCGCTGTGATTGGCCAAGCATGCGGGGTCACAGTGCATGCTTGGCCAATCATGAGCCAGCAATGCACTGCGATGGTGCAGTGCGTTGTGGGCCGTGAGCGCCACACGAATATGGCGCGAACGGCCCCACAGAGTTTTGGCTTCACGGAACAGCCGGTGTTGGAGTTGAACACCAAGCTCATCCCTACTGGAGAATGAGACTTCGGAATGTTGATGAGCCTCGCCTGGAGAAGGGGGGCGCTTTATAAGAGTAGCTTAGTAACAACTTTCGGTTCCTTACTGGAGTGGAGGTGAAACCTGATTGATAGCTCATAGCAGAGAGCTGGATACGGGGTCGCTATGGCGCCTCTTGAACACATTGGCGCTGTGCCCCTGTGCCCCTGTGCCCCTGGTTACTAATATTTACCATCCTAGACGGGCCGATGAGTCAGCCCTTTCTTTTCTTCCATTGTTTCCTTCATCTATAACATTGTCAGGTGATAATGGATGATGACTCAAGAAAATTCCCCGCTACCCGGCTCAGCATTCCAGGACTGGAACCAGCCGGGTCACTTCTACTGATCTTTTCTGCATCGTTACCAGGAGGGAGTGTGGAGGAGACACAGCAATTCTATAATCCAGACCCACAGGGGGCGCTCATCACTTCTGTCACACAGATTTATTATACCATTCCAGCTCCATCCATACATCTGATTTCTATATCACTTTGTCTCTGAGTCAGTTAATAATCTCCCTGACATATTTCACTCTCTGGGGGCACAGAATTACAGGCAGGCAGTGGGGTGTGTGATAATCTCCACATTCTCACCCGGGGTTCCTCCAGAGGTTCCTTGAGTAGTATGCAGTGAAAATCTGACCTGTTGCCTGATGGTCCTCCTTGCACGGTTCTAGGGCCGGTATCACCTCACAGAGTCAGTATTGGGGGCCAGTGGAGTCTCTGCGATAGGTAACCTCCTCTGACACAATTATCTTTAGAACTGCCTGCAAGGGTGACCTTCTTTCTGCTGACCACCAACGTGAGGGAGCTCTACCACGACCACCGACGTAAGGGAGCTCTACCATGACCACCGACGTGAGGGAGCTCTACCACGACCACCGACGTAGAGGAGCTCTACCACGACCACCAACGTGAGGGAGCTCTACCACGACCACCGACGTAGAGGAGCTCTACCACGACCACCGACGTAGAGGAGCTCTACCACGACCACCGACGTAAGGGAGCTCTACCATGACCACCGACGTAAGGGAGCTCTACCATGACCACCGACGTGAGGGAGCTCTACCATGACCACCGACGTAGGGGAGCTCTACCATGACCACCGACGTAAGGGAGCTCTACCATGACCACCGACGTGAGGGAGCTCTACCATGACCACCGACGTAAGGGAGCTCTACCATGACCACAAACGTGAGGGAGCTCTACCATGACCACCGACGTAGGGGAGCTCTACCATGACCACCAATGTAAGGGAGCTCTACCATGACCACCAATGTAGGGGAGCTCTACCATGACCACCGATGTAAGGAAGCTCTACCATGACCACCCACGTAAGGGAGCTCTACCATGACCACCGATGTAAGAGAGCTCTACCATGACCACCGACGTAAGGGAGCTCTACCATGGCCACAAACGTAAGGGAGCTCTACCATGACCATCGACATAAGGGAGCTCTACCATGACCACCGACGTAAGGGAGCTCTACCATGACCACCGACGTAAGGGAGCTCTACCATGACCACCGACGTAAGGGAGCTCTACCATGACCACCGACGTAGGGGAGCTCTACCATGACCACCGACGTAAGGTGGCTCTACCCAGGAGGTTACGGTGCATAGTTGGCTATAGCCATGTGCAGTTTTTGTTGCTCCAAATTGGAATTTGCCCAATTTTTTTCTTTATTCAGAGATTTAGATGTATCTGAATTTCCGAATTACAAAAGTAACAAATGTAAACAAATCCAAAACAATGAAACAAAATGTTGTTTGAATCGAATTTGAAAACAAGAATAGAATAAAAAAAAAATAAAAAAATAAAAGAAATAGAAAAGAATAGATATAAAAAATAAAATACTGTAGAATAATTTAGAAAATAATCGTCTTCTGAATTACAATAGTTTAAATTTGAATAGAATAGATAAGAAAAGAATTGAAAAGAAAAAAATTAGAATAGAATAAAATGGGGTATAACTGTCTTCTGACATTTGAATGGAATAGAAAGGAAAATAATAAAATAGAAAAGAATGGAACAAAATAAAATGGAAGGAATGGAAGCGTGTTCGGGAAGGTCGGTAGTGAAGGTGTTAAGCTGTACGGTGATCGGTAACGACATCATGACAGGTGGCTCCGCCCATTCTCATCCATCAGGAAGTGAGCTCCTCCCCCATATACAAACATCTTCTCTTTCCCCGGAGGGTGACGTCACATAGTTGTGTTTGGTGGCGTCTCCTCCTAGGATACGGCATATACTGGAAGACACTGTGATGAGATATTTCCAATGGGAACAAATCTAAAGGGATGCAGACCCTGACACTTTCCTCATTGGATCCCTGCAGGTGCAGCAGCCGATTGATATGTAGCGCCTGCTCCTGAAGAGCACTCGCTGTGTGTTTTTCTCTATTTAACATTCCTAGAATCGCAGTTTGGTTTTGGGTTTAATTATACCGAATTATGGTTTCAGTACCAGTCTGTCTGGATTGCACTGTGTTCTTCTTGGCCATTGGTGGCGCTGTCATCACAGGCAGGTGTGAGAACGCAGTTCAGCTGGGCGTATTGAGTGCCATTCTTTCTCGGAACCAACCCAGTGGGTGTATCATCCTGCTGTGCATTCTGGGAGAGGGTACTTAAGGTACTGAGATCATGTGCTTCTGGGTTCAGAGGCCAGAGGATTTTTCTGTCTGTTTGGTCCTGGTCCTCCTGACCAGCCCCCATGGCCCTCATGGCCTGGGGCTCGGATCCATCCAATTCCGAGTCTCTGGGCTGGCTAGCCCGGGGCAAAGTAACTGGAAGGAGGATTCGGAGGTGGTGCCATCTCATCTGTGGAGAGGCCCAGCAACTGGAGAAGCAACCAGGGGAGGACTTTTCGGGAGAAGGCCACGCTGAAAGCTGACTTCTCAGAAGGAGCCTGGAGGCTCAGTTGAAAGACCCCAAGTGAATCTACACTCGTACGGTATCGCCGGACCGGCTGCGAGATACCGGTACCGTATGATGGCTCTCTAAGTTTTTCTATGTCCTTCAGTTTACTACAAGTGTTCTACAACAAGTCTGTGGCGGAGGCTTCACTCTATCTGAACACTCTATTGGCTGCTAGGCCTGGTGAGAGGAGGTCTATCCGGCAGCGGTGGGAGGAGGTCTATCCGGTGGCGGTGAGAGGAGGTCTATCCGGTGGCGGTGAGACGAGGTCTGTCCGGTGGCGGTGAGACGAGGTCTGTCCGGTGGCGGTGAGACGAGGTCTGTCCGGTGGCGGTGAGACGAGGTCTGTCCGGTGGCGGTGAGAGGAGGTCTGTCCGGTGGCGGTGAGAGGAGGTCTGTCCGGTGGCGGTGAGAGGAAGTCTGTCCGGTGGCGGTGAGAGGAGGTCTATCCGGTGGCGGTGAGAGGAGGTCTATCCGGTGGCGGTGAGAGGAGGTTTATCCGGTGGCGGTGCAATGAAGTCTATCCGGTGGCGGTGAGAGGAGGTCTATCCGGTGGCGGTGAGAGGAGGTCTATCCGGTGGCGGTGAGAGGAGGTCTATCCGGTGGCGGTGCAATGAAGTCTATCCGGTAGCGGTGAGAGGAGGTCTATCCGGTGGCGGTGAGATGAAGTCTATCCGGTGGCGGTGAGAGGAGGTCTATCCGGTGGCGGTGAGAGGAGGTCTATCCGGTAGCGGTGAGAGGAGGTCTATCCGGTGGGGGTGAGGGGAGGTCTATCCGGTGGGGGTGAGAGGAGGTCTATACGGTAGCGGTGAGAGGAGGTCTATCCGGTAGCGGTGAGAGGAGGTCTATCCGGTAGCGGTGAGAGGAGGTCTATCCGGTGGGGGTGAGAGGAGGTCTATCCGGTAGCGGTGAGAGGAGGTCTATCCGGTGGCGGTGAGAGGAGGTCTATCCGGTGGGGGTGAGAGGAGGTCTATCCGGTAGCGGTGAGAGGAGGTCTATCCGGTAGTGGTGAGAGGAGGTCTATTCGGTAGCGGTGAGAGGAGGTCTATCCGGTGGGGGTGAGAGGAGGTCTATCCGGTGGGGGTGAGAGGAGGTCTATCCGGTAGCGGTGAGAGGAGGTCTATCCGGAAGCGGTGAGAGGAGGTCTATCCGGTAGTGGTGAGAGGAGGTCTATCCGGTGGGGGTGAGAGGAGGTCTATCCGGTGGCGGTGAGAGGAGGTCTATCCGGTGGCGGTGAGAGGAGGTCTATCCGGTAGCGGTGAGAGAAGGTCTATCCGGTAGCGGTGAGAGAAGGTCTATCCGGTGGGGGTGAGAGGAGGTCTATCCGGTAGCGGTGAGAGGAGGTCTATCCGGTGGGGGTGAGAGGAGGTCTATCCGGTGGGGGTGAGAGGAGGTCTATCCGGTAGCGGTGAGAGGAGGTCTATCCGGTGGGGGTGAGAGGAGGTCTATCCGGTGGGGGTGAGAGGAGGTCTATCCGGTAGTGGTGAGAGGAGGTCTATCCGGTAGCGGTGAGAGGAGGTCTATCCGGTAGCGGTGAGAGGAGGTCTATCCGGTAGCGTTGAGAGGAGGTCTATCCGGTGGGGGTGAGAGGAGGTCTATCCGGTGGCGGTGAGAGGAGGTCTATCCGGTAGCGGTGAGAGGAGGTCTATCCGGTAGAGGTGAGAGGAGGTCTATCCGGTGGGGGTGAGAGGAGGTCTATCCGGTAGCGGTGAGAGGAGGTCTATCCGGTGGCGGTGAGAGGAGGTCTATCCGGTAGCGGTGAGAGGAGGTCTATCCGGTAGCGGTGAGAGGAGGTCTATCCGGTAGCGGTGAGAGGAGGTCTATCCGGTGGCGGTGAGAGGAGGTCTATCCGGTAGCGGTGAGAGGAGGTCTATCCGGTAGCGGTGAGAGGAGGTCTATCCGGTAGAGGTGAGAGGAGGTCTATCCGGTGGGGGTGAGAGGAGGTCTATCCGGTAGCGGTGAGAGGAGGTCTATCCGGTGGGGGTGAGAGGAGGTCTATCCGGTAGCGGTGAGAGGAGGTCTATCCGGTGGGGGTGAGAGGAGGTCTATCCGGTGGGGGTGAGAGGAGGTCTATCCGGTGGCGGTTAGAGGAGGATTTTCCGGTGGTGGTGAGAGGAGGTCTATCCGGTAGCGGTGAGAGGAGGTCTATCCGGTAGCGGTGAGAGAAGGTCTATCCGGTGGGGGTGAGAGGAGGTCTATCCGGTAGCGGTGAGAGAAGGTCTATCCGGTAGTGGTGAGAGAAGGTCTATCCGGTAGTGGTGAGAGGAGGTCTATCCGGTAGCGGTGAGAGAAGGTCTATCCGGTAGTGGTGAGAGGAGGTCTATCCGGTAGCGGTGAGAGGAGGTCTATCCGGTGGGGGTGAGAGGAGGTCTATCCGGTAGCGGTGAGAGGAGGTCTATCCGGTGGGGGTGAGAGGAGGTCTATCCGGTGGCGGTTAGAGGAGGATTTTCTGGTGGTGGTGAGAGGAGGTCTATCCGGTAGCGGTGAGAGGAGGTCTATCCGGTAGCGGTGAGAGAAGGTCTATCCGGTGGGGGTGAGAGGAGGTCTATCCGGTAGCGGTGAGAGAAGGTCTATCCGGTGGGGGTGAGAGGAGGTCTATCTGGTGGGGGTGAGAGAAGGTCTATCCGGTAGTGGTGAGAGGAGGTCTATCCGGTAGCGGTGAGAGGAGGTCTATCCGGTAGCGGTGAGAGGAGGTCTATCCGGTAGCGGTGAGAGGAGGTCTATCCGGTGGGGGTGAGAGGAGGTCTATCCGGTAGCGGTGAGAGGAGGTCTATCCGGTGGCGGTGAGAGGAGGTCTATCCGGTAGCGGTGAGAGGAGGTCTATCCGGTAGCGGTGAAAGGAGGTCTATCCGGTAGAGGTGAGAGGAGGTCTATCTGGTGGGGGTGAGAGGAGGTCTATCCGGTAGCGGTGAGAGGAGGTCTATCCGGTGGGGGTGAGAGGAGGTCTATCCGGTGGCGGTTAGAGGAGGATTTTCCGGTGGTGGTGAGAGGAGGTCTATCCGGTAGCGGTGAGAGGAGGTCTATCCGGTAGTGGTGAGAGAAGGTCTATCCGGTAGTGGTGAGAGGAGGTCTATCCGGTAGCGGTGAGAGGAGGTCTATCCGGTAGCGGTGAGAGGAGGTCTATCCGGTAGCGGTGAGAGGAGATCTATCCGGTAGCGGTGAGAGGAGATCTATCCGGTAGCGGTGAGAGGAGGTCTATCCGGTAGCGGTGAGAGGTCTATCCGGTAGCGGTGAGAGGAGATCTATCCGGTAGCGGTGAGAGGAGGTCTATCCGGTAGCGGTGAGAGGTCTATCCGGTAGCGGTGAGAGGAGGTCTATCCGGTAGCGGTGAGAGGAGGTCTATCCGGTAGTGGTGAGAGGAGGTCTATCCGGTAGCGGTGAGAGGAGGTCTATCCGGTAGTGGTGAGAGAAGGTCTATCCGGTAGCGGTGAGAGGAGGTCTATCCGGTAGCGGTGAGAGGAGGTCTATCCGGTGGCGGTGAGAGGAGGTCTATCCGGTAGTGGTGAGAGGAGGTCTATCCGGTGGTGGTGAGAGAAGGTCTATCCGGTGGTGGTGAGAGGAGGTCTATCCGGTGGTGGTGAGAGGAGGTCTATCCGGTGGTGGTGAGAGGAGGTCTATCCGGTGGTGGTGAGAGAAGGTCTATCCGGTGGTGGTGAGAGGAGGTCTATCCGGTGGTGGTGAGAGAAGGTCTATCCGGTGGTGGTGAGAGGAAGTCTATCCGGTGGTGGTGAGAGGAGGTCTATCCGGTGGTGGTGAGAGGAGGTCTATACGGTGGTGGTGAGAGAAGGTCTATCCGGTGGTGGTGAGAGGAGGTCTATCCGGTGGTGGTGAGAGAAGGTCTATCCGGTGGTGGTGAGAGAAGGTCTATCCGGTGGTGGTGAGAGGAGGTCTATCCGGTGGTGGTGAGAGGAGGTCTATCCGGTGGTGGTGAGAGGAGGTCTATCCGGTGGTGGTGAGAAAAGGTCTATCCGGTGGTGGTGAGAGGAGGTCTATCCGGTGGTGGTGAGAGAAGGTCTATCCGGTGGTGGTGAGAGAAGGTCTATCCGGTAACGGTGAGAGGAGGTCTATCCGGTAGCGGTGAGAGGAGGTCTATCCGGTAGAGGTGAGAGGAGGTCTACCCGGTGGGGGTGAGAGGAGGTCTATCCGGTAGCGGTGAGAGGAGGTCTATCCGGTAGCGGTGAGAGGAGGTCTATCCGGTGGTGGTGAGAGGAGGTCTATCCGGTAGCGGTGAGAGGAGGTCTATCCGGTAGCGGTGAGAGGAGGTCTATCCGGTAGCGGTGAGAGGAGGTCTATCCGGTAGTGGTGAGAGGAGGTCTATCCGGTGGCGGTGAGAGGAGGTCTATCCGGTAGCGGTGAGAGGAGGTCTATCCGGTAGCGGTGAGAGGAGGTCTATCCGGTAGCGGTGAGAGGAGGTCTATCCGGTGGTGGTGAGAGGAGGTCTATCCGGTGGTGGTGAGAGAAGGTCTATCCGGTGGTGGTGAGAGAAGGTCTATCCGGTAACGGTGAGAGGAGGTCTATCCGGTAGCGGTGAGAGGAGGTCTATCCGGTAGAGGTGAGAGGAGGTCTATCCGGTGGGGGTGAGAGGAGGTCTATCCGGTAGCGGTGAGAGGAGGTCTATCCGGTAGCGGTGAGAGGAGGTCTATCCGGTGGTGGTGAGAGGAGGTCTATCCGGTAGCGGTGAGAGGAGGTCTATCCGGTAGCGGTGAGAGGAGGTCTATCCGGTAGCGGTGAGAGGAGGTCTATCCGGTAGTGGTGAGAGGAGGTCTATCCGGTGGCGGTGAGAGGAGGTCTATCCGGTAGCGGTGAGAGGAGGTCTATCCGGTAGCGGTGAGAGGAGGTCTATCCGGTAGCGGTGAGAGGAGGTCTATCCGGTGGTGGTGAGAGGAGGTCTATCCGGTGGTGGTGAGAGGAGGTCTATCCGGTGGTGGTGAGAGAAGGTCTATCCGGTGGTGGTGAGAGAAGGTCTATCCGGTAACGGTGAGAGGAGGTCTATCCGGTAGCGGTGAGAGGAGGTCTATCCGGTAGAGGTGAGAGGAGGTCTATCCGGTGGGGGTGAGAGGAGGTCTATCCGGTAGCGGTGAGAGGAGGTCTATCCGGTAGCGGTGAGAGGAGGTCTATCCGGTAGCGGTGAGAGGAGGTCTATCCGGTAGCGGTGAGAGGAGGTCTATCCGGTGGCGGTGAGAGGAGGTCTATCCGGTAGCGGTGAGAGGAGGTCTATCCGGTAGCGGTGAGAGGAGGTCTATCCGCTAGCGGTGAGAGGAGGTCTATCCGCTAGCGGTGAGAGGAGGTCTATCCGCTAGCGGTGAGAGGAGGTCTATCCGGTAGTGGTGAGAGGAGGTCTATCCGGTGGCGGTGAGAGGAGGTCTATCCGGTAGCGGTGAGAGGAGGTCTATCCGGTAGCGGTGAGAGGAGGTCTATCCGGTAGCGGTGAGAGGAGGTCTATCCGGTAGCGGTGAGAGGAGGTCTATCCGGTGGTGGTGAGAGGAGGTCTATCCGGTGGTGGTGAGAGGAGGTCTATCCGGTGGTGGTGAGAGGAGGTCTATCCGGTGGTGGTGAGAGGAGGTCTATCCGGTGGTGGTGAGAGGAGGTCTATCCGGTGGCGGTGAGAGGAGGTCTATCCGGTAGGGGTGAGAGGAGTTCTATCCGGTAGCGGTGAGAGGAGGTCTATCCGGTGGTGGTGAGAGGAGGTCTATCCGGTAGGGGTGAGAGGAGGTCTATCCGGTGGTGGTGAGAGGAGGTCTATCCGGTGGTGGTGAGAGGAGGTCTATCCGGTGGTGGTGAGAGGAGGTCTATCCGGTAGAGGTGAGAGGAGGTCTATCCGGTGGTGGTGAGAGGAGGTCTATCCGGTAGAGGTGAGAGGAGGTCTATCCGGTGGTGGTGAGAGGAGGTCTATCCGGTGGTGGTGAGAGAAGGTCTATCCGGTGGCGGTGAGGATCCAGTTGTGAATGGCCATACTCTGGATTTCTATAGTGAGAGACTTCCTACTTTGAATAAGTTCCAAAAGTACCTGAACTTCCCACCTAAACCCTCATTCAGAGACTGATATTTGCAAAAAGGAGTAGACAAAACAAATTCCTTGCATTGGATCCGGTGTCAGTTTCTACAATCCTTTGGGCCATGAACCTCGGGAAACCCCTAGAGGCACACGAGGTCAGGAAGGTAACGGTGAGCCCAATAAAATCAGCCGCTCCTTCGGGGGTCAGCGCTACCGATAATTCTGACGTCACATGGACACAGACAATCACACAGGGATATCTTCAGAAGGACAAAAGGCAGGAATCTGCTACAAGCTCCGCCCTCTCCCTCAATGTACACCAATCACAGGGGGAGGAGCTTATTTCTCAACAAAAGTGGAGTTACACTTTTAGCCCTCGTTCACACTCAAGTGATTTGCCCTGTAATTGGACAGGTCCCATCACATGACAAGTCACAGCCTATTGCCGGTGTTCTGTCAGAATCGGTGACCCGTCAGATTAGGTAAGGGAAGTCACGTTTCCTCAGCTGTGCATGCGTTGCACCGCTACGAGGTTCCCAAATCTGACAGATCACCTACGGTCAGAAAGTGTCAGCGGCCATCTTACTACACCCAGCTACGTCTGGAATTTCAGAGTAATTTTAGCAATAGAGTGATTGGATATAAATAATTATTATATAGTGACATCTGTGATTGGATGTTACATTTGTAAAGAAGCTGGACACCAGCAGTAGGAAGGTGGCGGGGGCCATGTTGGTACACCCAGCAGTAGGAAGATGGCAGAGATCGTGCTGGTACACCCCGCAGTAAGAACGTGGCAAAGGACATGTTGGTACATCCCGCAGTAGGAAGGTGATGGAGATCATGTTGGTACATCAAACAGTAGGAAGGTGGCAGAGGCCATGTTGGTACACCCTGCAGTAGGAACATGGCAGAGGCCGTGTTGGTACACCCTCCAGTAGGAAGGTTGTGGAGGCCGTGTTGGTACACCCTCCAGTAGGAAGGTGGCGGAGGCCGTGCTGGTACACCCTGCAGTAAGAAAGTGGAGGACGCCATATTGGTATACCCTGCACTCAGCACTAAACATCGAGGCTTTGGAAATGTAACATGAAAACAGCATCACAAATATTAATAACTATATTGATCTATATACGCTCACTTTATTTGTTAAATGATTGTGATATTCCAGACGTAGCTGGGTGTAGTAAGATGTCCGCTGGTGCCTCCTGACTGCAGCTGTTCTGTCAGACCTGCTACGCATGCGCAGGAAGTATTCAGCTGACAGACGGCCCTTCCATTACCTAATCTGATGGGTTGCCGATTCTGACAGAACACCGGCCATGGCACCGCTCCGAGTTTGCGGCACCCATTTATAAAAGCAGTTCCTGCACTACATTGGCCGATTTCAGGTGCGAGTGCAGGGAGCCGCTGACCACCCTCCACCGTCACACCCCAATTCTGGGTTCACCCGCAGTATTCTAAAGATGTGTTTAATGTGAACGAGGGATCATAGTTTCATAGTTAGTAAGGTTGAATAAAGACACCAGTCCATCCAGTTCATCCGGAGTGAGTGTCTACAATTGTCCCTATCCCTGTACATTGCACACTCATCAGTCCCTACCCTCAGGGAGCGCCACAATCCAAGGTCCCCATTCATATACTAGGGACAATTTTGGACAGAAGCCAATTAACCTTCCTGCATGTCTTTGGATCAATCTGTTTTATTTTTTTTGTAAGCAGAGACCTTGGAGAATAAAATGGCGGCCCTTGTAATATTTTATGTATGTGTGCGGCGGTTTTTGAAAGGAATTTTTTGGGGAAAAAATACACTTTAATTAATAATAAAACATAAAGTCCGATTTCTTCTATAAAATATAAAGGAGGACGTTACATCGAGTCTATAGATACCAAACAGGTCACTCTTTATTCCTCTATGGGGCAGAGCTCTGAGGTGGGAGGTCCTCTCTCTCTGGGGGCGGGTCTATGATGAGGTGGGAGGTGCTCTCTCTCTCTGGGGGCGGGTCTATGATGAGGTGGGAGGTGCTCTCTCTCTGGGGGCGGGTCTATGATGAGGTGGGAGGTGCTCTCTCTCTCTGGGGGCGGGTCTATGATGAGGTGGGAGGTGCTCTCTCTCTGGGGGCGGGTCTATGATGAGGTGGGAGGTGCTCTCTCTCTCTGGGGGCGGGTCTATGATGAGGTGGGAGGTGCTCTCTGTGGGGGCGGGGCTCCAGTACAAGCCTCATGGTTCAGGCCATACCTGGTGTCACATTCTCCGATACTAACCAACAAAATGGCCGCCTCCGAGGTGGCGACACCTTTGTCCCGGTTGGTCGCTGTGCTGTGAAGTTCGGTCTTCCTGTGTCGGACTTCTATTGATTTGCCGGTTTTGTGTTCGGCCAACAATTCCTCATAATCTCCCATTACTGCGGAGTTTAAATAATCCGGAGTTCCTGATTGGTTGGAGTAACATGACAAACATGACAGCACACGTGACGTCTTCACGATCTGACGCAAGACAACTCGGTTGCTAGGAGACCACGCTGACGTCTCCGCTCGTACGTCGCGTTTTTTCGTATGTAAGCTGCGCGCCCGGGAACCAATGAGAAAAGGAGACACGCCGCGAGGCCCCGCCCGTTGCTGACGTGCATCTTCAGAGGCCACGCCCTGGGTAAAGAGCGGCGGCCGCGGGAGCCTATGGGGGAGCAGGCCGTGGAGGCGGGGCATGCGTGACGCGGTGATGTCATGACGGTGCAGTGTACGCCATGTTGATAGGTGACGCATTGTGTATTCCCGCCCGCAACCGGTGAGGAGGAGAAGAGCGGAGAGAGGTGAGGAGACCCGGGGGGGGAGGGAAGTTACCCTTGTGGAGTCCTCTCCCCGGAGACGGACGGTTGTAGTTCGGTGGGGGCAAGGTTTCCGTTGACAACCGCCTCTCCGGTATAGGGGGTCGGCGTCAGAAGAACCGGAAGTGAGGTGAGGGGGAAGGGAAGGGATCACACCTCTCTATATACTGAGGAGAAGAGATAATCTCCTCATATGTCGGGGGACACCAGAGATTCCCCATCACTTCCTGTTTTAGTTTATAGGGACAGGAAGTGATGGAAATCTCTGCACCGGGGACACCTCCCTCTACTCTCCATCCAGTATGGGACGTGTATAGTTATGTATCATACACACAGACACATATTTATATAACACCTGCTATGTGCTCCATCACTTACCTACTGGGGGCAGGAGGGGCATCTGCCCCGGGCACTGTGGTATGTGGGGGGGCAGGAGGGGCGTCTGCCCCGGGCACTGTGGTATGTGGGGGGGCAGGAGGGGCGTCTGCCCCGGGCACTGTGGTATGTGGGGGGGCAGGAGGGGCGTCTGCCCCGGGCACTGTGGTATGTGGGGGGGCAGGAGGGGCGTCTGCCCCGGGCACTGTGGTATGTGGGGGGGCAGGAGGGGCGTCTGCCCCGGGCACTGTGGTATGTGGGGGGGCAGGAGGGGCGTCTGCCCCGGGCACTGTGGTATGTGGGGGGGCAGGAGGGGCGTCTGCCCCGGGCATTGTGGTATGTGGGGGGCAGGAGGGGCGTCTGCCCCGGGCATTGTGGTATGTGGGGGGCAGGAGGGGCGTCTGCCACGGGCACTGTGGTATGTGGAGGGGGGGGGCAGGAGGGTCGTCTGCACACAGGTAAGCATTTCATCACCTCTGATGTATAACCCCTCCCCTCAGTGTCATTAGTACAGTGACAGTGCATAGTATCACTGTATTGGTGGTGGGGGAGGTGGCAGTAGAACTCCTCTAGATTTTGTGGTGTTTTTCTGCTGTCATAGCGGCTCTTTGGCTCTCCTATTCAGGAGGGGGGGGGGGGTGGGGCACTTTTATCACCCTACAAGGGGTTAAACTCGCCCGTGTGGCACCCCCGCTACTGAGGCACTTTACAGGTACTTCGGCAGCGCTGCTCAATTATTACAATGCAAAGGGGGGAGGGGGTGTATGGAGACGTTTTTTGTAAGGCCCCGCCCCCCTCAGGGTGAGCTCCAATCACAGATGATCTCCATTATTGGTGAGTGGTGATCACATGATGTGTATACAATGTATCCTCCTATCAGGGCACACGGGATGGATTTGTCTTTTCCCCTCCCCCTCCATCCATCGTGTGGCGGCTGCATTCACCCCCCGGTGACACACATGTCCTTCTGTATTACATCCCCCACTCTGGAGGAAGGAGCACAGGGGGGACAGCTCTGTCAGTCTGGGGTGTTTATTGGCTGAACTGGATGGACTTTTTTTTCTGCCGGACTATCAGATTTACCTACACTAACCGAATGCTCACCCTTTATAGATGTCCCACCCATCTCCTTCTTTCTGCCAATCCCATGCTTCTCTTCACTGTTCATTCCTTGGCTCCTCCCTCTTCATGTAATCACCTGACACAAGGGGGAGGGGGTCTCTAGAGATCATGTGACTTCTGTGTGTTGATTCTTTGGCTCCTCCCATGCTTTAGTCACATGACCGGTAGGGATGTAGTGGTGACGATGATCCGGAGGGTGTGATTTTCCTCCATACACAATGAAGGGACACATGGCTCCGCCCCCCTCCTGTGTGATCCCCGCTGTCATAGTGATCCCCACACAGGAGAGGTGCGGGACAGGAAATCGCATTCCTCTTCATGTCGCATACAGTGGGGGGCGGGGTTTACTTTCTACAGACTGGAAGTATCGGTGCATCCATACTGACATGGGGGGCGGAGTGTAGAGATCATGTGACTTCTTCTCCCCTACGTTTTGGTTTTATATCTCACTTCGGGGGATGGGTGCCGCCATCGTGCTCGCTCTAATTCTCTCCTCCTCTCCTGTGTAGTTTTATGAAGTTTTGATCGTCATGTTCAACAAATCGTTCACCTCTCCGTTCGGCGGAGGCACCGGAGCCTTCGGAGCCACATCTACCTTTGGACAAAGTAAGTCCCAGTCTATCCTGAACCATGGGGGGAGGGTGTAAGAGGGGGGATTATCAGGGAATGGACCATGGAAGGGGGGAGGTCATAGAGGGACCATGTTAGGGGTATGGGGGGGGCATAGAGGGACCATGCAAGGGGTATGGAGGGACCATGGAAGGGGGGTTCATAGAGGGACCATGGGTGAACAGCCAATGGGGAACCATGGAAGGGGGGGTGGGGGGAGTCATAGAGGGACCATGGAAGGGGGGGGTCATAGAGGGACCATGTAAGGTGTATGGAGGGACCATGGAAGGGGGGGGTCATAGAGGGACCATGTAAGGTGTATGGAGGGACCATGGAAGGGGGGGTCATAGAGGGACCATGTAAGGTGTATGGAGGGACCATGGAAGGGGGGGTCATAGAGGGACCATGTAAGGTGTATGGAGGGACCATGGAAGGGGGGGTCATAGAGGGACCATGTAAGGTGTATGGAGGGACCATGGAAGGGGGGGTCATAGAGGGACCATGTAAGGTGTATGGAGGGACCATGGAAGGGGGGGGGGGGGGGTCATAGAGGGACTATGTAAGGTGTATGGAGGGACCATGGAAAGGGGGGGGGGGGTCATAGAGGGACCATGTAAGGTGTATGGAGGGACCATGGAAGGGGGGTTCATAGAGGGACCATGGGTGAACAGCCAATGGAGGGACTATGGGGGGGAGGGGTGTCATAGAGGGGTTTTGGAGTTCCCATGGGGGAGCTGACCATAGAAGGGTCATAGAGGGTCCACAGAGGGGAGGGCTCTGGTGGTTGGATGACGGTGTCTCTCTGGTTTTAAGAAAGCCGGGTTCTGTCCACTGATTGGTGTGAGCGATGATCCTCCAGGGAGGGGCCTCAGTCGTCTTCCCCACCCCCCGATCCATCGGGCCCAACCTTCAAGAGGAGGACCCCACCCCCCGATCCATCGGGCCCAACCTTCAAGAGGAGGACCCCACCGCCCGACCCATCGGGCTCAACCCCCGGGGGGGGGGGGAAACCGCACCGCCCGACCCATCGGGCTCAACCTCCGGGGGGGGGGGAACCCCATCGCCCGACCCATCAGGCCCAACCCCCAGGGGGGGAACCCCACCGCCCGACCCATCGCAGAAAGTCTCTGTGGAAAGACAGAAAGGGGTGGGGGGGGTGTAAGGAAATCTGTCATTTGCAGTATAGAAAAAAAAAGTCCAGTGTGAAGTAGCCCCCCCCCCCCCCCCCCCCAAGTCACATGTCGATCCCACCAATCAGAATTGAGTATAAATTTCACAGGTTGGAGAGCTATTGTGGAGTTGAAGTTGGGTGTCCTCATAGAGAAAACCTGCTGGTCATGTTGGGGGGGGGGGGGGGGGGGGGGTGATTAGGCTGTGTGGACTGTGCTCTGGTGTCCAGTAGTGGGGGTTGGTGGCCACGTGCCCCGGTGTCCTGCTTTAGTCTTCAGCTTTGTTGTATGTTCTTGGTCTGGAGTAGTGATAAAGGTTGGGCTAATTTCTGAGGCACTGTCATCCTCCTGGGGGTGGGGTGGGGTTGGGCTTATGGCTCGGTCCTCCCCTTCTGGGGGGGGGGGGGGTTGGGCCCGATTGATCGGGGGGTGGGGTCCTCCTCTTGAAGGTTGGGTCACTCTCATGTATCCTGTTCTCTGTATACAGATGCTGGATTTGGCACAACACAGGCGACCGGATTTGGGACAACGTCGGCGTTTGGAGCAAATAACAGTGGCGGATTGTTTGGAACCACACAGAATAAACCAGGTGAGGTGTCCGGCGGTGCCGCCGCGTGTTCTGTATGACGGGGGTGGTGCTTCTCACCGTCTACAACACTTTTTTACTTTATCAGTTTATGGATTGCGGCGCACCCTCCAGGTACCGGAGGTGGAAGCGAATACTACTGAACAGATCCCATGTGCAGAGCTGTAGATTTGTCACCAGGACTGGAGGACGAGTCTTCCAATGGGGACATCGGTCCTGGTGACAACTTACAGGGGAATTCCCTCACTTCCTGTCGTCTGTGAGAAGGTGAAGGAACACAATGCTGGTTCAAAATGATAATTAGAACTAAGACTTTATGGGTTCACCAAAGCCAATCGAATGACTTGTGTCTCTAAGCATGGCGCTATTCTTTATACCGCGAGGTGCAGTAAATAATAAAACGCGCATATCCGAATGTCTGCATAAATCATCTCCAGTCTCCTGATCACAGACCAGGGGGGGAGGGGAGACTGTCCTCCGTAGTCCTTCAGGTGGAGAGGACTTCTCTGCACACGGCTCACTTCATCAGGAAGATAAAGATCACCGATTTTATTCTCTTTCCGCATTTCAAAAGAAATGGTTTATTTTCTCTGTAGATGGAGAGATTATATGTGGAGCCCCCAAAATTTCCACTCATCGCATTGGGCGAGTGGAAATGAGCGGAGGGCGAGTGTGGAGCCACATCCGGGGGAGGGGTTGAATGGGAGCCGATAATTTATTTTCTTTTGTTCACTGCTGGACACAGCTCCAATAATCCTGACCATCGGGTTATTACGCCACCTTCAGGAGAGGACTGGCAGAACATGTAATACATGTGAAAACACAACTGTACAGCTCCGCCCAGGGGGCGGTCCCTCTGGTAGTAACCCCCCAGCCTGCTTCCTGCAGCTCCAGTTTTTTTTTTCCTGCCTAGTGAAGAAGGATCTAGGCTCCCTGCTGGGATTTTTTTTCCTAGAATTTTTGCCGTTTGTGCAAAATTTTGATCCTGTGATCTGCTATCAACAGGCGGCTGGATATTATAGATCCTTGTGGTCTCACCAGCCTCGCCATTGAGCGTGTGCAGACCAGAGCTCCACGCTTGGGTCGGCCTTGACATGCCCCTCAGGCTCCGGGGTGGCCGGTGAGCGAACGCTCTGTCATCTGTCTCTCTGCTGGTGTCTGTGGGCTCTGCATGTGCCACCGCCATTTTCTGTTAGTCTCTGTGTACAGCATGGCCGTCGGCCATTTTCTCGTAGTCCAGCGGCCATTGTCCTAGTGATGGGGTTTCCCGCAACTGACCTTCTCGGTCCCCAAAAGAATAGCGGTGCATTACCCCTTTTGAGGAGAGCCTTCTTAAAAAGTGGTCGGCTCCTCCGGTCGTGGACACCCCCCCCCCCCCCACTATCCAGGTTACATAAAGTAACCACGATCCCGGTAGAGGGGACTCCTGCATTTTAAGGACCTCATGAACAGGAATGCCGAGGCAGTGGTACGTTCCTTGTATCGCTGACCCCACTACCGCAAACGACCGGTTTTGGCCACAGCGCTAGTGTCGCAGACACTTACTGAGTGGGCAAAGCTATTGCACCGCAAATTGGAGGAGCAGCAGGCTTCCCCTGTCTACGTGGAACTAGCAGACCAATTAGTGCACAGCCTTAAGTACGTTTTGTGATATGGCCCTGGATACACTTCCCCCTGCTATCCAGGGCTTCAGTGTCAGCAGTGGTGCTGCGGTGCCTGATTTGGCTGAAATGCTGGTCTGCGGGCCAGGCATCTAAAAAAAATAAAAAAGCCTTGATGGATTTACCCTTCCTTGGTGAGCGGCTCTTTGGAGACTTGTTGGGTGACATTATTAAGAATGTCACAGGTGGGAAGAGTACCCTACTCTCACAGTCCAAGAAGGGTAAGGAGCCACGCCGCAGGCAAGGGCCCTCGTTTTCTGCTCAAGCGGCTTTTTCGTCTGCCCAGGACATCAGTTAAACGTTCCCAGTCACACAGGGCTTCTACTGAGGGACAGAAGCGTCCCTGGAACCGCAAGCCTGCGAGCAAAAGTGCTACCGCATGAAGGTTTGCCCCCTTCCATCTCTCAGGTGGGGGGTCGCCTTCGGGAGTTTGCAGCCCGGTGGGCCTGTCGGCTGTCTGACCAATGGGTCTGTGAACTGGCTACAAGATAGAGTTCCTCTCTTGGCCACCAAACAGATTCTTCCCCTCCTGCATAGCCGTACTCCTGGCTCGCTTGGAGGCCCTGTTTGGGGCAGTAAGGGACCTGCTCAGCCGCGGGGGGCGATAGTGCCTTTTCCGTAGTTGGAAAGGTTTCAGGGATTCTACTCCAATCTGTTGTCCCCCAAAAAGGAAGGGGTACGTCCAATCCTGGACCTGAGAGCCCTCAATTGCTTTGTGAAAATACAGAGGTTCAGAATGGAATCAGTTCGCTCCGTAGTCTCTGCACTCCATCAGGGGGACTCCCTGGCGTCTCTGGACATCCAGGACCCGTACCTGCTCATACCCATATGTCTCCGGCATCAGAAGTTTCTGCGATTTGCAGTTGGGGAAGCCCATTACCAGTTTGTGGCTCTTCCTTTTGGTCTGGCATCATCACCCGCAGTCTTTACCAAGGTATTGGGTCCAGTATTGGCGTTGCTGTGACAATGTGGGGTCACAATCGTGGGTTACCTAGACGATCTCCTCCTGAGAGCAGCTTCCACCGCAGAATTAAGGGAGGATGTGGCGATCACCATGCAAACCCTACAGGAATTTGAGTGGCTGTTGAACCTAAAGAAGTCGGTGTTCGTACCGACTCAGCGCCTGGAGTACCTAGGCTTACTGCTGGACTCTGTGGAAGCGAGAGTTTCTCCCTTCAGACAAGCTGCAGACTCTCAGAGCCGCGGTGAAGCTGTTGATGAACCACAGGTGGTCGTCGCTGCGTTTTCTGAATGCGAGTCCTGGGCCTCATGGTGGCCTCCTTCGAGGAGGTACCGTATGCCCAGTTTCACACCAGAGTCTTGCAGAAGGAGTTTTTGTCCAAATGGTACAAATCTCCTTTATCCCTGGATCGGCAGAGTCGGGTGAGCCAGTTAGTCAGGGATTCTCTTCTCTGGTGGCTGAGGTCTCCCTGGCCCTTCGGTCCGGGAAATCGTTCCTGCCTCTTCATTGGACGGTGATCACAACGGATGCGAGTCTAACGGGCTGGGGTGGAGTTCTGGGAGTACAATCGACTCGGGGCCTCTGGTCAAGGGAGGAATCCCAGTGAGCGATCAATGTGCTCGAGCTTCGAGTGATCAGGCTATGCCTCTCCTCATGGTTGATGAGACTATGAGGGTGTCCGATCAGGATACAGTCAGATAACGCCACGGCGGTGGCATCTGTCAACCATCAAGGAGGAACAAGAAGCTCGGCTGCAGCACGGGAGGTCGCTCACATCCTTCAGTGGGCAGAGCGACACGTAGCGGCCCTGTCGGCCATTTATATCCCGGGAGTAGAAAACTGGCAGGTGGACTATCAGATGCTGGACCCAAGAGTGGTCGTTGCATCCGGTGTTCAGGCTTCTTTGCCTGTGGTGGGGCACACCAGACGTCGATCTTCTGGCCTCTCGACTCAATCGAAAGGTGCAGAGATTTGTGTCGAGGACAAGAGATCCTTGGGTGGACGTTGGTGGCTCCGTGGGCTCAGTACTGACTGATTTACGCCTTTCCCCCGCTCAAACTGTTGCCTCATCTGCTCCGAGTGGAGGCCGAGGGGATTCCAGTGATACTGATTGCCCCAGATTGGCCTCAGTGTCCCTGGTACGCCGATCTAGTATGCCTGGTGGTGGACGCTCCCTGGAGGTTACTGATGTGAGATGATCTTCTGTCACACAAGGTCTGATGCTCCATCCTGCTTTCACCATCGCTGGTTTTAACGGCATGGCTATTGTGAGTCAGGTGCTAAGGAACCGGGGTCTGTCTGACTCTGTGGTTTCCATTATGTTGAGGGCACGGATATCTTCTTCTCGGAAGATCTACCATCGTACGTGGAAGGCTTGTATCTCCATGTGTGAGGAGATGGGGTGACGTCCGCTCACCTATTCCGTTTCCAGGATCCGGCTGTTCCTACAGCGAGGAGTGGACCAGATGCTGGCCTTAAGCACCATCAAGGGACAGATATCGGCCTTGACTGTCTTTTTCCAGTGACCCCTGTGCATCTCACTCATTGGCAAGCACCTTTTTACAGGGGGTTCGTAGTCTCTCCGTTCCGACCACCCCTACCTCCGTGGGATCTGAACCTGGTGCTATCAGAGCTTCAGAAACTGCCGTTTGAGAACATCAGGGAAATTCCCTTGTTGACTTTTTGTCAAAGTGGTCTTCCTGGTGGCCATTACATCGGCCAGGAGGGTTTTGGAAGTGGCGGCCTTGTCCTGCAAGTCGCTCTATCTGGTTATCGATAAGGTGGTGTTACGTCCACAACCTTCTTCTCTTCCAAAGGTGGTTTCGGCATTTCACCTCAATGAAGACTTTGTGTTACCATCTCTGTGTCCTAAACCGACACATCCTAAGGACGCGGCCCTCCAGCCCTCTGGATATGGTCCGGGCTCTGAGGGTGTATCTATCTGCCACAGCTCCTTTTGTGGAAGTCAGACTCCCTGTTTGTTTCAGTAGCTGGTCCAAATAAAAGGGATGGCGGTCTTGTTGGCCACAATTTCCAGGAGGATCGGACAGATCGTGGTCCAGGCTTATGCCTTGAAGGGGCAGATGCCCCCCTTTCCTGTCACGGCCCACTTCACCAGGGCAATTGGAATCTCTTGGGCTTTCCAACATCAAGGGTCCGTCCCCCAGGTGTGTAAGGTGGTGACTTGGTCTTCCGTTCACCTTCACAAAGTGGATGTGAGCGCATCTTCTGGTGACTGCTTTGGCCGCCAAGTTTTGCAGGCGGCCATGTAAAAGTTGCATTAATAATAATAATAATAAATAATAATAATATTATTATTATTTTCTCTTGTTTATAGAAAGTTACATTTTGGTTGTGGATGCATTCTTCTGATTCATATGTTGGCCGCAAGTTCTGATGCGGTCGGGTCAGAGGGTGACCCCCCCCCCCCCTCCTGTTAGGGAGCACCTCTGGTTGTGCGTGAAGTTATGTTGTGGTTCCCACCTCTCGTTTATGACGGTTTGGGGACGTCCCTACAGTCTAGATTACTGGAGCTGTGTCCGTCAATGAACGAAAGAGAAAATAGGATTTTTGTACTCGCCGTAAAATCCTTTTCTCTGAAGTTCATTGATGGACACAGCTCCCTCCCCTCCTATTTACATTATACTGCTTGTTGACGTACTGAGGCTGCAGGAAGCAGGCTGAGGGGATGTTACCAGAGGGACCGCCCCCTGGGCAGAGCTGTACAGTTCTGTTTTTTCACATGTTCTGCCTAGTCCTCTCCTGAAGGTGGCGTAATAACCCTATGGCCAAGATTACTGGAGCTGTGTCCGTCAATGAACTTCAGAGAAAAGTATTTTATAGTACAAAAATCCTATATCAGTGGGAGTCGGCTAACAACTAGATAAGGTGGGGAAGGGGTTGGGTGGAAGCTGGCAGAGTGTACTTTTCCTGTTAAGTTGCTGACTGGTTGCTCGGACCGCCTAGCTTTGGTAATAGGAAAGGTTCCCGCTCTGCTGTACGTCAGTCGGTGACGGCGTCATTCATTGGTTTTCATTGTTATGTGATATTTAATATGGCAAGAACACTTTTTTATAATGTATACAGCTCTTACAGTAAGTAGCCAATCATATTTTATCCTTTTATCAGATCAATGAAATATGCTTTAATATTGATAAAGTTTTGTGGTTTTTTTTTTTTTTTTTTCTAACTTAATCCTGCATATAACCTTTTTTAACAGTGTAATTTTATGAGGGTGTAATTTAGGGGCGGGGTTGGGTGGGGTAACGGGTGGCGAGTAACTCTTAAGGTGTGGCTAGTAGCTCAGGACTTGTGATTCTGCACAGAACGGCCGCCCTGTCGCAGTAAATCTAATATGGTGCGGATGGCAAGCGGTTAAGAACAGAATCCTGTGTAGTCCCTAACACCACACATTGCATAATTATGGCTCTGTGGGTGTGGTGTAGGTTTTGAGGGCGTGGGCTCTGCTGACGTGGGCTTTGCTGGTGTGGCCGGGATCTGAGGGTGTGGGCTCTGCTGGCGTGGCATGGGCTTTGCTGGTGTGGCCTGGATCTCTGAGGGTGTAGGCTCTGCTGGTGTGGCCGGGATCTGAGGGTGTGGGGCTCTGCTGGCGTGGGGCTCTGATAGGCGCGCACACATTACCAGGCAGTACAGTCATTTTCCAGGTTCAGATCCGGTACCCCAAGGTCCTGCTTGGAGGTCACAGATAACATTTTGGGATGGTTCCTATAACGTGGCGAACACCTGAGTTTGTATCCACGTGAGGAGACTCTCCAGAATCTGCATTGGGGAGGAGCAGAGCAGACCTTGTGATCTTCCACACTTCACATTTTAGTCTGACCATTTCTTCATAGATGTCTACAGATCAGTACATGGCTTTGATATTTAATGGTTGGAGGTGGTCATGACTGCACTGCACCACCCACAGTTGCCATACATGTCGCATCGCCCACTTCTTTCTGTTTCTGGGGGGGTCCATGGTCCCGGTTTGTCTGACTGTTAATGGTGCTTTTGTTTTTTTCCAGGTGGACTGTTTGGGACCACAACATTCCAACAACCAGCAACCTCCTCCACCACCTCCGCCTTCGGTTTCGGAGCTTCGACCGGTACAGCAAACTCCTTGTTTGGGTCTACGAATACTGGAGGAGGGGGTCTCTTCGCATCCCAGCAGAGCAGCAATGCCTTTGGACAGACAAAGCCATCGACTTTTGGCAGTGAGTGACTGATCCCGTGCTCAGATACATGGGCACTATAAATGCATAGTAGTGACTTCTTCATCTATAGGGGATGATAGAACACCCCCCCCCCCCCCCCCCCCCCAGGTGATCCCACCATAGTCTTTTCTCCTTGGGTCATGTCTAGGTGGTCCCACCATAAAGACTATGGTGCGACCACCTAGACATGACCCAAGGAGTAGTCTTTACTCATTGGATCATGTCTAGGTGGTCGCACCATAGTCTTTACTCATTGGGTCATGTCTAGGTGATCGCATCATAGTCTTTACTCATTGGGTCATGTCTGGGTGGTCCCACCATAGTCTTTACTCATTGGGTCATGTCTGGGTGGTCCCACCATAGTCTTTACTCATTGGGTCATGTCTGGGTGGTCCCACCATAGTCTTTACTCCTTGGGTCATGTCTAGGTGGTCCCACTATAGTCTTTACTCCTTGGGTCATGTCTAGGTGGTCCCACTATAGTCTTTACTCATTGGGTCATGTCTAGGTGATCGCATCATAGTCTTTACTCATTGGGTCATGTCTGGGTGGTCCCACCATAGTCTTTACTCATTGGGTCATGTCTAGGTGGTCCCACCATGGTCTTTACTCATTGGGTCATGTCTAGGTGGTCTGATCCTCATATAGACATTGGTGGCCTCAGCATCTGGTAAGCTGTCCCTGTTGGTGGACTTTGTTCTTTAGTCAGTCTTTGAATCTGTTCAGATTAAATTGTCAGATGTGCTTTTAGTTAGACTTCAGGCTGGAATTGGACAAATGAGAGCTGGGATCAGATTGGCTGCTCCTACCAGACGTTCTATTTTATTACTTTTTGTGTTGGAATCCTTAAAGGATACACAAGCCCAATAGCTTCTGCCTCCCCCTGAGAGATCATCTCTATACACTTAATATAAAGCTTTTTTTAGTCCTGTGTATAAGTTACATTAGAACTCGAATTAATCCTCTCCATTTTGGACAGGGGTGGGGGGCTCTGGAATGGGTCCTCTCCGTTTTTGGAGGGGGGAGGGTTTGCAGGTTGAACTGAGCCAGGGTTTATACACTTGGGCAGTACATGTAATGTGTTAATGCTGGGTGGTCGGTATTTGCAGTGACTATACGTTTATGTGTGTTTTCCTTCTCACCGCAGCATTCGGGACGAGTACAAGCAGTGGAGGTCTCTTCGGAAACACCAACACCACCTCCAACCCCTTCGGTGGGACCACCAGTAACCTGTTTGGTGGTTCCACCTTCTCTGCAGCTCCCACTGGAACCACCATAAAATTCAATGTGAGTACCATCCCCCTCCCCCCTCAGGATTGTAAATACTGGAGATTTCCCCTTCCCTTCCTGTCCTAGAGAATCAACAGGAAGTGATCAGAAGTCTCCAACCTGAGGGAAATTCCCTGAACTCCATCATTGGAGGGGGAATCCATGTTCTTCTGGCTGTTGGGTGTAAAATGTCTTCAGTGTCTGGCTGCAGTTGTCTGTTGTCTTGGATATGGAGGGGTTGGGTTAGATCTGTGTCCTCAGACTTCTAATGATGAATCCTTTGTAGTAAATCCTTTCCATCCATGTGTGTCCCGTGACCGTCATAGACTGGGCCTTAGGATTTCTTTTTTGTTCTTCTGCTTGCAGCCTCCATCTGGGACTGACACCATGGCCAAGGGTGGTGTCACCACCAACATCAACACAAAGCATCAATGTATAACGGCAATGAAGGAGTATGAAAGCAAGTCTCTGGAGGTGGGTTCATAGTGTCTGGAGGTGGGATCCACAGTCTCTGGGGGTCACCACCTGGAGGGGTGGGGTCCTCGCAGTCTCTGGGGGTCACCACCTGGAGCGGTGGGGTCCTCGCAGTCTCTGGGGGTCACCACCTGGAGGGGTGGGGTCCTCGCAGTCTCTGGGGGTCACCACCTGGAGGGATGGGGTCCTAGCAGTCTCTGGGGGTCACCACCTGGAGGGATGGGGTCCTTGCAGTCTCTGGGGGTCACCACCTGGAGGGGTGGGGTCCTCGCAGTCTCTGGGGGTCACCACCTGGAGGGGTGGGGTCCTCGCAGTCTCTGGGGGTCACCACCTGGAGGGGTGGGGTCCTCGCAGTCTCTGGGGGTCACCACGGGGAGGGGTCCTCGAAGTCTCTGGGGTCACCACGTGGGAAGGGTGGGGTTGCCCTAATTTGGTGGAATTTGAGGGTGGTGGTAGTAGTAAATATTCTCATGTAACCATTTTGTTGTCCGCTTAAACCTACACAGGCTTAACTATATTTTGTTTTTTAGGAACTGCGTCTGGAAGATTACCTGGCCAATAGGAAGGGGCCCCAGAATCCAGTGGGCGCAGCCACAGCAACGGGCTTGTTTGGAGCCTCTACTGCCACTTCCAGTGCAGCCACAGGACTGTTTGGCTCCACCCCTTCCAGCAGCACGTTCTCCTTTGGAAGTAAAAATGCCTTTGGACAGGGTAGGTTCTATGGATCTCTATTGTACTCTTCCCCCCCCCCCCCCCCTGCTATGGATCAGGGTGGTGCTGTCATCCCCTTCCTGATGGGACACTGGGAGCATTGCATGTAGTATTAGGTGTGGGGGGGATGTTGCGGTGGGGTTTGGGATTGTCTGGTACCAATAAGTTATCATCTTTCAGGCACCAACACTTTTGGAACCAATACAGGAGGTCTGTTTGGCCAGACGGCTGCCCAGCCGGCCACCAGCCTGTTTAACAAGCCATTTGGAACGGCGACTACAACACCCAACACGGCCTTCTCATTCGGGAACGCCAACACTCTGGGGCAGCCCCAGACCAGCACCATGGTGAGTTCTTCTGCAGGCCGGGTCCATTTCTCCATCCACACAGGAATTCGGGAACAGTTGGGTTTTATTGCTGCCTACAGGAGGTTGGGACAAGGCGAACATGGATATAAGGCAGCCCTGGTGTATTCTCTTCTCCTCTGCCCAGCTCCCCCTGGCGTATTCTCTTCTCCTCTGCCCAGCTCCCCCTGGCGTATTCTCTTCTCCTCTGCCCAGCTCCCCCTGGCGTATTCTCTTCTCTGCCCAGCTCCCCCTGGCGTGCTCCCCCTCCTGCCCTTCCCTAGTGTCCCAGGAATTTGCCTATATTCCCCCCACATGCATGCTGGGTAGAGGAGGGGGTTAAATGGGGGTTGGCTTACAGCTATTGGTCAATGTCCCAGCCTCCTGTAGGTGGCGGTGTATCACTGACTGTTGTTCCTGTGTCATCTTACTGTAAGTACAATTCTTAATTTTTTATATTTCCCCCCTCCCCCCAGGGTCTCTTTGGCAGCACGCAGGCCACACAGCCCACAGGACTGTTTGGCACCACCACAAACACCAATGCCGCCTCTGGCTTTGGCACTGGAACCGGTCTGTTCGGACAGACGAATCCCACTCCCTTTGGAGGCGTTACCGGCTCGGTATGTATGGTGGTGTTATAGTTGGTAGATTGCTTGCTGGCATGTAGTGTTCTCCTCCCTCCACAAGAGACTCCGCCTTTTATTGTCTGACACACCCACCATCTTTCCTTTTCAGACCTTATTCAACAGCAAACCTGCTGCCTTCGGGGCGACCACCACCAGCGCACCGACGTTCGGCACTTCCACTGGCGGCCTTTTTGGTAATAACAGGAAAAATATTTACTTTTTATATCTGATTACTTTGAGTGTGGGGGGGGGGGGGGGGGGGGCTTCATGTGGCCCCATGTGTTTGGCCTGACAATGGCAGTATATCCATCCAGTGCCAGGGTCCCACTGCCAGGAGCTCCTGTGTAATGCTATTCATAGGACTATAGGAGCAGGGCCAGGAGTAACCCGGAGCGCTGGGCAGCAGAAAACCTGTACACCCCCCTGGTTTTCGGTTGTCAGTGCCTGGCATTCTGGTTGTCAATACCTGCCATACATGTTCTTGAAGTTACTCCACCCAGCTGCAGGTATGATAGAATGTGTACTGCATCTGTTTATTTGTAATGAGGCATGTGACTTTTAGTCCTGCATTGTTTTGTGTGCCCCGAGGAAGCCCTCTGCATAGCCTTGTGTGCCCCGAGGAAGCCCTCTGCATAGCCTTGTGTGCCCCGAGGAAGCCCTCTGCATAGCCTTGTGTGCCCCGAGGAAGCCCTCTGCATAGCCTTGTGTGCCCCGAGGAAGCCCTCTGCATAGCCTTGTGTGCCCCGAGGAAGCCCTCTGCATAGCCTTGTGTGCCCCGAGGAACCCCTTTATAGCCCTGCAATGGTGGTTTTGTCCTGGGGAAGCTTTCTTTAGTGTCTCTTGATTTGCTTTACAGGGTTCGGAACCAACACTGCAGGCACCAGTATTTTTGGCAATAAGAACGCAGCGGGTACGCTGGGGCCGACACTGGGGACAGGATTTGGGCCTGGTGAGTGTCTGCAATACAATGTCCTCCACATACATACATACATACATACATACATACATACATACATACATACATACATACATACATACATACATACATACATACATACATACAATTACAGTGGAACCAAACTTCCAGCTTGGGGTGGGGGGAGTTGGGTGGGGTAGACGGCTCATCTGCAGCGCAGACACATCTTCCTGTCACCACTCTGCCCAGCATCTTCCCTCTTCCCACCATTGGGCGGGCGCTGATGATGTAACAGTATGATGGCGTTGCATCGTCCAGTCAGTTCTCGGCCCGGGCAAACTCCCATACAAATATTGGGACCATGTCTCGTGTCACAGAAACATTGACCCAATCGCTAGGAAGAGTCTGATGGGGGGGGGGGGGCTGAGAGGTGATGGCGGTCGGGGGGCGGCCTGATATTGGGGATCTGATTCTGGTGACACACCTGTAATATGTTTGGAGATGTAGCTTTTGGCTGGGGGGGCTCCATAGATGTACCCTGTAACAGCATAGTCACCCTGCTACAAGAATAGCAAGAGCTACCTATGAAGTGTGCGCTCTAGGATTGGGGGGGGGGCATCTTTGGCGTGTGCGCTGTGGGATTGGGGACTCTGGGGACCTATTGGAGTGTACACTCTGAGATTGGGGACCTATGGCGTGTATTCTCCTAGATTCAGACTTTTCAGGCATATGAACAAGTATGTTTTTACTGACTGCACAAAATGAACTTCATTCTCTAAGTCTTTACAAGTGATGTGATGTTCAGATGTTGGTTCATCATCCTCCATTATCTCTCCCAGGTCTGAATACGGGACAGAGCACGCTGTTTGGAAACAACCAGCAGAAGATCGGTGCGCTCGGTACCGGAGCATTTGGCACAACCGCGTTTAATGCCGCTGGCGGCGGCTTGGGGTTTGGTGGTGCTCAGGCCCCTGTTGGTGAGTATCTTACTTAATGGAGGTTCACTGGTGAAAATATCAATGTTGGGCCCTAACGTAAACCAGGGCACCCCTATCCACACTGTACTGCCTGTGTCCCGTCACTGACCCCCTTTATTGGCTCATGTCTGTCCCGTCACTGACCCCCTTTATTGGCTCATGTCTGTGTCCCGTCACTGACAACCCTTTATTGGCTCATGTCTGTGTCCCGTCACTGACAACCCTTTATTGGCTCATGTCTGTGTCCCGTCCCTGACCTCCCTTTATTGGCTCATGTCTGTGTCCCGTCCCTGACCTCCCTTTATTGGCTCATGTCTGTGTCCCGTCCCTGACCTCCCTTTATTGGCTCATGTCTGTGTCCCGTCCCTGACCTCCCTTTATTGGCTCATGTCTGTGTCCCGTCCCTGACCTCCCTTTATTGGCTCATGTCTGTGTCCCGTCCCTGACCTCCCTTTATTGGCTCATGTCTGTGTCCCGTCCCTGACCTCCCTTTATTGGCTCATGTCTGTGTCCCGTCCCTGACCTCCCTTTATTGGCTCATGTCTGTGTCCCGTCACTGACCTCCCTTTATTGGCTCATGTCTGTGTCCCGTCACTGACCTCCCTTTATTGGCTCATGTCTGTGTCCCGTCACTGACCTCCCTTTTGTTGTCTTATCTAGCTCTGAGTGACCCCAATGCAGCGGCTGCCCAGCAATTGGCTCTCCAGCAACAGATCAATGCCCTGGCCTACTCTCCATATGGGGACTCCCCTCTCTTCAGAAATCTCATCGATGACCCCAAGAAGAAAGAGGAGGTGAGTTCCATTACTGCCACCATTTAGTGCAAAACCTCATCCCTGTGACACCCAATTCAAGCCTGGATGTGTCGTGGAACTTCCTCTTAGTACAGAGCTTGGGCGGAGCCGTTGGTCATGTCACAAGGGGTGTCGTGGAACTTCCCCTTAGTACAGAGCTTGGGCGGAGCCGTTGGTGATGTCACAAGGGGTGTCGTGGAACTTCCTCTTAGTACAGAGCTTGGGTGGAGCTGTGGGTGTTGTCACAAGGGGTGTCATGGAACTTCCTCAGTACAGAGCTTGGGTGGAGCCGTTGGTGATGTCACAAGGGGTGTCCTGGAACTTCCTCTTAGTACAGAGCTTGGGCGGAGCCGTTGGTGATGTCACAAGGGGTGTCGTGGAACTTCCTCTTAGTACAGAGCTTGGGCGGAGCCGTTGGTCATGTCACAAGGGGTGTCGTGGAACTTCCCCTTAGTACAGAGCTTGGGTGGAGCCGTTGGTGATGTCACAAGGGGTGTCATGGAACTTCCTCAGTACAGAGCTTGGGTGGAGCTACTGTTGATTTATTGCTGGGGGACATTCCATGGTGGAAGAAGCAGCTCCGGTGTCCTATACCAAGATAAGAGGAGATCAGACTTAACTGTAATTTATGTATCCTACACTGGATCATGCACTGGGCAGGGGTAAGGGACCCAGGATTGCTGGGGCTATAGTGAGGCTCTTTTCTCAACACTGGTGGGGGGTGGTATTGAGGAGGAGCCTACCTTTTGGGCTGAGTAATGAGGATTCTTTGTAGTGACGTTGATTCCAGCGCATTGCGTGTATTTTTGTTTTTCAGCGTCTGAAGCCCACCAACCCGGCCGCCCAGAAAGCACTGACCACGCCCACGCACTACAAGCTGACCCCCCGCCCCGCAGCCAGGGTGCGCCCCAAAGCGCTGAGCACAGCGGGGACCGCCAAGTCTCAGCTCTTCGATGGGTTGGACGATGACGAACCGCCAATGACAGGTGGAACTTTCATGCCTAAGTAAGTAGATGTGTTGTGTGGTGACTCCAGCGGTCAGCTTGGGGGGGCCGATATAAATCTATGAGGTCTATTACAGAGGAGGAGGAGGAGACACTATGAAGAGGAGTTCCTGTCACATGAAGATGGGTCCTCGCTTTCTGTCCAGGAGACACAACAGGAAGAAATCTTATAGAAGATTCCCCCCCCATTCCCGCTCAGATCTAACCCTTCCCTAAGATTTCATAGAAATAAAAAGATCAACACTATTGTAAAGGTCATTTTTTATTAAACATGTTCTACATCCGGGCTCAACATTTCAAGTCCTGAGCCACTAGCCAGGCCTTAAGAGTTGCTTGCCGCCAGCTGCCCCTAAACACGCCCTTGTAAATTCTCTCATGAAATGCCACTGTTAAGTGTTTTCACACACACTTGTGGGTCAGGACCTTGTTACACCACGCCACTGAACACAGACCCGGCTCCATGACACACAGGGGGACATGCCTGGTGTGTGTAATACATTAGAGGAGAGAGAAAGGGAGGGGAGCACTGCAGCCTCCGGTCATGCCGCTCTGTGTCCTTCAGCTGATTGCTTCAGCCAGGAAACGGTCAGCCTGGTCCACCCCCGCTCCTTGCTCGCCCTGCACTAAATTCCACGCTCAAAATGTGAGCAGGCAAGTAGAATTGTTGAGGCCTGTTCTACCGTACTGACTTTCTAAACATATTGCACAAAGTGGCCCCCATTCTCCTCTTCTGGAGGCCCCCCCCCCCCCCCCCATAACAAGCCACTTGCTATGTGGGCTCAATTTTGAGCTGGGCTGTGTGCATCTATTGAGACACACAGTCCGGCTCAGCCCCACTCTCTGCTCAAAGGATTTGAATGACAGCCGCGGGAGCCAATGGCTGCCCCTCTGAACACAGAGAGAGGAGTGACCTGCTGTAAATTGGCACAGCGCTGGAGAGAGGACTTGGGTAAGCATACAGAGTGAGGAGGCCTTCAGTAACGGGATCACCTCTGATCTGATTATGGGGTACAGGCATTAACCTGTGTGGGGGTGACCTTCAGGTAAGGGACCACCTCTGATCTCAATATGGGGTACAGGCCTTAACCTGTGTAAGGGTATGAGGGTGACCCTCTGATCTTCTTTTTAGGGTTACAGTAGATCTGTGTGGGGGTGGCCTTCTTGTAAGGGACCCCCTCTGATCTGTGTGTTGCCAGGTCCAAGCATCTAATGGCAGATTACGACCCATTGCAGAGCTGATTTACCGAACGTTTATTTGTTTTTCCTCCAAGGAAGAGCATCAAGAAGCTGGTCCTGAAGAGCTCCTCCAACATCAGCTCCCTCTTGTCTCCTTCCAATGCCGAGGCAGCTGATGAGGTGAACTCCCCCACCAGCTACAATGATACCGGAGACAGGTAGTGGTTCATCCGCCATCTTGTGATGTCTCACAATCTGTGTTTTTTACATACCTCCTATATATGGAAGGGGTGGACCTCATTATTTTATTTTTATTTTTAAGATCCAATGAAAATCACAGAGCGGAAGAGAACCATGAAGAGGAGGTGTCCACTTTCTACCCTCCTCCATTATCCAAACCTCTCCCCCTCAGCCAGGACAAGCATATGGACAGCATGGATGACACCATCTTGGCCCTGAACATGAGGCCCAGCCTGAGGAGCAGCGGGCTGGATGTCAGCGTGGATGAGAATTCCCTCAACGAGGAGGAGATCATGAATGACGTTCCACCACACCCTGCAGGTTCATATCGCTCTCTACTCCTAGAGAACCACAGAGTTTTTCCTTTGTATGTTCCGCCATGATAACTAATGCATTCTCTTTTTTTTTTTTTTTTTCAGGCATCGTTCTGTGCAGAGAAGGTTACTACACCATCCCATCCATGGAAGAGCTGGGCAACATGGTGGACGACAATGGAGAGTGCATTGTGGATGGCTTCACCATCGGCCGAAAAGGTGGGTGCCCTACATGGGTAATTCCTATACAGAAATGTATACTGTGCTCCTGGGAACAAGAAAGAAACAACTTCTCCTGCGCTCTGCTGTCGGGATCCTCAATATGTGGTACAGGCAGCTTCACAAGGTAGTGTCTAAAGTCTTGTAGCCCTCCTCCAGAATAATGGGGCATTCAAAAGCTGGAGAAAAAAAAAACAGAAAAGGAGGGCGCTCTGATGCTGGCCCTTCATTGACGGCGGTTTTGGAACTGATAGAAAGATTTGGTAATTTCTCGGGACTCCGGATTAACTGGACCAACTCCCAAATTCTCCCCATAGATATAACTGCCCCCACATTGACGCAGGCGGCCCTGCCCCTTGTGCGTACAGACCGGATTAAGTATCTAGGTATACAGTGCTCCCGCTCCCTTGCGGACTACATCCGCCTGAATTTAGAACCGCTTTTTCCCCTTTTGAAACACAAGACCCAGGTCTGGTCCAGACTCCCTCTTGGAGTCATGGGACATCTGGGACTTGTAAAGATGATTCTCCTCCCCAAACTGCTTTACATTTTTTGGCATGCTCCAACATATATCCCGGCCCATATATTCCGTAACATGGAATCGATCCTTAACTCATTTTATTTGGGGCTCTTCCAGGCATAAATTGGCCTGGCAGACTCTCAAATGCCCTGTCCACCTAGCAGGAGCGGCGTTACCTGACTTGGCAACCTATTATATGGCTTCCCAGCTCTCCCACCTTTACTACATCAATACTTATGATAAGCTGCGATACTCCACTCTAGTGTGCACAGCGGCCACGGACGTGGTGGCGCACCCCTTCCAGATTTTATTTTGCAATCATAGGGGGCTCTCACGCTCGGAGTCCAAACAACACATGCTTATACATCATAGCAGGATTTGGCGTAGGGCGCAGAAGCTCACTGAGGCCCCCACTCTGCACACTCATACACCTCTATGGGAGAATCCTTCCCTACCTGAGCTGCTGAGTGTGCCGGATTACAAGGTGTGGATATGTAGGGGAATAAATATACCTGTCCCAATTATACGGTGTCCGTGGCATAAAGACGTTTCAGGTGCTTAAAGAGGAATACGACCTTCCTAACCACACGCTATCCCGCTACTTACAGGTCCGACACGCAGTTCAGACTCAGTTTGGGTGCTCCTCTCCACCCCTGTACTCCATGGCCCTAACTGACTTGGTGTTCGGGGATGATTCCAGGAAACTGATCTCTTGTTTCTACGCGCACCTTCTCACCCCCTCAGGCTACAGCTAGAGCTTACCAGCTGAAAACGCGGTGGGAGGCTGATATTGGGAGTGTGGAGGACGACCAATGGGGAGATGTACTGGCAGTGTCTACGAAAGTATCTCCTAAACTGTCAGTCAGGCTGACGCATCTCTATATACTCCATCGCGCATATGTTGCCCCGGGTCGCCTGTCCAAATTTAAATCAGACTTTGATCCCACATGTCCCAGATGTGGAGACGTTAACAGCTCCTTCTACCATCTCATCTGGTCCTGCCCGCCCGTTCAAAGATACTGGGCACAGGTTAAGTTTCTGCATGACCACATGGGGGGCCCCCCCCCCCCTTACACTGTGCCCACGACAGTGTATCTTAGGCCTCCTTCCTCTTCCTGAGGAGGACAAATACCTTAGGACGTTTTTACAGGAGACCCTCTTCGCTGCTAGGATGCAGATAGCCCAGATGTGGCTTAGGCCTGCCTCTCCTACGATTCAGCAGTGGAAGAGGGCTGTGAACAATGTTTTACCATATAAAAAGGTCATTTATTCCAACCGGGGGGTGCCCAGAGAAGTTCCGTAAAATATGGGACATGTGGATGGAGAGCTCACAGCTGCACGAGCTAATGTAAACTTTACATGCTAGGGACGAGCCCGGCTCCCTCTTTAGATGACACCTGGTTCCCGGATGCTCGGAGAACATGTATTTAACCGCACTCTTGTATGTTGACGCAATGCACGGCAGATTGTGCACTTAGACTTCGCATGTCAGACACAGGATGTATGTTTTGCTTTTCTCGCATACTAGTTGGTGCTTGTTGCACTGGTTTTTGTGAATGTGTACTATTATACTTGTTTATCTGCTCAATAAACTTCAACTTGGTTAAAAGAAATAAAAAGAGGGCACTCTGTCTATGGTAATGCACTAGGTCGGTGCACCCTCCTGTTCTGTTTTGTTTTACTGTGCTCCTGGGAACAGCAGCACCCCCTAATCCCTGGAGGACCAGTATTCCCCTTGTACTTTATCTGGGGGGGGACTGAGAACCAATACTCCTCGTTTTGTCAGTTAGAGGAGAACCACATGCTTTAGTTTATACGAAGATGGCTCTCTGAGAGCTGAGGGTTCTGAGATCTCACAACTGTAGGAAGTTTGACTTCTGAAAGTTGAAGGGTCCACTCAAATTATGATGGTGGACCCTTGGTGTGTACCTTGGGTACTGGACTTGGACCCGCAGCAGGCCTGCACTGCTTAGTATGTTATGGCTAAAAGGACTGACCAGGGAAGAAAACCGCCCAATATCATCTTGTGCATGGGTTGGATACATACAGTCGGGTCCATTGACAGGAATTTAGCGTAGTGGGTTGGAACAGACACAGCAGTTCAGGATGTTACATAGTGATCTATAGAGGACCATTATAAAGAAGAGCACTGAGTGCCGTAATTGGTTCTATAGCACTTTTTTGTCTTTCTTATACTTTTTCTGACCTTTCTTTTTTATTTATTTCTCAGGCTACGGGTCCATTTTCTTTGAGGGACTGGTGAACGTGACTAATATGAACCTGGATGAAATAGTCCATATACGGAATAAGGAGGTGATCGTGTACACCGATGACACAAACAAGCCGCCAGTGGGAGAAGGCCTGAACAGGTATAAAGCTCCTCGATCTTTCCTCAGTAGTGTTTATAGACTGCAAGTGGAGGAAGTCTTCTCCAGGAGTTGGTTCCAGTCTAGAATAGTAGACTTCAGGAGACCGTTCCAGTCTAGAATAGTAGACTTCAGGAGACCGTTCCAGTCTAGAATAGTAGACTTCAGGAGACCGTTCCAGTCTAGAATAGTAGACTTCAGGAGACCGCTCCAGTCTAGAATAGTAGACTTCAGGAGACCGTTCCAGTCTAGAATAGTAGACTTCAGGAGACCGTTCCAGTCTAGAATAGTAGACTTCAGGAGACCGTTCCAGTCTAGAATAGTAGACTTCAGGAGACCGTTCCAGTCTAGAATAGTAGACTTCAGGAGTTGGCTCCAGTCTAGAATAGTAGACTTCAGGAGTTGGCTCCAGTCTAGAATAGTAGACTTCAGGAGTTGGCTCCAGTCTAGAATAGTAGACTTCAGGAGACCGCTCCAGTCTAGAATAGTAGACTTCAGGAGACCGCTCCAGTCTAGAATAGTAGACTTCAGGAGACCGTTCCAGTCTAGAATAGTAGACTTCAGGAGTTGGCTCCAGTCTAGAATAGTAGACTTCAGGAGACCGTTCCAGTCTAGAATAGTAGACTTCAGGAGACCGTTCCAGTCTAGAATAGTAGACTTCAGGAGACCGTTCCAGTCTAGAATAGTAGACTTCAGGAGACCGTTCCAGTCTAGAATAGTAGACTTCAGGAGACCGTTCCAGTCTAGAATAGTAGCTGGATTTCACCCTTTTTAAACTCTGCAGACCTGAGGAGAACTTCAAGCGGAGCTCCACCCGTTTTTCTTACCTTACCTCAAGACCTTTAACTCAATGTCCAAATGTAAAAATATGGGCGGGTTCAATTCGGCTAACTCGTAATTTCCTGATGGCCGCACTGGCTCCTGGGAGCTTGTCATTTGTTCCCAGGAATCAGTGCGGCAACCTGAGCTGTTGAGGCGCTACGTATTCAAGTTACTGCGCATGCGCGAGTTTGGAGAAACAACACGCAGTGCATGTTGGTCGATTGGGCACCGTATCCCGGAAGAGGATGCCTGTGGGCTTCATATGACCACAGGCAAGGTGAGAACGGCTGAAAACAAAGATTTAAAAGTTATTTTTAAACAGAAAACCGACATCCTCAAGACATGAGAACTGAAACAAGTGAGACTTAATTTTAAATAACTTAATCTATGTCATTACAGCAAAAAAATAAAACTATTTAGGCAGTGGAACCCCGCTTTATGCTCTCTGCCCCCCCCCCCCCTTTTTTTTTTTTTTTTTTTCTCTTCCCTGAAAGTTCAGACCAGCTTTATAAATTCTGTACTCTATAAATTGTAGAGAAGACTGCAGATAAATATGTACAGCTTTTGGTAGGAGGCTTTTTATTTATTTTTCATCTGTGCATCACCTGAGGTCAATCGCTGAAATGGGAATATGGAGGGTTTACACCCACTTTAAAGGCTCGGTCTGCTGAGCCTGCTTACCAAAGACAGAAGTTTGTCTGCCTTTTGTAAGGTGAATACCTATTGGGTAAACCCATTGATAAATGTATCAAGAAATATACTATCGTGAGTCGTGTACTTCTCCTTTTTTTTTTTTTCCAACCCTCAAAGTGTTGGATCAGGAATGTCCTGGGTTTAATCGTTCATTTCCATGAGCCACCCAAGTAGGACTTCTGTCTTTTTAGTCTATATATAGTTCCTGGGAGATATTGTGAATAAATATTACTGCCCCATCTGACGTAATCCACCAAGTTCTCAGTGTCCGATTAAGTGGTGGTCCATCATTGGAAAGTGATCTGCTCTCTCTCCCTGGGCCATAGCGAGTAGATGATGGACTTGCTCCTTTGTCCTCTCCAGAAGCCCCTATCTTGGTTAGGTCTGTCACACTTGGGTGCAATCGTTCATTTCCATGGGCCACCAAGTACGATTCTTCCCCTCAGATTTGCCAGCGTCACCTCAAAGACAGGCAGATTTGTTGGCCATCATTTAACTTCAAGCAGACTGAGCGGTAAACCTGCAGAGGAGAGATTGAAAGGGTTTTACTCCACACCCGTTCCGAAACTGAGTGGAGGCATTCACTCCATTTTGAACCTAAATTTCTTAAACTGATATCTGCAAACTTTTTATGCAGGTCACAAGCTCCGTCTTCACTTCTGCCAGATCAGGGGGTCATTTCTGGAGTCGGTGGACATCCATGATGCCCATCTTAACATTCCCATCTTTCCCGCACAGCAGCATTTTCTATGGTTTGCTGTGGGCGATGAACATTTTTCAATTTCTTCTGCTATTCCAGCTCTTCTCTGCACCAAGAGTCTTCTCAGAGGTCCACTCCTGGTCTTAAGATCATCAGATATCATGTCACAAGGTACCTGGGATGACCTTCTGATGGAAGGTTCCTCCAGCCTTAGTCTTGTCTATGAACATCCAAAAGACAATTCAGTTGTTCCTCAAGCTTTCCAAGGTTGAAGAACTTAAAGAAGTCTGCTCTCCATCCTCTTCCCCCCCCCCCCCCCCCCCAACCTTGCTGAAGTTCAATCTGATCATCAGAATGGGGAAGAAATGGGATTTGTGACTTTGACCGTGCCATGGTGGTTGATGCCAGACGGGCTGGTCTGAGTACCCAGATCAGGTATGTGCTCCGGCACAATGGGGTTGTCCTTCCGCAGTATATCTACAGTAGGTCATCGCCAAGTGGTTATGGGCCGCCTTTGCGGTGGTTGCCTTTGCGTTTTTTTCACCAAGACATTTTGCAGCTGAACATTCTCATGATGTGGGATGAGCAGATTCTCTTTCCCTGAGACGCCTACTACTGCTGTCCAGCAAGGTGAGACTCTCCCCAGCATGGTGGATCTCCAACTCCATCCTAGAGATCAGAAAATTGTTCCTTTCCCTCTCCCTGGAAGGTGGTAACGATCGTATGCATGGCTGACAGGCTGAGGTGGAGATCTCCAATTCCCTCACTGTCCAGCGAGCCCGGTGCCCACAGGAATCGATGCTCCTCCACGTTCTAGAACAGAGAGCCATAACCCTAACTCTTCTATATCAGGCCACTTTCCTTCAAGGCCCTCTGGTCCGGGGATCGGACGGTCTGAATATCCCAGTAGCTGCCAATCTTCCAATGTCCAAATTTGGCACACATCCTTTCATTTTAAGCAGAACGGAGTACTGTAGATGTGCCGGATTCTAGCCTGAAGGCTGGTGTCCTTCAGTCAGTGTCCATTCCTCCTCCCAGGTGGCAGTATAACTCTCTAGGTTTCTTACTACCAAGCTGTATCTCAGTGGATGATAGATGAAAACATTGGGTTCCGATACTCCTGTATGGCAGAAATACGGTGAAATCTTGTAAAATGTTTCATTCATATTGATTGATTCTCCCCCCTCCCCCCCCAGGGCTGCTGAAGTGACCCTGAATGAAGTCTGGCCAATCAATAAGACCACCCGAGAGCTGATTAAGAGCCCCGAGCAACTGGCTGAGATGAACTACAAAAGCAAGCTAGAGGCAGCTTCCCGCAAGCAGGGAGCCCAGTTCAAGGAGTACCGTCCCGAGACCGGGTCCTGGGTGTTCAGGGTGAGTACAACCTCCATTTGTCTGTACGACTTCCATCTATAGTTTATAAGTACCGTCCAGAGACTGGATCCTGGATATAATGTCGCTGTCCTTTGCTGTGTGATAGCGTGGGGGCTGTATGGTGGTTGGACTATGGGAGGGTTGGGGGGGGGGGGGCGTGTGGTTGCCGGGCGATGGAAGTGTTTGGGGGGGGGATGTTTGTTGGATGGGGGTTGGTTGGGCCGCGTGGTTGCCAGGTGATGGAAGGATTGGTGGGGCCGTGTGGCGGCTGGGCGATGGAAGGATTGGGGGGGGACGGGATGCTTGGGTGATGGAAGGATTGGGGGGACGGGACACTTGGGTGATGGAAGGATTGGGGGGGACAGGACGCTTGGGTGATGGCAGTATTGGGGGGGACGGACACTTGGGTGATGGAAGGATTGGGGGGGACGGGATGCTTGGGTGATGGAAGGATTGGGGGGGACGGGACGCTTGGGTGATGGAAGGATTGGGGGGGATGGGACGCTTGGGTGATGGAAGGATTGGGGGGGACGGGACGCTTGGGTGATGGAAGGATTGGGGGGACGGGACACTTGGGTGATGGAAGGATTGGGGGGGGACGGGACGCTTGGGTGATGGAAGGATTGGGGGGGACGGGACGCTTGGGTGATGGAAGGATTGGGGGGACGGGACGCTTGGGTGATGGAAGGATTGGGGGGACGGGACACTTGGGTGATGGAAGGATTGGGGGGGGACGGGACACTTGGGTGATGGAAGGATTGGGGGGGACGGGACACTTGGGTGATGGAAGGATTGGGGGGGACGGGACGCTTGGGTGATGGAAGGATTGGGGGGGGGGGACGCTTGGGTGATGGCAGGATTGGGGGGGACGGGACGCTTGGGTGATGGAAGGGTTGCGTGGGACACGTGAGGTTGCCTAGCGATGGAAGAGTTTGAGGGGGGGGTACACATGTGTCGGCTGAGCTATGGAAGGGTTGGTTGGGCTGTGTGATTGCCGGGCGATAGAAGGGTTGGGGGGCGGGGATGCGTGGGCTGCGATGGAAGGGTTTGGGGGCCTTTTCACTGCTGGGTGATTGAGTGGGAGGTATGATGGTCTCTGACTTACCTGTGCTGTATGTTGGTAGGTGAAGCATTTCTCGAAGTACGGCCTGCAGGACTCGGACGAGGAAGAAGACGGGTCGGCTTCTACAGCAGAGAATAAGAAGATAAAATCCGCGGCTCTCCCGCCACCTGGACAACAAGCGCCGCCCCCAGCGCAGGCCACCCTGGATGGAAAGCTCAGTCCTCCACCACAGGTAGAGAGGGGGAGGGGGCGTGGCTGGGAACCCCGACCTCTTACTGTGGTGTCTGGATGAAGATTGAGGAATAAATGTGAAGGCGGTGTGCTTGGTGTCATGTCTGTCCATCCCATGTACTGATCTTATGTTGGGAGCGGAGGAGGGGAGGGCTTCTCTATCCTCAGAATGAACACTTGGTGATGGGCAGGTTGGAGTGGATGTTGGGGGTGCCGCTCCTGGTGGTTGGATTTGGTAATGAAGGAGTTGATCTGTAATAATCCCAGCCTGGTGATTGTTCAGATTAGAGAGTGACCTCCATACTGAGCTGTGTTGTCACCTTAGGAAAGGGAATGTGTTACAGAACACCTCCCTCTCCACCATAAAAGGGGGGGAGATATTTTATAGCGCAGAGATAACTGGGGACAATGTAACTGATAAGTGTTTAGAGGCGGGGAGTACAGGAAGATATCTGATAATTGTAACCAGATGAACTGAGATGGGATATAAATATATAGGAGAAATGATTGTTTGATTTATTCCGGAGATCTATTGGTGGAATCTCGCACATCTATATGGGATCCATTGTCCAGAGTCGATCACCTCACAAATCCCAATAGTCAGACTTGTATATGGAAGAGGTTGTCGGGCCGGTTGACACGTGACTAATGACTCTCAATCAGATGAGACGTCCATTGTGTGTTATGAATAGATCATTATTTCCAGTCAATAGGAAGCCCACCCAACATGCAAACGCCATAGAACCCCCAACCATCAGACATTTCGCCATCTCTATATTCATAACACACTACATAGGATACAATGCTCTTCTACATCTATGCCTTTTTAAAGTCCTACGCGTTTCGTCAGGATGAAGACAGTGCAGACTGATGATGCCATTGTCTAGGATTCTCTACAAAGTATGTATAAAAATGGAGTGGATGGGTCCAAAAATTCCTTCATCCACATGGATAGGACATGTACTCTGATCACAGGAGCCCCCCCCCCCAAAATGGGATGGTGTGAAGGGACTTCACAATTGGAGGGGGTCACAGTCAATCCCCCATGAGCTCCTATCACGTGTCGGTCTCCTTCACAACCTATTTAATGTTTACATAGATTGGGGGTTCCTTTTTATAAATGTCAGCCTTGCCATGACGGCTGCTGCTATGTAGAGCGCCAGCCGTTGGGTGGGGGTTGGTTGGGTGGGGGGTTGACTATGGATGAGAAAAATACCTCCCACGTTGTAGAGGACACAGAATTTCACATAGTCGGGCTGTACTGCCATCTACAGGAGGATGGGATACTGGCTGAGCGTTCTTGTCTGGGTGTGGAAACCTGTCTCACCTGAAGGTGGCAGCATAACCCCATGGTGAGGAAGATGTCCTGTACCCCAGGTTCACTAATACAGTGATGTACAGTGTGAGCCTACCATATACTATACCGTATATCCTACTGTGGCATGTATATAGTGTAATGCTCATACCATATACGGGGTCTCTGCTCTTACTATCTATAGCATGCATACAGTGTAATCGTTGCATACACCAATGGTCCTCAAGTTCCTCCAGCAGGTCATGTTTTCAGGATTTCCCTCAGATGAAACGGCCGTGGTAATTACTAAGGCAGTGAAATCGGATCGCCTGTGCAAAACGATGGGAAGCCTGAAAACATGACCTGTTGGGGGTCACTGGAGGACTGGAGTGGATGATAAACCTGGCTCTACATGACGTGTTCATCTCATTCAGACCTGTATCTGTTAAACGGAAGTGATTGTCTTTCCATTGTACAATGTATTGTGTGATCTCTCCTCCTCCTCATGATAAATCTCCTCCCATCTCTCATTAAAGAAAACCTCAAATCTATCGGAATTCTGTTATTTAGGCTCAGAATGGTTTTCTGTAGATGACGCTCCAGCTGGGACAAGGAATGGGGGGGGGGGTAAATAAAGTTGGCTGTAAACTATACGATCTCCTATCTGCCATGAAGTATGAGGGTTTTCCTGACTGCATACACGTTGATAACATTGTTTATATAGAAGAGATGGTGAAATTGTACAGTGTAAGGCCGGCCACACACACCACAGGGTGAAGAGATTTGATTCCGGGGACATTACAGCCCATATGACTGGTTAGCGGCACTGGGGTCCTGTGTCCAGCTACCACTGCATGCAGTATGTGGGGGGGGGGGCCCGGGGCCAGCTACCACTGCATGCAGTATGTGGGGGGGGGGGTACTGTGTCCAGCTACCACTGCATGCAGTATGTGGGGGGAGGGTCCTCCTGTGTCCAGCTACCACTGCATGCAGTATGTGGGGGGAGGGTCCTCCTGTGTCCAGCTACCACTGCATGCAGTATGTGGGGGGGGGGGGGGTCCTGTGTCCAGCTACCACTGCATGCAGTATGTGGGGGGAGGGTCCTGTGTCCAGCTACCACTGCATGCAGTATGTGGGGGGAGGGTCCTGTGTCCAGCTACCACTGCATGCAGTATGTGGGGGGGGGGGGGGTACTGTGTCCAGCTACCACTGCATGCAGTATGTGGGGGGGGGGGGTACTGTGTCCAGCTACCACTGCATGCAGTATGTGGGGGGGGGGGGGGTACTGTGTCCAGCTACCACTGCATGCAGTATGTGGGGGGGGGGGGGGGGTACTGTGTCCAGCTACCACTGCATGCAGTATGTGGGGGGGGGGGGGTCCTGTGTCCAGCTACCACTGCATGCAGTATGCGGGGGGGAGGGGGGCGGCGGCATGGTCCGCTTCATGTGGGTGTACTTGGTGTGCCCCCATTCCGGGCTCACACAGGATAGACAGGTGTTCATTCTGTCCCATTCATTGGGATGAAATGTCTGCAGCTCCCAGTCTGTCCTCAGTGCGGGTCCTTGTCTCCACATACAGGCGGTGACTTCAGGGACCTGCAGAGCCACCCCGTGTCCCATTGAGGTGCATGGGGCGGCCTGCACAGGCATACATGGAACACCCGCACATCCCTATGTGAGCAATACCGGCCCACATGAAGGAGGCCAATGGATTTCCGTACAGTGCTGTGGTATAGGTCAGAGCTCCAGCACTTGGGGTCCTGGATACCTGAATTGAGGTATGTGTGTGGGGGGGGGTGTAGCACTGAAGAGCATGGTCCGGTTCATGTGGGTGTAGTTGGGGTGTACACCTGTTCAGGGCGTGTTTGCTCACACAGATTGTTCAGTGTATCCCGGCGGTGGAGACTCTCATTAATGTCAGTTGAGATGCAATGTCTTCTGCTCCTCAGTGTGACCTCAGTGCAGGTCCATGTCTCCCCATGCAGGCGGTGCATCAGGGGCCCACAGAGCAGCTGCTGTGTCCCCATTGACGTAAATGGGGACGGCCTGCACGGGCGTACATGGAACACCTGTACATCCCTATGTGAGCAAAGCCGACCCTCACCCAGGTGAATGGAGGCCTCTGGTGGGGACGATAGATGGACTCTGATCTCTGTACAGCGCTTTGGTATATGTCGGAGCTCCAGCACTGGGATCCTGTTTCTAGTTACCACTGCATGTTCTATGAGTGTGTGTGGTGGGGGGGGTTTCCTGGTGGGGACAATAGATGGACTCGGAACTCTGTAAAACGCTGTGGTATATGTTGGCGCTCCAGCACTGTGCAGACGGTCCAGGCCCTTGTGAAGATATGCTGTAAAGTGAGGATGCTTCCCAATGTCATGATTTGTTTCTATTTTTGAATAACCTGCATAATGCATCATTTGAGAGAGACCTTCAGATGGATATTTGGTGTCCAGATCTTCAGAGGGAACATATCAGGACAGCTTTATATCCCCCTAATCACTGTAAACTGCCCCGAAGCGAGGAGCTGGCGGCGTGACTGCCCCGAAGCGAGGAGCTGGCGGCGTGACTGCCCCGAGGCGAGGAGCTGGCGGCGTGACTGCCCCGAGGCGAGGTGCTGGCGGCGTGACTGCCCCGAGGCGAGGTGCTGGCGGCGTGACTGCCCCGAGGCGAGGTGCTGGCGGCGTGACTGCCCCGAGGCGAGGTGCTGGCGGCGTGACTGCCCCGAGGCGAGGTGCTGGCGGCGTGACTGCCCCGAGGCGAGGTGCTGGCGGCGTGACTGCCCCGAGGCGAGGTGCTGGCGGCGTGACTGCCCCGAGGCGAGGTGCTGGCGGCGTGACTGCCCCGAGGCGAGGTGCTGGCGGCGTGATTGCCCCGAGGCGAGGCGCTGGCGGCGTGACTGCCCCGAGGCGAGGCGCTGGTGGCGTGACTGCCGCAACAAGGCGAGGCGCTGGCGGCGTGAGTGCACCGGCGAGGCGCTGGCGGCGTGAGTGCACCAACAAGGCGAGGCGCTGGCGGCGTGAGTGCACCAACAAGGCGAGGCGCTGGCGGCGTGAGTGCACCAACAAGGCGAGGCGCTGGCGGCGTGAGTGCACCAACAAGGCGAGGCGCTGGCGGCGTGACTGCCGCGAGGAGAGGCGCTGGCGGCGTGAGTGCACCAACAAGGCGAGGCGCTGGCGGCGTGAGTGCACCAACAAGGCGAGGCGCTGGCGGCGTGACTGCCGCGAGGAGAGGCGCTGGCGGCGTGAGTGCACCAACAAGGCGAGGCGCTGGCGGCGTGACTGCCGCGAGGAGAGGCGCTGGCGGCGTGAGTGCACCAACAAGGCGAGGCGCTGGCGGCGTGACTGCCGCGAGGCAAAGGTGCTGGCGGCGTGACTGCACCAACAAGGCGAGGCGCTGGCGGCGTGACTGCACCAACAAGGCAACGTTGAAGACTCTGGCAAGGAAACGGTGCAGAAGAGACACCTCATCCCTTCACAACCATAAAATGTCCAGTGACACCATTGCTCAGACCTGGTGGAAACCAGAGGGGTCCTGGTACTCCTGTCTACAGTCCAGAGCTGTCTGGTCAAAATGGAAGATGTGCACCAAGCCTCCGATGTGGAAACCCGGCCAAGTGGATTGCCTGTGCATGAAAACACAAGCGCTGCTGTGTAGAAAATCCAGCGGAAAGGGCTCAAGACTGGAATCCAAATATGAAATGTTGAGGTGTCATAGAAAGCAATGGGTTTGCTAAGGCCTGGAGGGTGTACAAGGATGAGTGTCGGCAGGCAACTGTGAAGCGTGGGACGTGTCTGATCACAAATTCATTCCAACTCGGGACCATGACCAAAAAACCCACAGCCAGTTGTAAAGATGTCCAAAGAACTGGAAGAGTTGGTATGACCCAACAGAACCCTGAGAATTTTTGTTATGGAGAGGGGCTTTAAAAACTGAGCGAGTGTACCGGGGGGGGGGGGGGGGGGGGGATGCTGGTGTAGAGGCAAGTTCATGGGGCTTTGTGGTGACCATGCAGTGGTTTCTCTTCAGAAAGGGGGGTGGTCCCGCTGCATCAGGGGATCCAGTGATTCTTCCTTGCCTTCTGAAGGTTGGTGTCTGCAATTTGGACTCTTGGTCTTTGAGGGACGTCTTTTCAGACAAACCCTTACCATCATTATGGTGGAAATTTACTGGAGGCAGGAGCCTCTTCCTGAGGACCCTGACCCTGGAAGTCATTGCCTTGGTATAATGGGTTCAGAATATTTGTGGCCTATGACCCCTCTTGGTCTTGGTTGTCTTTGATCCTACCTCTTCAAGGACATCGTCTTCAGGGTCCTCTGTCTGGCTCCAGCTCCCCCATAGGAGTTTTTTGGGGGGGTGGCCTGCCTTTCTGGATGGATTGAATCTGCTTCCACGTTTATGGTCTTATCTTCTTTTTCTTTTTTTCTTTCCTTTTTTCTTTTTCTTCTTCTTCGAGATTTACTAAAGCTGGAGTGCAAAATCTGATGCAGCTCTGCACAGAAACCAATCGGCTTCCAGTGTCGAAGCTCCATTGCAGAAGCTGAAGTTAGAATCTGGTGCAGCCGTGCATGGTAGCCAATCAGCTTCTGAGTGCTCCATTATTTTATTTTTATTTATAGTGTCCTCCTAATGTGATTATTCTTGTTCTGGGGTCAAGCTTGGTTTCCTCTGCTAGGGTACCCCTTGATATTCTCCTTGTTACCGGATTGGTGCCTCATCTGGTGTCTGCTTTGGTTGTATAGTCCTTCGGGTGGCTCTCGTTCCCTGCAGTCTTCATATGGTTCATGTTGGGCCTGTTAGCGATTTGTTTGCGGTTATCCACCATTCAGTTGGGCTTTGTTTTTGAAGGTTAAAGACGTCCCATTAAAAAATTGGATGGTTTTTATACTATACTTTTCCTTTTGAGGGACACAGTTCCCACCACTATATGATCTTGCTGGCTACAAAACTGAGGCATGCTGGGAGTGCCGTGTTTCTCTAAAAATAAGCCCAGGTCTTATATTTACTTTGGCCAGCAAAAACACAGTAGGGCTTATTTTCAGGGTAGGGCTTGCCATTTACCGTGCTGTCTTCTCTTCCCCCCTCTCCCTCCCTGCCTGTCAGGAATCCTCAGTGTGAATAATAGTAAAAGTGGTTGTAAAATGCTAGATGTATGTAAAAAGGTAGGTGTGTGTGTGTGTGTGTGTGTGTGATCTATTTTGAGTGACCGGCCTGAGCCATTTTCCCTGCTCCAAGCACTGCAGAGGGAGGTGGGGTGGTCCGAGGTCCCCCTCTGGGGGCGCAGCTGAGGTCAGCTGACCACCAAGCGGCGCTCTAAGAAGGTATTTGACTCCATTTTAGATTACAGGAAACGCCATGTGCTGATGTATAAAATGACCTGTGAAGCTAGAGGGGCTCCCGGGAAGTTTAGGAAGGTATGGTTTCGGGGGGTTGACGCTGAGAATACGCTGGAAGAGGAGGGGCAATAGACCATTAGATTGATAAGACCACTTTCACTTTTTGAAAAATGTGACGGAGGGAAGATGGTGAGTGTGATACTTTCCATGTGGACAGAGCTTGGTTTTTGTATCCTACCGAGCACTGAATGCAGACCTTCCCTGGGGAGTCTTGTGCTTTTTAAGGACAGTTTCCCGCACAGTATTTATTAAGCTTTTTTTTTTTTTTTTTTTTTTAAGATACCAAATCAATCTGACAGTCTATACATGTGACATGTATTCCTGGAGACAAGCGATCATACAAAATAGTTACATTTATTGGTTGACAAAAGACAAATTTAAAATATCGATTGCGTCACATGAACACCTTGACAATTAATGGAAACGCCCACAAAATGGGCGTGTCGTACTTTGGACTTATCACCATTATCACTTCTCGGTAGAATCAATAACCTTTTTGATAATTGACAATTAAACAGAACGTCTGTATTTCACACGTCCGACCGTTACTATACTGCAGGTAAGTAAGGGGTTACCAATGTGAAATAATAAATTAGACATTTGTTTGTCAATAAAATTGGTATCTATGCAAAAAGAAATTTTATAATGAAAAATTTTAATGTAGAGAAAAAAAATCTAAAAGGCGGTTATTGATTCGGGAGAACGATTTTCAGTAATAGAATATTCAATACATCAATATTTATGAGAACATAGAAGATATAATAAACAAATTATTTACCCATTCCGATTGGCTACTAGTCTGGATTGTTGGTTACCAGGAATTATAAGATGGCTGCCGCGGCATTCAACATGAATTCTCTTACAGAGGAATTACTTTGTGTGACCTCCGAGTTCCGAGGAGCAGGGATCTTCATGAATGTAAAAATATGTGTATTCATGCATGGTGCATGAGGGTCAGTCTGTCTGGGGGTCCCCCCCCCCCCCCCAGGGTATGTCCCCTGAGCTCTCCTCTTTGGCATCTTTCTTCTTTCTTAAAGAGGGATTCCACCAAAAAAAAAATATTAAAAGCCAGCAGCTATAAATACTACAGCTGCTGACTTTTAATGATTGGACATTCGCCTGTCCCGGGTTCCATCGATGCCGAGGCCGATCGATCTCTCGGCTGCTGCCGCCACCATTCTAGGTGAGGGAATCGGGAAGCGAATCGGCTTCACTTCCCGGTTCCCTACTGTGCATGCGCGAGTCGCGCAGCGCAATAGGAAATCTCCGCGCTGTCACTGGGACCCGTATGTGTCCCAGCAGACAGCGCGGCAGGGCAGGAAATGGCTTACACTCCCACGGGAGTCTATGCCCGGAAGTGGGTGAAAATACCTGTCTTTGACAGCTATCTCCACCCCCCTCCCCCCTGAAAGGTGTCAATTGTGACACCGGAGGGGGGGAGGGTTCCGATCAGTGGAGGTTCCACTTTAGGGTGGAATCCCGCTTTAAATCTCCTCTTAAACAAAAAGATCAGAAAATTATACTAAGTTCTGCCCAGAAGGGTATGTGCTCCCTCCTCATTGGCAGGTGACCTTTCCCAAGGGTCTAATGATTTTAAGGTAATGTCACCTTCAACCACCAGGTGTCTCACATGTGTTTGGTGTTTTATCTCTTTAAGTTTAATAATTTTTTTATTTCTATAATCGTTCATTTTTATATGTTCTAATGAATATATCTCTAGTGCTCAGGGATGATAGTAACCAATATAATAGAAAATACTCTTAACATAATTTTGAATAATCCCCATTGTATAAAATGGTTCTATATAAAAATATATATATATATTATAATATATATTGTATAAAATGGAGATGTATGTGTGTGTGTGTGTGTGTGTGTGTGTGTATATATGTATATATATATATATATATATATATATATATATTTTTTTTTTGTATTATCGCATACAATTATCTACATGGATACATGTATAATTCGGGTATCCAATCAATATCTATCTAGACATAAGTTAAATTCTTATACAGTTATAATCACAATTATATGTTTTTACATAATACTAATTTGTTGCTAAAACACTTCTACTTATGATCACACTTTCATATATATTTTTCTTTATGACAAAGTTCTTTAGATCATTAGGTACTAAAATTATAATATCTCTTTTGTGACCTACAAATATCACATTTAATGTGAACGACTTATAAAAGATCATAGGTACTTTTAAAATATGTCTGACTTGTATATCCCTCTAACACCATGTGTTGAGATGGACTTGGAGCCGTCCAATAAATGTTTAGATGGCTGAGCTGTGCCCATCAAGTCCCTACAAGTCACACAATGGGTTTTTGTTGGACAAGGTGTCGGCTATTGAATTTTGTCTTCATGGTTGTATATTGTCTTCACTTGAGTACAATGGGGTTTTCTAGTAAAGGGTTATTTCCATGTGATCATTCCCTATGTAAGTTTGGTCGTCTCAATCAATCTAACCAACACAATAAGTACACATCTTTTTGTTTTGGTGACAATAGTTACCATTGTTCCAGTCTCTTGTTTCAACACAGGATTTGTAAAAGTTACAGATAAGTAATCCCCGGCACATTTGGAAAAACAAAAAGTGTGAGATCATGTATTTTTTGTTTTTTAAAAGTCTTCAAAAAAGGTAACAGTTCAATAATATCAGAATTATAGTTCATCCACTTTTTGAGGCCTCCTGAAATCTCTCATCTCTGCCAGTGAATATTAAATGTATTTCTTCATGAATTCACAACAGGAGGGAGGGGTGTTTTTATTATATTAAAAAATAAAAAGCACATATACTTTGGTGTATGATGGGGGTGGAGTCCTGATTGACTCGGCTAAGAGAACATTGCTATGTACAACGTTATTGCTACAAATGGATGTTGGTTTCTTTCATTGCTCTGGATGTAGCCCCTGTCTGATGTACTGGTATGAATATTCATTGTGCGCAATACCAAATTTTGGAAAAAACAATAAAAAAATACAGAAACTCCTTTTACAGTAGAGGATACACAGAGCAGATTTTAGCAGTTTACAACAACTTTAAACTAGGGATTATTTTCAGGGTAGGGCTTATATTGCGGACCTCCCCGAATATCACAGTAGGTCTTGGTTTTTAGGGAAGGTCTTGGTTTCTTTTCTTACATCAGGGGACACAGAGCCATAGTAATTACTATGTGGGTTATAGGGCCACTGATGGGTGATGGACACTGGCACGCCCTAAGGCAAGAGGGTAGGTCTTGGCTTTCAGGGAAATAGGGTAATATGTGTTCTCCTGGACTGACTTTTCCCATGTCCAGTCCTTCCGTAGGCTGAAGGAAAGGCTTCCTGTGTCTCTCCCATGTACTTCAAGGAACAGATTTTGCAGTAGGCTTGATGACCATCTTGTCTGATTTTGCACTTGTTTCCAGGCTTAAGGAAATGGCAGAGGGTGCCAACTAAGTGCAGTACATTGGTAAAGACTTGACTTGATCTTAAAAATATAACAAATGGCAACTCTCAGTGCATGAGGATGCCGGCATGTTATTCACCCGGCCCGATTAGCTGTTGGTGCTCATGTGTCTTCAGAAGTCAGGAAACAGATGCTGCTGTCAGAAGCTGTGTAGGACACCAGAGATCCTGGCATTCATGGTCTGTACAAGACTAGAAGTGTGTTACACCTTGGAGGGCCACAACTTGGGGAGCCAGAGCTCCTCCTCCTCACTCCCCCTCTCTCCCTCCTCGCTCATGTGCATGTCCTTAGGCTTGAAAAAGGAGCAGTTACAGTCCAAAACATGTATCCACACTCCCCATGTTAGGGCGCTCCCTGGCTTCTGAAGACTCCTTGAACAGCTGACGGCACCGGGTGTATGACCTGCTCTTGCCCTCATGCACTTTGTGAGTTGCAACCTAGTTGGTGCCCTCTGCTGTTGCCTTTTTATTGCAGAGGTCACATCAGTCTCAATGAGATGCCACCATGGATCTTTCTGGATTTTCTAGTATAATCTTACACCACCTACATCACATTCACATGTACGATTGTTGTAGGTCAGCTGTATCCTTACCTGAACCATTCTTCATTATTCACTTACAGCCCCCTAGTGGCAGCCGTGTGAACTGTTTTGTCTCTTCTCAGGGCTCGGTGGCGGAACTGTTGGGACACGCTCTGGAGCTGGACAGCGATATGGTGGATGTGACTCAGGAGACGTTCAAGGAAACGGCCATGGAAGATCAGGAGGTTCCGGAGGATCAACAATCGCTCTCTGCCTCCATACACATTGCCTCTTCTCTCGGGGTGAACCCTCATGCTCTGCAGGTGAGTTCCTTGGTGACTGGCCTGTTCGAACTTACCACCACCATTTCCAGATTCTCCTCTCTGACATAGCCAAAGGAAGTAATATAATAGAAGTGTATTGGCAAAACCCAATTGGTGTAGAACCAACCCGCAGACTTGGTCAGTATTACTCACAAGTGGTGTGCTGTATACGAATGAGAAAATAGAGGCATCTCTGCCGCCTCCATCTCTGCCGCCTCCATCTCTGCCGCCTCCATCTCTGCCGCCTCCATCTCTGCCGCCTCCATCTATCTATATCTCCCCATATCATGTACACACACCATGTTGGGGGGTGTGATTAGGAGTTGGGTTATTGTTGGGTTTAGGGGGTGTTTGGGAGTTGGGGGTTAATGATGGGAGTCAGGTTATGGATAGGAGTTTGGGGGGGTTTAGAAGTTGGGCATTAAGGGTTAATAGGAGTTGGGTTATGGTTGGGGGTTAATAGGGTTAGGAGTTGGGTTAGTGTTAAGGGCTTATAGCAGTTGGGTGGGGTTGGGCATTAAGGGTTAATAGGAGTTGGCTTATGTGTAGGAGTTGGGCATTAAGGATTAATAGGTGTTGGGTGGTGGTTGTTGGGGGTTAATGTTAGGATTTAGGGTTAGTAGTTGGGTTATGGTTGGGGGCGGTTGGGTTTAGCAGTTGGGCATTAAAGTGGGAGTCCTCCGTGTTTTTTTTTTTTTTTTTTTTTTTTGTTTTTTTTTTTTTTTTTGTTTTTTTTTTTTTAAGCCAGCAGCTACAAATACTGCAGCTGCTGACTTTTAAAATAGTGACACTTACCCGCCCAGCGCGCCCGCGATGTCACCCGAAGCCGATCTCTCGATCGTCTCTCGGGTGCTGCCGCAGCCATCTTGGGTATGGGAATCAGGAAGTGGAGCCTTTCGGCTTTATTTCCTGGTTCCCTACTGCGCAAGCGCGAGTTGCGCTGCACAATAAGGATGGTCCCTGCTGTCTCTGGGATCCGTGTGTTTCCCAGCAGGCAGCGGGGGACCTTCTGAAAGGGGCGTAGCTTCTGCAAAATCCACGCCGTAAGTGGGTGCAGATACCTGTACTGTACAGGTACCTGCACCCCCTCCCCCCTGAAAGGTGCCAATTGTGGCGCTGGAGGTGGGGAGGGTTCCAATGAGCGGAAGCTCCACTTTAGGGTGGAGCTCTGATTTAAGAGTTAATAGGAGGGGTTAATGTTGGAATTAGGGGTTAATATCGTTTTTAGAGTTGGGGGCTAGGCTTTCTATTTATTTTTATTTAAAGCGGAGGTCCACCCTAAAATGGACCTTCCGCTCATCAGAACCCTCCCCCCTCCGGCGCCACAATTGGCACCTTTCAGGGGGGAGGGGGGTGCAGTTACCTGGATAATCCAGGTAACTGCACCCACTTCCGGGATAGCTCTCTGCGGAAAGGGGCGTAGATTACGCCCCTTTCCGCAAGTGCCCCGCTGCCTGCTGGGAAACACAGATCCCAGAGGCAGCGGGGACCGTCCTTATTGCGCAGCGCGGCTCGCGCATGCGCAGTAGGGAACTGGGAAATGAAGCCGAAAGGCTCCATTTCCTGATTCCCATACCCAAGATGGCGGCGGCAGCACCCGAGAGACGATCGAGAGATCGGCTTCGGGTGCCGACATTGCGGGCGCGCTGGACAGGTAAGTGTCACTATTTTAAAAGTCAGCAGCTGCAGTATTTGTAGCTGCTGGCTTTTAAAAAAAAAAATGCGGAGTCCCGGCGGACTCCCGCTTTAATGCATAAAATTCACTAAAACACTCAAAACCTTGTGAATCAAGCTTTTCTTGCATTTCTATGGAACAAAAGGCAACTTAAAAAATGCACCAATTTTCCTGATCCGAGCTCCATAAGTCTTCAGAATATCTTCAGGCGTTTGGCTTCAGGTGACCTGTAGTGGAGATGTGAACTGTCTCTTAATTTTTATTTTCTCTCCAGTGTTTTGGAGCTTTCAGCTTCACTGAGGTGGGACTGGGGCCTAAGAGAGAAGGTTAGATCACAAAGCTGTGTGCCTCACAGCAAGGCCATTACTGGCTGTGTGCCTGGAGACCTCAGTTTTCTCCTGCCTATGGGAAAGCAGCTGGATAAACGACTCCTGTAAAAGGGAGCTCTGCTTGTATAACTGATGCAAGATGGAGTCTCTTAGGGATCACCCAAGCACAAGACTGAGAGACATCCCATGGTTTACAGATGTTGCCCGAACATACTTCATGTACCCCTGATATTTAGACGTCACTGCCCATCCCCTGTTAGGTGGGTGGGTAGGTTCTGGCCATCCCCTGTTGGGTAGGTTCTGGCCCTCCCCTGTTGGGTGGGTAGGTTCTGGCCCTCCCCTGTTGGGTGGGTGGGTAGGTTCTGGCCCTCCCCTGTTGGGTGGGTGGGTAGGTTCTGGCCCTCCTCTGTTGGGTGGGTGGGTGGGTAGGTTCTGGCCATCCCCTGTTGGGTGGGTGGGTGGGTAGGTTCTGGCCATCCCCTGTTGGGCGGGGTGGGTGGGTAGGTTCTGGCCCTCCCCTGTTGGGCGGGTGGGTAGGTTCTGGCCCTCCCGTGTTGGGTGGGTGTTGATGGTGTTTCCTGTATTTTGTCAGGTGATGAAGGCGTCTCTTCTGATGGATGAAGATGGTGTGACGGATCTCTTATCACCTTATGGCCACTACCCATCCTTATTGGAGACCTCACAGGAAGGGCGCTCCCCCCGACTCCTCCACCCCTCCTCTCAGGCTCAGCGGACCTCCAGTGGTGAGTTCACAATGACCTCAACAGTACATAGAAATGTGTGGTAACCCATAGTAACTGCTTAGCTCGGTGTAGTACTTGATTGTTGCAGGTTTGGGAATTTTCTGTCCACTAGAAGGAACATTCGAAATGCGTTAATCTGCGCGCCGTCACCTGCGTGTATAAACTTCCCCATTTGAGATGCACAGCTCTGTTTGTTCCACGAGAAGCTGGTTATATTGCCACCTACAGGAGGGTTGAACTGTGCCGCTCACTGTTCTCCTTGCTGGAGGGGAAGCTGGACCTGCAGTGCAAGGATCTCCCTGCTTCTGCTTCATCCATTATATTCTGTGCAGTCACGGTTCTTACCTTCATACAATGTAGGACCATAATGGAGGGGTGGAGGTATGGAAAACCGGTGGCTGTTGAGCAGGAAGAGCTGAAACCACGTGGTCATAGAATCCCAGATTGGGCACAGCCCCTGGGAGACCACCTGGAGGAAGCCACAAGACACAGGGTAGAGTTTACTAAAACCTGGAGGAGCTGTGGATGGCAGCCAATCGGCTTTTAGCTGCCACTTGTTCAGCTGAACTTTGAAAATGAAAGCTAGAAGCTGATTGATTTTCATGCGGAACCCTCCAGTTTTAGTGAATTCCCATCCTGTTTTTGCAGATATGAATTTAATATTTTAAACTTACAATTTTGCAGTGTAAAAATTCTGCTTTAACCCTTTCTCTGCCAGGCCTTGCACTCCACTTTTATGCTCAGGTGGCCAGACCATTTTTGCAATTTTTCTGTTTTCCCTTACAGCCCTCAGAGTTTGTAAAAGGTCCCTGTGGGGGGCAGGATAGGCTTCTCTGAAGAGGAGGGTTTTCAGGGATTGCCTAAAAGCAAGCAGAGTAGAAGATAATCGAACAGATTGGGGTAGGGAGTTCCATAGGATGGGAGAGGCTCAGGAAAAGTCCTGGAGGCAAGCCTGAGGGAAGGTGACAACTGAACTAGAGAACAGGTAGTCTTGGGAGGACCGAAAATAAAGATTTGGTTGGCATTTTGAGACTAGGCTAGCGATGTAGCTGGGGGCAGAATTGTGGACAATTCGGGTGATTGGTAGAGAGGGGTGGAGGACACTGAATGGAGGTCAGTGGAGGGATTGGCAGAGAGGGGTGGAGGACACTGAATGGAGGGATTGGCAGAGTGGTGGAGGACACTGAATGGAGGTCAGTGGAGGGATTGGCAGAGAGGGGTGGAGGACACTGAATGGAGGTCAGTAGAGGGATTGGTGGAGAGGGGTGGAGGACACTGAATGGAGGTCAGTGGAGGGATTGGTAGGGAGGGGTGGAGGACACTGAAAGGAGGTCAGTGGAGGGATTGGTAGAGAGGGGTGGAGGACACTGAATGGAGACCAGTGGATGGATTGGTAGAGACGGGTGGAGGACACTGAATGGAGGTCAGTGGAGGGATTGGTAGAGAGGGGTGGAGGACACTGAATGGAGGTCAGTGGAGGGATTGGTAGAGAGGGGTGGAGGACACTGAATGGAGGTCAGTGGAGGGATTGGTAGAGAGGGGTGGAGGACACTGAATGGAGGTCAGTGGAGGGATTGGTAGAGAGGGGTGGAGGACAGTGAATGGAGGTCAGTGGAGGGATTGGTAGAGAGGGGTGGAGGACACTGAATGGAGGTCAGTGGAGGGATTGGTAGAGAGGGGTGGAGGACACTGAATGGAGGTCAGTGGAGGGATTGGCAGAGAGGGGTGGAGGACACTGAATGGAGGTCAGTGGAGGGATTGGTAGAGAGGGGTGGAGGACAATGAATGGAGGTCAGTGGAGGGATTGGTAGAGAGGGGTGGAGGACACTGAATGGAGGTCAGTGGAGGGATTGGTAGAGAGGGGTGGAGGACACTGAATGGAGGTCAGTGGAGGGATTGGTAGAGAGGGGTGGAGGACACTGAATGGAGGTCAGTGGTGGGATTGGTAGAGAGGGGTGGAGGACAATGAATGGAGACCAGTGGAGGGATTGGTAGAGAGGGGTGGAGGACACTGAATGGAGACCAGTGGAGGGATTGGCAGAGAGGGGTGGAGGACACTGAATGGAGGTCAGTGGAGGGATTGGTAGAGGGGGGTGGAGGACACTGAATGGAGGTCAGTGGAGGGATTGGTAGAGGGGGGTGGAGGACACTGAATGGAGGTCAGTGGAGGGATTGGTAGAGAGGGGTGGAGGACACTGAATGGAGGTCAGTGGAGGGATTGGCAGAGAGGGGTGGAGGACACTGAATGGAGGTCAGTGGAGGGATTGGTAGAGGGGGGTGGAGGACACTGAATGGAGGTCAGTGGAGGGATTGGTAGAGAGGGGTGGAGGACACTGAATGGAGACCAGTGGATGGATTGGTAGAGAGGGGTGGAGGACACTGAATGGAGGTCAGTGGAGGGATTGGCAGAGAGGGGTGGAGGACACTGAATGGAGACCAGTGGAGGGATTGGCAGAGGGGGGTGGAGACCTGTGGAGGGAGGGATTGGCAGAGGGGTTGTGGATGCTGAATGGAGACCAGTATGTAAGGCAAGCCAATGAGGAGGGTTTCAGTATTGGAGGTGAGAGATGACCAGGGAGTGGATTAGGAGCTTAGTGGTGTCATTGGTTGGAAAGGAGGTTTTTTTTTTGGACAGGTTGAGGCGGAAAGATTTTGGACACTGATTGAAGTGTCCTTTCGGGCCCACATCCAGAGTCCAGGATTCCACCCAGAACCTTGGCATGCGGGGGACAGGCTTTGTACGGCGTATGGACCTGGCCATCTTGAAGCAGTGCTGTAGGTCCATACGCTGTACAGACCTGGCAGCAAAATGGTTAACCTCCTGTAGGGAAGGAGCTCCTAGACTTGTAGGAAGCAGAAGTGGAGAGGAGTTTGTAATGGTTTCTATCTGATTGTTGGCTCTTGCAGTGTTTTATAATCTATCTTCTCTTCCCAGTTGGAGGTCTCCTGCAGTCCCGCTTCACCGGATCCTCGTTACTCAAACAGAGTGAGTCTGGTCAAAGTCCTCGTCAATCTTCATCGGCCTCCATGGGGGCCCCGTGGCCCGGTCTGGGCCTCCTAGCCCCCTCCTTCCTGATGCCATCTCCTGCCCCAGAAATACAGCTGAAGACTGTGGGGACCCAAAGGCAGCAAGGCCTAGTACCCCTCAAGAAGTCCGTGTGCACTGGCCGGGGCAGGATGTTGATTGACATGGGCCTGTTTATGGGACGGTCGTTCCGGGTTGGTTGGGGGCCCAACTGGACTTTGGCTCACAGCGGGAAGGTCGTCAGCGAGTCCAGCATGGTGGAGAAAACCGACAAACATGGGAATTTGGACTATGGATTTCTGCCCAAACCAGTCCCTGCCAAATCGTAAGTGTCCATGAAGGCCAAGAGGGCCATGTTCTGGTGGGGGGTTACAATGCACATGCACCCCTTGATGATGAATTATACGTAGAAGGTAAACCTCTCCAGTGTGGCTTGTTTATGGGAATACATGAGCAAAAATGGGAGGAGTTTATTCTTTTTATAGTTGTATTACCCATGATGGCCTGCCCAGGAGAATACTCCAGATGTTGTGTCATTAGACAAGGACTCCATTGATGGACCTTCATTTTATAATGACTCACACAGGAGAAGGCGCCAGATGTTGGGTCATTAGAGGAGAAATCAGTTGATATACCTCCATCTATATTGATTGGACCGGGATACCCCTAAAGGTTGCTAAGTGTTCCTTGAGCAAGGTTTATTTTTCTTTATGGTACATCATTGGACACAGGAGTTAATATTCCAGACTACTTGGGTTATGCTGCCACCTTCAGGTCAATGGAACACTGACAAATCAAAGGTGGGCATCCCCGCCCAGACATAAAGCCTCAGGTTTTCGTGTCTTCAGGTGATGATGGTTGTCTCCCAAGATTTCCTTTTGTATGGACTTAGTCCTGATATCCTGGCCTGATGAGGTAGAGAAGGGCCACATCTGGATTGGTCACTGTAGCCTAATGACTAGGAAGGACTTTACCTGCATGTAATGGGGGGGTTTGGGGCTGTAATGTCTACTACCTGCATGATCTAGCAAACTCCAGGGTAGGGTGTCCGTTCCAGATCACCCAACCTCCTGGATTTTCCTGTGTAAGGCGCTAGTGACCAATCTCCTCCATCTGTTTCCTCAGACTTATGGAATCTCTGTTTAAAGTCCACCTGGAGAAGCTGAGTTTGGAGGAGAAGGGGAAAGATCTTCAGTCTTATCTGATCCCACTGGAGATCGAGCTGAAGAACAGCACCATAAAGCCTGACCCATGTCCTCTCATTATACCCAACCCTGGCTTTGCTGCCATTCATGACTACGCCGGATGGGTCAGTGAAGAGTGTCAGGAGCCTTCAGAGATGGAAAGTAAGTAGAACCGTTGAGGCTGACCATTCTATGATGTCAGAAGACTTGGCTGGTCTCCGTGATAAGGATGTTAAATGATCGATACATTGCATGGGTGCTGGGGACCCAGGGTTTGATCAGTAATGGGGGGGAGAATGTCTGGTGACTAGGGATTGGTTGGGGGGGGGGGGGCGAAGCTGGGGATTCGGGGATTGTTCAGTTAGTCGGTTTTTAGGTCCTAAATACACACCGGTCTTTGCGTCTAAGGTCTAAAGCTTATATACCATACTGTGTGAATGGAGGGTTTACGCTCCGCCTATTGGGTGAATGGAGGGTTTACGCTCCGCCTATTGGGTGAATGGAGGGTTTACGCTCCGCCTATTGGGTGAACGGAGGGTTTAAGCTCCGCCTATTGGGTGAACGGAGGGTGTTTACGCTCCGCCTATTGGGTGAACGGAGGGTGTTTACGCTCCGCCTATTGGGTGAACGGAGGGTGTTTACGCTCCGCCTATTGGGTGAACGGAGGGTGTTTACGCTCCGCCTATTGGTGAACGGAGGGTGTTTACGCTCCGCCTAATGTGCTCCTTCTTTTTTGTTTGTTTTTTTTTTTTTTGCTCCGTACAGCTGTGGTAAAACAGTGGTGCCTAACATGGACCATGTGCAAGGCATTGTGGGGCCAGCTGCGGGACCTGGAGGCCAGCTTAGATGAAACCAACCAGTATGTAGAGAGATACAGCGCAGGAAGGCCTTCTCCCATTGGTTGGCTGAAACAGCGGTTGATCGCATTGAGTCGGAGGTGGTGATGCACCAAAAGGAACGTCCCATCGAGGCCGTCTTCAGCTACCTGACCGGCTGCCGTATCAGTGAGGCATGTCGGCTGGCGCAGAGATCTGGTGAGTGCTTGGCGTGTGTACATATAACCTCTTTATTCATTAAGGGGCGCTGTGTGTGTTTGTGGACAGCAGAGGCTTCTTTTCCTAGCTGTGTGATGTCTTTGCAGGGGACCATCGGCTCTCTATGATGTTGTCACAGTTGGTGGGCAGTCAGCATCTACAGGAACTGATGCGTATGCAGCTGGAGGATTGGCAGAAGCAGCAGGTGGACCGCTTCATCCAGGAGGAGAGGCTGAAGGTCTATGTGCTCTTATCTGGCACTGCAGTAAGTACAGGCCTTCCGAGTGGCGCTTTCCCATCCATGGGCGGGTCTCTTTTTAGTAGGGTGTGTCCCCACCCCCGGGCGGGGTCTCCCCCCTTTTAGAGCAGTGCGTCCCTATCCCCGGGCGGGTCTCCCCTTTTTTAGTACGGTGCGTCCCTATCCCCGGGCGGGTCTCCCCTTTTTTTAGTACGGTGCGTCCCTATCCCCGGGCGGGTCTCCCCTTTTTTTAGTACGGTGCGTCCCTATCCCCGGGCGGGTCTCCCCTTTTTTTTAGTACGGTGCGTCCCTATCCCCGGGCGGGTCTCCCCTTTTTTTAGTACGGTGCGTCCCTATCCCCGGGCGGGTCTCCCCCTTTTTAGAGCAGTGCGTCCCTATCCCCGGGCGGGTCTCCCCTTTTTTAGTACGGTGCGTCCCTATCCCCGGGCGGGTCTCCCCTTTTTTTAGTACGGTGCGTCCCTATCCCCGGGCGGGTCTCCCCTTTTTTTTAGTACGGTGCGTCCCTATCCCCGGGCGGGTCTCCCCCTTTTTTTAGAGCGGTGCGTCCCTATCCCCGGGCGGGTCTCTGCTCACAATGCCCGGTGGTCACAAGGCAGGCTTCTGGGGATAAATCTACAAGGAAAGATGTCCCAAATCATTTCCCTCACCCTCCTAGATCTTCTGTAGTCATCCTGTACAGGAAGGGGAACGTAAATGAGGACTTGGTGAAAGCTCGGTGCTGCACTTGTTCTGCCAATCCAATGTAACCATGAGTGTGTTCTCTCCCCCTCCCCCCCTAGGTATGGCAATCATCTGATAAGAAATCTATCAACGTCTGCTCACAGCTGGACTGGAAGCGAGCGTTGGCTGTTCACCTCTGGTACATGCTCCCACCTACCGCCTCCATCGCCCAGGCACTACAAAAATATGAGGAGGCTTTTCAGGTAGCAGTTCTCCATTGACACGGACTGCCAGATAACAAGACTGACTCCTCCCCTTCTACTGACTGCCAGATAACGGGACTGACTCCTCCCTTCTACTGACTGCCAGATAACGGGACTGACTCCTCCCCTTCTACTGACTGCCAGATAACGGGACTGACTCCTCCCCTTCTACTGACTGCCAGATAACGGGACTGACTCTCCCCTTCTACTGACTGCCAGATAACGGGACTGACTCCTCCCCTTCTACTGACTGCCAGATAACGGGACTGACTCCTCCCCTTCTACTGACTGCCAGATAACGGGACTGACTCCTCCCCTTCTACTGACTGCCAGATAACGGGACTGACTCCTCCCCTTCTACTGACTGCCAGATAACGGGACTGACCCCTCCCCTTCTACTGACTGCCAGATAACGGGACTGACTCCTCCCCTTCTACTGACTGCCAGATAACGGGACTGACTCCTCCTCCTTCTACTGACTGCAGATAACGGGACTGACTGCTCCTCCTCCTACTGACTGCCAGATAACGGGACTGACTGCTCCTCCTCCTACTGACTGCCAGATAACGGGACTGACTGCTCCTCCTCCTCCTCCTTCTACTGACTGCCAGATAACGGGACTGACTGCTCCTCCTCCTCCTCCTGACTGCCAGATAACGGGACTGACTGCTCCTCCTCCTCCTCCTTCTACTGACTGCCAGATAACGGGACTGACTGCTCCTCCTCCTCCTCCTTCTACTGACTGCCAGATAACGGGACTGACTGCTCCTCCTCCTCCTCCTTCTACTGACTGCCAGATAACGGGACTGATGGACTGCTCTTTTTCTTTCCTTTTTTTTTTTTTTTCCCTCCTCCCCCAGGTGTCAGATGAGGGGCAGTGCTATGCATCCTACCCTCTGCCTTCATACCTGGAGAACGCTGACCTTGCTATGGAGTCTGAAACCTTCCCACCATCTATGCAGAGAGATGTCTGCTTCCACCTTCTGAAGCTGTACAGTGACAGGTGAGAGGCGCCTTGTGTTGTAGAGTAGACTTGGCCCGGTCACTTTTATCCAACTTCCGTCCTATGAGATTCCTTCAAATTAAAGCGGGAGTAAACCCAGTTTCAAAAAACACATGCCGGAAATGCTAACTTTCACATTGGTTGTGCTCTCAACCAAACTTTCAAACCATCCAATGGCTGGTGTCATAACTGATCACATGTGCAGCATTATGGCAGTTGAAGAATTAAGGCCAAGATGGCAGCTTCCTTGACTGAAAACGATAGAGGGGTTTACTTCCACTTTGAAGAAAAGGTGGGTAAAAAAACGATTGTGTCAAAGGGTGAACTTGTCTCCTTAGTCAACCCCAATGTTGACTCAAGCTGTCTCGTAGACCATCACAGAGAGAGATATAGATACATATATATAGATACATATATATATATATATATATATATATATATATATATATGAGAGAGAGAGCCCCAAAATATAGCTAAATACCCATTATAAAAGAAAACATTCTTTCTTTTAACAAATAAGTTTAGAACACATTTTCTGTCCTCACACACCTAGTGGCTGAAGATATTGCCTAAATTTACCAGGTAAGTCATTAGAATTCACCAACCAGTGGCGAGTGAGCCAAACTTTTTGGGCTGAGCTTATGATAATTTTATGAGCTTATTGTCCCAAGATGGTATAAAGTAATGTGAGGACCCCAAGGAAGGGATCAAAGCCCTACACACCAGATACCACCCCCCCCCCCCCCCCCCCCATAAGATCAAGAAGTCTGCTGATATTTGACCACTCCCCATCTTGCTGGACCTGGTGACTGGAACCACTCCATGTACTGAGAGATTGGCGGACATCTTCCCCTTTTTAAGCTGTTGGTAAGATACAGATCATGCAAATCCTAGTTATCTTTTCTCTCAATTGTAGGGATTATATTTTATAGTTCATGTATTGACATTGATTGTCTGGGTTGTGTATGATTTGATTGTAGCCGTGATTAGGGGAATTCAGACAAACTTGTTTACATCCATTTACATTTCTGTGCTCCCAGGGAGAGGAGTATTGTCACATTTAATTTTAGAAGCTCTGTTGGTTTAATATTTATTTTAAATTGTTTTTCTGTTGAATCCGTGAGACGTACTTTGGATTCCTTCCGTCTGGAGAAATTCAGAGGACCGTTTCCCCGAGTGACCAGGGATATTGTGTTCTTGAATGTAAAGCGTGAATCTCCGCACATATTCTTCCAACAGACCAATTTGGGCTCCCTGATTAAATTGTTATATTTAGATACATTGTTCATTGCTGTGTTGATGTTTTAATAATGTGTGTGAAATATCGCCGGACATTCCAGTTCTGTATGACATTATATTAATATACTTGTTAATTAGGTGAAATTATTTACTTATTCATTTTTTGTTGGGCGATATTTATATAGTGGTAAGAAAATTTTTGAACTCAAGGATTGTGGTCCATACTGATTTACCGTAAGGTTGGAGGCACTGAGAAATAAAACACTGAGATCTTAATGAAAATTCCGTACCACACTCGCAGCAATATTCTCTCTGCTGATTGGGGCTCAGGGTGAGGTCATGGTTGATTTTCTCTGGTGATTGGCGCTCAGGATTGGGTTTTTGGGGATCTTCAGTGGTAGGTGGGGCTCAGGATGAGGTTATGGGGGACCATCCCTGTGAGATGAGGCTCAGATGTGGTTACCAGGGATATTTTGTGGTTACTGGCCTTTCTCTGTCTATATAATTGGGGTTTTCATCTTGTGTCTCTCCTCTGTGTAGGTCTTACGACCTCCGCCAGCTCTTAGACCCCCGAAGTATCACCTCTGACCCCTTGGACTATCGTCTCAGCTGGCACCTCTGGATGGTACTACAGGCCTTAAATTACACCCACCTGTCAGCGCAGAGCCAGGGAGTGCTGCACACCAGCTATGCCGCTCAGCTGGAGAATGTGGGGCTGTGGGAGTGGGCCGTCTTTGTCATCCTTCACATCCCTGACCCCATGTAAGTAGTCCTCATGTCATTCCTCCGTATCATCCTTCACATCCCTGATCCCATGTAAGTAGTCCTCATGTCATTCCTCCGTATCATCCCTCACATCTCTGACCCCCTGTAAGTAGTCCTCATGTCATTCCTCCGTATCATCCCTCACATCTCTGACCCCCTGTAAGTAGTCCTCATGCCAATCCTGTTAGTCATGTAAGTGATACTTCAGTATTAGAATTGTCTGCTATCAATAAAGGAGGACTCTTCCTCGAATCTGGGAACACACCTTGGCTCAGCTTGGCTCCTCCCTTTCTTTAGTGTTCGGGAGTCGGCTCTGCGAGAGCTTCTGAACCGACACTGCATCCTACGAGAGACTCCGGAGTCACTGATGAAGGAGAAGTTCCTGATTGAGAAGCTCTGCATCCCAGCACAATGGATCCACGAGGCCAAAGCCATCCGTTCCAGGAGAGAAGGAGACCAACACAAAGAGGCCATCTACCTCCTGAGAGCCGGCCACTGGAACCAATGTCACCGGCTGGTCTCCCGCCATCTGGCTTCAGGTCAGCACCACAACCTCCTCTTTAAGCATTCTGTACAGACGGGTCTCCGGGGAGGGTGTCTTTAATGTCCTTTTTTGTCTTCCAGATGCCATCATAAATGAGAATTATTCCTACCTACACAGCTTCTTAGATGAATTGTCCCGTCCCGAGAACTGCGTCCACATCCAGGGTTGGGATACGGCAGGACAGGTCTGCTTGGATTACATCACTATCATAGAGATGCTGAACAGTATCCGGCAGGTGAGGCTCAGGACCAGGTTATGAGGGGGTTGGGCGAGGGTAAAGAGGTGGATCTTCAGTGGGTGGGGCGGGTTTATAGAGAGGGGCTCTTCTCTGGTCAGTGAAACTCAGGATGAGGTTATGAGGGATCTTCTCTGGGAGATGGAGTTTAGGAGAAGCTATGGTGGGTAGGGCTCAGGTTGAGGTTATGGTGGATCTTCCCTGGTGGGTGGTTAAAGCGATAGTCTAGTCTTGTTTTAAAAAAAATAAATAAATCGTACTTGCCTGCTCTATGTAGTGGTTTTGCATAGAACAGCCCGGATCCTTTTCTTGGGTCCCCGTTCGGCGCTCTCAGCTCCTCCTTCCTGCCGGTTGCCCCCACAGCAAGCAGCTTGCTGTGGGGGGGGGGGTCACCCAAGCAGGCTCGCTTTCAACCTGTGGCTCGGAGTCCATTCACACACAAAGCTGCGGCTCGGCACCTTCGTCTCCAGATTGGCTCACTGGCTGTAATTGACAGCAGTGGGAGCCAATGGCTCCCGCTGCTGCCAAAAGCCAACCAGAAATTGGAGTTCCTGGAAAGGCAAGGCTCTCTTGGACATTGCTGAATGAGGGGGGGGGGGGGGGCGGCTCAGGTAAATATAGGGGCGGGGGGGCGCTGTTGCACACAGGTGTGTTGTTTTTTTTTTTTTTTTTTTACCTTCATGCCTAGACTGCACCTTGTGCTTTGTACAGCCACTTTAAGCTGGATCTTCTGTGGTGGGTGGAACTCTTCACACTTTTTATTTCTCACATTCGAGTCCCATAGACTTTAACGGTGTTTGAATGTTTGCGCTAACTTTCGGTCCGTTTGCATGTTCTAGATACGAACCGAACCGGTGGGGGGTGGCTGGTGTTTGGCCTATCCCTAGTATCTAAATTTCCTATCAAATGTACCAGTTGCCGACCACCTGAAGTACATATATTGCGAGTGGGTGACAGCTACAAACTAAGTGACCCTGTTTCACCTAGCACATGTGTACTGGTGTGCCCCCCTGGCATGTGCATCTTCTCTGGATGGCAGGATTCAGGGTGAGGTTATGGTTTATGTTCTCACCCCTCTGAGGCCCAATCACCAGAGAACATAAACCACATCCTCCCCTCTCTGAGGCCCAATCACTAGAGAACAAACCATAACCTCTGGTGATTGGGCCTCTGGGTGAGGATATGGTTTATGTTCTCTGGTGATTGGGCCTCTGGGTGAGGTTATGGTTTGTTCTCTGGTGATTGGGCCTCTGGGTGAGGTTATGGTTTGTTCTCTGGTGATTGGTCCTCTGGGTGAGGTTATGGTTGATATTCTCCGGTGATTGGGCCTCTGGGTGAGGATATGGTTGATTATTCTCTGGTGATTGATTCTCTTGTGAGGTTATGGTTTGTTCTCTGGTGATTGGTCCTCTGGGTGAGGTTATGGTTTGTTCTCTAGTGATTGGGTCTCTGGGTGAGGATATGGTTTGTTCTCTGGTGATTGGGCCTCTGGGTGAGGATATGATTTATGTTCTCTGGTGATTGGTCCTCTCCTGAGGTTATGGTTTGTTCTCTGGTGATTGGTCCTCTCCTGAGGTTATGGTTTGTTCTCTGGTGATTGGGCCTCTGGGTGAGGATATGATTTATGTTCTCTGGTGATTGGTCCTCTCCTGAGGTTATGGTTTGTTCTCTGGTGATTGGTCCTCTCCTGAGGTTATGGTTTGTTCTCTGGTGATTGGGCCTCTGGGTGAGGTTATCACTAGAGAATATCGGGCATCTTCTTCAGTGGTGATTGGGGCACAGGGTGAGGTTATGGGAGACCTTTGCTGCAAGGTGAGACTTGGGGTGTGGTTACCATGGATCTTTTGTGGTGGTTGGAGCTCAGAACGATGTTGTGGGGAATTTCTTCTGTGACGGGTGGGGCTCAGGGTGAGGTTATGGGGGGGGTTCCGGGGGATGAAGGATGACCGATTTTCTCTTTTTCTCTTGTAGAGTGACTGTTCGGTGTACGAGTTGGAGAGGTTACACAATAAAGTAATCTCCGTCTGTAACCGGGTGGAGCAGATCCAATGCTACAAATCCAAAGACAGGTTGGCTCAGTCCGGTAAGTGGTGGGCAATCCTTATCCTGGGTTTAGCTGGAACCACCAATGGAAAGTCCTGGGCCTGGTGATTATATGATGGAATGGGGGGGGGGGGGGTTATTATGTCAGGGAACTTCCCTCACTTTATTGGTGGATTCCTGTACAAGTTTTATTTTTTGTCCCTGGTCATTCAGCACTTCGAGTAGAAACCATATCTCTATGCTGGACATATGGGGGGGGGGGGGGGGGGTTGGGAGGGGGCAGTGCTGAACCTATTTGGGGGGGGGGGGGGAGGGGGTTGCTCTAGCGCTGGACAGAAATTCCTCCCATTGGAGGGAATGGGCAGTAGAAACCTGGCTCGGTGAATGTTTGGCGTCTTCGGCGTACCGACTCTCTTCTAACCAAGTTTTGTTCTTCCTTTCCAGAAATGGCGAAACGCGTCGCCAACATCCTCCGCGTCGTCCTTCGTTTACAGCATTCCCCGGAATCTGACGACACAGCCGACCTCCAGCGAGTCCCTCTCAGACTCCTCGCCCCCCACATCGGCCGACTCCCCATGCCAGAGGACTATGCTATGGAAGAACTCCGCAGTCTCACACAGTCTTACTTGAGAGAACTGACTTTGCGCAGCCAGTAGAGGGCGGCCTTGTCTGGTCATGTGATTTATTTTTTTTTCCTCCGGAAAGCCTTTTGTATTTTCAGCCCCCCTTCCCCCTCCCCCCCTGGAGAGCCGGCTCAGAGGCCGGGAGGTGCCATTTCCTGCAGGCAGACTGCTGAATGTGAACCACAAATTAAAGGAGAAGTCCAAGATTCCTATAGAAATAAAGCCGGCTCTCCCTCTGCCCACCCTCTGGTGCCAGTCGGGTGTCTGGTTTCAATAGAGACATCTTCATTAGTTTGGGGCCCTGTAGTATTGATACCAGTCACCCTGTAGGTGGGTAGAGAAGGCCGGGGCTGGGGGAGGGGGGAGAGTATTTTTATTGGTGTGTGTGTGTGTATGTATGTAAAAAAAATCTTCCACTTCTCCTTTTAATGACGTCCTCCTGTGATTGGTCGATTATGGGAGGGGATGTCTGTATACGTTGTAATGACGTCCTCCTTAGATGAGGTGATGGGAGGAATGATCATTGTAATGATGTCCTCCTGTGATTGGTCGATGATGGGAAGGGGTGTCGGTATGTGTTGTAGTCATTCAGACTTTTCCTATGTACAGAGTTTTTTTATGTGGATTGTGTGGCTCTCCTGGACCGGCGTGAATTTCCTTCACACCTCCCGGACCCGTCTGCCAAAGTAGGAGGAGCTTCTGGTTGGGTGTCACAATGATGCATTTGATTTGCTCGGCCTATTGCTGTTCTCATTGCCTGTGTGGGTGTGTCGTCAGCCAGTGACCTGCAGCTGGGGGGCGCTCTGGTTGTCGGGGCCTCTCGATTAATTTAAAGGAAACCTGTACTGGGCTGTATGGCGTCTGAGCTCTTATCGGGGACCAGCTTCCGGCAACTGGGGACCATCACACCACCCCTACACACCGCCTGCTGATCCTTGATGGGGGCAGAGACTTTATACAACCCGTGGAACTTCAAGGGAACCAAGCGCCAGACTGAGGGTCACCAGATACGCTCAACACCCACCCCCCCCGGCGCTGGTGGCCTATCATTTTGAGTCTGCCCAGATATGAATGTTACCCCTGTCCCCAACCTTCCTGGCTGAGAGTTGCCCATCACCAGACCCTGGATGGCTGGGTTACCCAACTCTCTCCAGTAATGGGTATTACCCCTATCCCCCAACCCTCCCCATTACCCATCTCCCCAACCCTTCCGGCTGAGAGTTGCCCATCACCTGACCTTCAATGGCTGGGTCACCCAACCATCTCCAGCTGTGGGTATTACCCCTGTCCCCATTACCCCATCGCCCAACCCTCCCGGCTGAGAGTTGATCATCGCCTGACCCTCCAGCTGCCACCCAAATGTTCCTGGCCGGGAGAGTCCCTTTTTGTCACTCGCCTCTTTCCAGCTGTGAGTTGCCCATCACCCAACCTGTGTGTCTTCACCCCCCCAATCTTCTGGTTCTCCCCTGCTATGAGGGTGTCACCCCCACTCTCAAGGTCTCCCTAGGTGTGAGTGCCTCCCAATTTCCCGGTTCTCCCCGGCTGTGTGGAAGTGTCGGAGCCCCGCCCTCTGGCTTGGTGTGATGTGCGTTTGCCTAGTGTTGATGCATGGGTTATGAGAAATTTATTTTAAGAGAATTAATAAATACAAATTCATTTTTTTGTTTTTTTTTGTTTTCAGAACTTTTTAATAAAACTTTACAATGCAGTTTCAGTTTGGTGTGATCTGTATGTTGGGGGCAGCTCTGGTCTTATCTGGATTTGTGGGTGTGCCATTCTGCCTCCTGTGTGTACTGTTCCACAACCCCCCCCCGCTCTTGTCCCCTTCTCCGCATGGCAAAGGGTTAGAGGTGGGATGGGTGGTGAGAGCTGCCCTATCGTTTAAGTTATCAAGCCAGTGACTGGTTGCTAGGACCACCCATCTTGGCAACCATTCACCCACCTAACAGTAAAATGAGGGTCTGTGACATGATTGGGGGGTGTTGGGGGTTGTATTGTAAAGGGAAGGCCTGTGATGTACATCACGGGGACACAGAGCCATAGTAATTACTATGTGGGTTATAGTCCACCTTCAGGCGATGGACACTGGCACACCCTAAACAGGAAGTTGCCTCCCTATATAACTCCTCCCACGACTGGGAGTACCTCAGTTTTTCGCCAGTGTCTAAGGTGTTGGTCACGAGTGAAGATGTTCTGTGCTGATCTCCTCTGGAGCAATCCTTGCTGGGGCAAGCCATGCAGTCGAGTCCATTCAAAGTGTCTTTTTGGCCGAATTGAATGGTATCCGGGCCTCGTGTCCAAAGAAACAAGGTTTTGCCTGTAACACTTTTCTTTTTTAGAGAGCTGGACCCCAGGATCCAGTACTTTTTGGTATGAAGGCCATAAAGTTTTACTGGCGGTGGTGCTATACGGGTCCAGGATTGTGGGTTTCCCCAAGGATCCAAAGGCTCCTGAAGGTTTAACGGAACCCACCATGAAGGGTGAAGATTGGGTCTGTTGGTTTTACCACAGAAAACCCTTGCGGTGGGAAAGGTAAGTGGAGTTACAAGAGTTTCCGTCTCCTTGTTTTCTCAGATCATACATTCCTAAGGATCCAGAGAAAAAGATCTTTCTCTCAAGCATTGGACCATCTTTTGGCAAAAGGTGTTCATGGTGGCCCCCATGTAAGAGCAGAGGTTGGGGTTTGGTTAAATCCAAATGGACTTTCTGGATCTCAAAAATCTAAAATTCAATTCCTTTTTATATAATCTTTTTTTCCCTAATCGTCTTTCAGGACAGCCACTATGAGAGATAGACTCCTCCTCTTCCTCTGGAAACACTGTGCCAGCCCATAAATTCTTACTTCCCCTGCCGGACCTCAGTTATTAGTGTTTCCTCCGGCGGGGAGACACTGTGCAAGGAACCAGGCCGATCAGCTGGGGAGGCTGTGGCCGTTTTGTCGTTAAAAGAACCCGGTTGAAAGAAGCAGGGGCTTCGTTTGGAGAAAGCTGGGTTCAAACCGTTCGAAACCAACGTCCGCGTGTCGGACGGGTCGAACGGTTTACTTACCTCACCAGGTACTGCCACCCCTTCCGAGTCGAGCGCGGCTTCAGGTCGTGGGGGACTCCTATCGCGTCTACAGGGACGCAGCTGGCAAGCCGTTCGGAAGATTTCCCTGTACATGGGTACAGTCCGCCCCTTTTTTTCTTTGAACCGAGCGGGCCGAACGACGGGCGACGTCGTATCCGGCGGAAACGAAGGCTTGACCTCGAAATACGATCGACTTCCGGTTCCGGGTCGTGGAGCTGATAGGAGGGCCGGGCACAAGCTGGAGATGAGTTCAGAACGTGCACAGGCAACGTGGAACTCTGTAGTAAGCAGCCACCTGCAGTCATGTCGGAAGCTGAGGCTCAAACGACAGACTCTATCTCCAGCATTCCTAAGGTAAGAGCGCCCTGGGGAGGGGTACTCTCTATCTAGGATCCCCCCACCCCAATGTATGATTCTATCATGGGTGGGGGGGCAGACCCCCTGGGTGGCCAGGGGGGAGGGGAGGCTCAGATCCCTTCGTTTTAAAAAAGGGTCTAGTGCACTCCCAGGGTTGTATCCCGAGCTTTTGATTGACTGTCTTTTTCTGTTTTTTTCTTTTTTCCTTTTTTTTAGAAAGCTATGGAAAAAACTAGGTCTACGCATAGCTCTAAAAAGAAGTGGGCCTCCTGTAGGGACATTTTAGGGGAATCTTGGACCAAAGTGTTGTGCAAAGGCTGTATTGACTCCCTCGTTAGGGAAAGGGAATCTGAACAGGAGTCAGGACTAGCAGCTTCAGTCAAAGAGCTCTCGTCCACCTTCTCTTCTTTTAGGTCCCTTTTTGAAAAATTTCAGCTTCCCACGGGTCCATCTCCCCAGGATACAACCCCACCTCTAGCACAGAGTTCTGCTCCAGTCCAACCTGCTAGTACAGGGGGGACAGAGGTTGCAGGCCCTTCAGGGACAGGTAGGGAACTTCCAGACAGTTCCTCTTCCGATTCCCAGGAGGGTTCCGAGGGGGAGGACCAGGACGGGTCCAGGAAAGCCTCCAGATATAAGTTATCCCTTGATGAGGTAGAGGACCTCTTAAAGGCAATTTATGCAACCCTCGGTATCCAGACGGATAAAAAGCCCCAAACCCTGCATGACCAAATGTATTCAGGTTTAGGGGAGCCAAAAAGAAGGGTGTTTCCAGTACACAAAGTTTTAATGGAAACAGTTAAAAAAGAGTGGCAGGATCCGGAGAGAAAACCCTTTTTATCTAGATCCCTCAAAAGAAGGTTCCCATTTTCAGAGGACCCGGCATGCCTTTGGAATAAAAGTCCCAAATTGGATGCCGCGTTCTCCCAGGTCTCCAGACACACAGATTTGGCGTTTGAAGACATGGGGGCCTTGGCAGATGTCATGGACAAAAGGATTGACTCCCTGCTTAAAAAGACGTGGGACTCGGCTATTGGCAATTTAAAGCCTGAAATGGCAGTTACAGTTGTGGCTCGCAATTTAGAGCACTGGCTCTCACAGATCCAACAACATATTGAGGCAGGCACAGATAAGGAAACCATTCTGTCATCCTTCCCTACTATGCTGCGAGGGATCACTTACATAGCTGATGCCTCTGCTGAGTCCGTCCGCATGTCGGGCAGAACGGCGGCTCTAGCCAATTCGGCCAGAAGGGCCCTCTGGTTAAAAACATGGCCAGGGGATAATGCCTCCAAGATAAAGCTATGTGGGATACCCCTGACGGGGGACCTCCTGTTTGGCCCAGGGCTGGAGACGGTTCTAGACCGGACAGCGGACAGGAAAAAGTCCTTTCCTCTCAAACGGAAAACCCCCGTACCAACAAAAAAGGGGTTTCGCCCGCAGGGGCGTAGGGAAACCTAAACCAGAGGGGAAAAAGAAAACCTGGCCCCAAAAAGGCAGGGGCAGAGGAGGGGCGATTTTTTTCGCCCTCCTATCCAGCCCCGTAAAACCCAGTGACTTTCCAGCTACAGTGGGAGGAAGACTGGGGGCCTTTCTTCCACAGTGGGAGACAATATCCCTCAATCAATTTATTTTAGGGGTAATAAGAAGGGGGTACCTCTTGGAATTCCTAAGACCACCCCCTCAAAGGCTCCTTGTCACGCATCTACCCAGGTGCATGGTAAAGGCCGAGGCCTTGCTAGAAGCTCTGAGGGAATTGGAGAATCAGGATGTTATTCTCAGGGTCCCAAAAGCAGAAGAGGGAAGGGGGTTTTATTCTCACATCTTCATAGTGAAAAAACCCTCAGGGAAGTTCAGGTTGATTCTGAACTTAAAGCCCATGAACGCTTCAGTGACTTACAAAAGATTCCGCATGGAATCGATCTTTTCAGTAAAGGCGCTTCTGCCCCACAACTGTTTCATGGTATCCCTGGATCTACGGGACGCGTATTTACACATCCCTATAGCGGAAGCCTCGCAGAGGTTTCTACGCCTTGCCATAGATCTGGGCGGAGAAACAATACACTTTCAGTTTCAGGCCCTGCCATTCGGGCTATCCTCTGCACCCCGCATATTTACCAAAGTCCTGGCAGAAGCCATGGCTTTTCTTCGGCTCCAGGGGATATGTATAATTGCCTACCTGGACGACCTGCTTTTATTTGCAGCATCCCCAACACAGTTGGTCAGGGATCTCGATCTAACCAAAGGGGTCCTTACAGACCTGGGGTGGCTTCTGAACTTGGAAAAGTCCAGCCTGATCCCCTCACAACAGATCTCCTATCTAGGTTTCCTGTTGGACTCAACACTGTTGAGAGTTTTTCTACCAAGAGAAAAGGTACAAAAACTGGACAGTGCGGTGACCTCTCTTCAGAGCAACCAGCTGGTTTCCATAAGGGTTCTGATGTCAGTACTGGGTCTTCTTACATCCACCCTTCCAGCAGTGCAGTGGGCAGGGTTACACTTTTGTCCCCTACAGACCTTCATCCTAGGGGTGTGGGACCACAGTCAGGAGGCCCTAGACACCCTAGTTCATATTCCACACCAAGTAAAGAGATCCCTCTGGTGGTGGAGGAAAGTGACAAATCTGTCGCAAGGTCGTCTGTGGCTCATCCCGATTTCTCGGGTAGTAACCACAGACGCAAGTGGAAAAGGTTGGGGGGCACATTTGGGTTCCCTTCTAGCCCAGGGCACTTGGGGGGACGGCGAGTTGACTCGATCGTCCAACTGGAAAGAACTAAGGGCAGTGGGACTAGCCCTCAAATTCTTCAAAAAAGAGCTCCGGGGTCACCACATTCAGGTGCGGTCGGACAACTCTTCCGTAGTGGCCTATTTGAACAAACAGGGTGGCACGAGAAGCGGAACCCTGTTGTCTTTAGCGACAGAGATTCTGTCCTGGGCCGAAACCTACACCCTTTCGCTCTCAGCAGTTTTTTCTGAGGGGAGAGAAAAACAGGGGTTTTTTGCATTGTTTCTGGACGCGAACAGGTCTACCTCCGGAGACCCCCATCTCCTTATTATGAGATTGAAGACCTCCTGGTTGAGAACCCAATCGCCCTCCCTCAGCCTCTTTCGGCTGAGAAAGTCTGCTACCACGTTTTTTCTCCCTAAAAAGGGGAGAAGGAGCCTTAGGGGTGGACGCTTTGAGCCAGAATTGGCATTTCAGAACTTGCTATGCCTTCCCACCTCCAGCGTTGTTGCCAGCAGTTCTGAGAAAGTTTCAGATGGAAAGCACATCTGATTCTGGTGGCTCCACATTGGCCCAAGAGAGCATGGTTCTCAATGCTAAAGCAGTTGGCGGTAGAACCTCCCTTACTCTTGCCCCCTCGGGACGATCTCCTCTCTCAGGGGCCAGTCCTCTGCCCACAGGTACGCCAGTGGAAGTTAGCGGCCTGGCTACTGAGGAGGGTTTATTAAAATCTAAGGGATTTTCACAGAGACTAGTTTCTACCCTCCTGGACAGTAGGAAAAAGGAAACTCGCCAGATCTATGAAAAGGTCTGGTTGCGTTTCAACAAGTGGTGCGCAGAGAACTCCTTCCCAGTACGGAGCTCCTCCGCAGTGTTGGAATTTTTACAATGTGGGGCAGATAAGGGCTTATCCATTAGTACCCTTAGGGGTCAAGTATCAGCCCTCAGTGTTTATTTAGAGGATCATTTGGCTGCCAACCCATGGGTAGTCAGGTTCTTTAGAGCCCTGTCCAGACAGAGACCGGTCCAGGGTCTGTCCTTTCCCAGATGGGATTTATCTTTAGTTTTGCAGAGCTTAACTGGACCCCCCTTTGAGCCTTTAAAGGAGTGTCTTCTGAGAGAGCTTACTCTGAAGACAGTGTTTCTGGTAGCAGTGACAACTGCTAGGAGGGTCAGTGAGATGGAGGCCTTATCAGTCAGGGCTCCCTTTTGCGTTATTTTTCCGGATCGGATAGTTTTGAAGACCGATCCAGCCTTTTTGCCGAAAGTGGCATCCAGCTTTCATAGAAGACAGGAAATTGTTTTGCCCTCTTTTTGTCCCAATCCCTCCGGTGAGAAGGAACTAAAATTCCATTATTTGGATGTTAGGAGATGTATCCTACACTATCTGGAACTGACCAAGTCATTTAGAAGGTCAGATTCCTTATTTGTTTTGTTTTCCGGGGCCAGGAAAGGTTGTAAGGCGTCCCGGCGCACTATTGCTAGGTGGCTCAGAGTAGCCATCGAGCAGGCTTATTTAGTTGCAGGGAAAGAAATCCCAGTGGGTATTAAAGCACACTCCACTAGAGCTATGGCAGCCTCCCAGGCAGAAAGAGCGGGAGCAACGCCAGAGCAGATTTGCAGAGCAGCAACATGGTCCAGCTATTCCACTTTTGTAAAACACTACAGAGTGGATCTGGTGTCGGCAGGTGAGCAGACCTTTGGGCAAAAGGTCTTGCAAGCTGTAGTCCCACCCTAACTGGTAAGTGCTCGCTTATCCTCTCATAGTGGCTGTCCTGAAAGACGATTAGGGAAAATTAGAGTTACGCTTACCGGTAACGTCTTTTCCAGTAGTCTTTCAGGACAGCCCTAGTTCCCACCCGAAAATTGGGGGGAGTCTTACAAAAGACCAGAGCGCAGCAAGATAATGGTATTTGATAAATATGTTATGTGTTCTTGTGTCTCCCCAGCTGGCCGGAGGTATTCTCGATATAAACTGAGGTCCGGCAGGGGAAGTAAGAATTTATGTGCTGGCGCAGTGTTTCCAGAGGAAGAGGAGGAGTCTATCTCTCATAGTGGCTGTCCTGAAAGACTACTGGAAAAGACGTTACCGGTAAGCGTAACTCTAATTTTTTGCATGAAGTCAATCCGATCTGTTATCTCCATTCTACAAAGAGGAGAACTTCTGGCGTCAATCGACGTCAAAAATGCATATCTCTATATGCCCATTTCCTTGCACACTAGTAATACCTACTTTCAAAGTGGAAAATCCTAATTTTCGTTGTGTAGCTCTGCTGTCCAATAGCTGCTGCACTTCGTGTACAAAGGTTCTGGCTCCTCTTCTAGCCAGATTTAGGGCCCAGGGTATAACAATTATGGTTTACCCAGTCGATCTGTTCTTGGTAGACAAGTCGGTAGCCTGCTTAGACCAAAGTATGGTCGGCACATTCGACTACCTGGATAGGTTGGATTTTCAACCTAGGAGGAATCTTCTTTTAAAACCATGAAGAAAATATTTGGGTCTGATCATGGGCACACCCAGATAAGGCTATTCGTACCCCAGGCATAGATCAGCATCATAAAGGAACTGATTTAGGTGGTCAAAGCAAGGGTTCAAACTCCACATTCTCAATGTGTCTTAGCGCCCGATCTTGTCTGATATTGGAGGCCAAGCAGGGTCGGGCCTGGTTAGTACCCGGGTGAAAGACCACCTGAAAATACCAGGTGCTGTAGGCTGAGTATGCCAGAGCCTCAGTGTTTTTTTTTTTTTTTTTTTTTTTTTTTTAAATCGTTTTTATTTGAGTTTTTCATTATCGGTCAACATTGCCCACACAGGGGCCGAACGTTACCCACGCAGGGGCAAATTCGCCAGAGCCTCAGTTTATGGTTAACATCCAAAATTCTGCAAACGGGAAAATTCTTCCTTCGGTTACCTGGAAAATAGTAACATATTTCGTCGTCGTCGTCGTCGTCGTCGTCGTCGTCGTCTTCTTCGTCGTCTTCTTCGTCTTCTTCTTCGTCTTCTTCTTCGTCTTCTTCTTCGTCTTCTTCTTCGTCTTCTTACAGTCCTGAAAGAGGCAGCTGTCCAAGAGAAGTGGCCCAGATCGGAAATGTCCTTGCCCATTAACATTTTAGAAATTCAGGCAGAACACTTGGTCCTGAGGGCCTGAACATTCAGTTTTAAGGTATTTTCCTGCCAGGATTCAATCAGTCTATGCCACAGCAATGGCTTATATTAACGACCAAGAGGGCACAAGAAGTTGTGCGTCCCAGATAAAGGTGAATCCTATCCTATATTGGGCAGAAAACAATGTACTTTGCCTATCGGCAGTCTTCGTTCTAAGAATAGAAAATTGGCAGGCGGACTACTTGAGTCGCCAGCGGTTGTTCCTGGGAGACTGGTTTCTTCACCCCGATATCTTTCTGTCAAGGATGGGGGATCCCAGACATAGATCGGTTTTTTTGCATCCAGGTTCGAGAAAGAAATTGACAACTTTGTGTCAAGAACAAAGGATCCGCTAACATGCAGAACAGATGCCTTGCTATTCCCGTGGAATCGGTTCTCACTGATTTGTACATTGAAGTCATTGATTCTTGTGACCCCCAGCGGGGCCCAGGAAATCTTGGTATGCAGAGCCCATAGAGATGACAGTAGAGGACCCTACCTTCACGGCCAGACCTTCTCGCGAGGTCTGGAGTTCCATCTTACTTTACAAGCGCTAAATGTAACGGTCTGGCTATTGAGACCCCCACTCTGAAGAAGCGTGGGCTGTCAGGTTTGGTAGTTTTCTACCTTTGGTTAATGCAAAGGAGCCGGCCTCCATGGTTTTATATTATAGAGTCTGGGAAATGTATATCTCCTGGTGTGAAACCAGGAGCTGCACCCCTGGAAATAAGTCAAGGTAGAGTCCTTAACTTTTCTGCAGATGGGGTGGGAACGGAAGCTGGCCTTGTGTGCTTTCTAAGGACAGGTCTTGGCCTTATCGGTATCATTTCAACGACCACTCACGTCACATTTTTTGGTTCATAGCTTTTATTCAGGGGGTAACACGGCTTAATCGCCGGTTAGGTAACCCCTGGGACTTGAATTTAGTTTTGTCAGCATTACATAGCCTTTTTTTGGGCCGATATGACATATTCCCTTGGTCCTTTTTTTTTTTTGACAAGGAAACTATTTTTGCTGATGCCCTTCTTGCAGCAGATATGCTTATCAGAATTGGCTTCTCTTTCTTGTAAAGAGCCATATTTTTATCCTTCAGAAGGATAAGGTAGTATTGCATCCTCATCCTAACTTTTTACCAAAGGTAATATCGGGGTTTTTATCTAAACCGGGATATTGTTCTACCTTCATTTTTCCAGAACCTTGTTCTTTGGAAGAAAAATCACCACTACATTCTCTTGATGGGGTGAGAGTAGTCAATGTCTACTTAAAGATTTGGAAAATTTGTTTTGTTCATGTTGCCTGAGGGTCCTAAAAGAGAAGAGGCAGCATCGAAATCTACTATTCTAAATGGATTGGACAAGTAATCGTTCAAGCTTCTGGTTTAAAGAGGAGTTCTACCCTCTTAAATCAAAATGCACTCCTCTAGGGCTGTTAGTGCCTTTTGGGCACTGCATCACTATGTCTCAAGTCTGCAAGGCAGCAACCTGGTCTTCAATCCATACATTTACCAGATTCTATCTGGTGGGTATAAAACGACACGAGGATGCAGTGTACTGCAGGCAGTAGTAGAAGTCCTCTAGTCTCATGGTGCCCTACTTGGTTGTGTCTCCCTCCCCAGTTGGCATTGCTCTAGGTCTAGGACATCCCACATTGTAATTACTATGGCTCTTTGTCTTGTGATGTACGATTAAAGAAAATAGGATTTTTATAACGGCTTACCTGTAAAAATCCTTTTCTTTTGAAGTACTTCACGGGACACAGGTCCCTCCCCCTCTTTCTGGTAGACACGTGTATTGCTTTGCTACAAAACAGATACCCCCAGTAGTGGGAGGGGTTATATAGGTAGGCAACTTCCTGTATAAGGTGTGACAGTGTCCAGCACCTGAAGGTGGACTATAACCCTCATAGTAACCGCTCTGGCTCTGTGTCCTATGATGTACTTCAAAAGGAAAGGGATTTTTACAGGTAAGCTTTTTATTTCCTGTTCTGGTGTCTATGCTCTCTTCAGAACCGAGAAGAAGGGAAATTGGAATGAAGAGGTGCCGGGGGTTGTTCCTATCCGCTGTGCCAGACACAGAATAAAAAGGTTTTGGCTGGAGTTGCGCTTCAAGCAAGGTATCACCCCTTCTACATGGTGCCAATATATTCAGGACTATTCCATTCTTAAAAATGTTCCACAAGTAAATATATAAGGAATGAAAAACTCATTATGATAAAAAAAAATGTGATTTTTTTTTTCCCCCCCCCCCCCCCCCCCCCCTGTAGAATTTTATATTCTTGGAGGACATCATATTTGTGACTACTTGGGCTATGCTGTGTTACTATGAAATTTTGGTGATTATTTTTTTATTTTATTTTTTTCTATAGCCTAGATAAATGTTTTTTTTTTTTTTCTTTTCTAATTATTTTCCGATCCAGATCAAGACATTTCTGATGCGCAGCCATTCTTGGTATTGGATCAGGAAGAGGAGGTAGCAACAACCGCCACTCAGCAGCCTGACGACAGTACCCAGATCAGCCCAAGGAGGAGGTTGGTCCTCGGTGTTGCTGCCTACTCCGAGATCTCTACTTATAGCGGTGGGGAAGGTGACGTTGATGATGACGTGTCTAGTGATGTCACGTGGGTGCCCACAAGAGAGGAAGAGGAGGGGAGTTCAGAGGGAGATATGGACCAGCAGATAGGGAGGAGAAGCAGGAATAACTTACATTGCACAGGAGGGACAAAGCAGACTGCAAATGTATCAGGAGCGAGTCATCGACCATGTACGGTCACATCTGGTGCTCCCAGGACACCGGCACATGGCTCCGCAGTGTGGGCTTTTTTTTTTTTTTAACGTGTCCGCTGCTGACAATAGTGTTGCCATCTGCAGCCTTTGCAGTCAATGCATAAGTTGCGGTAAGCCCAACACTCACCTAGGGACGACCGCCTTAAGAAGGCACATGAGCTGCCATCACCGAACCCAGTGGGAGCAACGGAACACACAAAGCCACACTCCAGGCTCTCACCGTCCAGCCTCATCTTCTACTTCTCCTCTCTCCTCACAATTGTCCCCCACTCCACCTTCCATCATGCCGTCCTCACGTTTTTGTGGAAAAAGGCAGGCTTCCGTGGGCCTAATGTTTGAGCGTAAAAAAATGACGCCGGATAACCCTCTTGCCCAACGGTTGACAGCTGGCTTGTCAGAACTCATAGCCCGCCAACTACTGCCATATAAACTGGTGGACTCGGAGGCCTTTTGAAAATTTGTGGCCATTGGAACACCACAATGGAAGGTCCCAGGAAGGAAGTATTTCTCAGAGAAGGGCATCCCAGAGCTATATGGCCATGTTCAGCGGCAAGTGAATGTATCTCTGGCACACAGTGTCGGTGCCAAGATACATCTGACCACAGACACGTGGTCTAGCAAACACGGGCAGGGAATGTATATAACTTTTACTGCCCACTGGGTGAACCTTCTGATGGCCTTTAAGCATGTAACCCGTGGCACCCGTGTAGATTTGGTTTTACCACAACGGATTGCATGCAGGCCTGCCTCTTCCTCTCCTCCTCCTCCTCCCTCTCCTCCTCGGCTGACTCCTCCTTTTCCGCTGCTAGCGTCTCTTCCACTGTGCCGCCCAAGCTCCCCAGAACCTATTCCACATGCCAGGTGAGACGTTGCCATGCCGTGCTGCGTCTGTTGTGCCTGGAAGCCAAGAGCCACACTGGCCCGGCACTCCTTTCAGCTTTGCGTTCACAGGCAGATCAGTGGCTAACACCGCTCAATTTGACAATTGGTAAAGTGGTGTGTGACAACGGTGCATTGAAACAGGGCAAAATCACGCACGTGCCATGCATGGCACACGTCCTAAACTTGGTCGTGCAGCGATTCGTTGTCAAATACCCTGGGGTCCAGGACATCTTGCGGCAGGCAAGGAAAATCTCGGCCCATTTCAGAAGATCTTACACGGCCATGGCTCGCCTTGCTGACATTCAGCCGCGACACAATCTGCCGATCAGACGTCTTATTTGCGATTGCCTGACGCGATGGAACTCAACCTTCTACATGCTTGATAGGCTGCTCCAGCAGAAACGTGCAGTTGACGACTACCTGTACGAACTCTGTGGCAGAACAGGTTCTGGGAGCTTGGTTTTTTTTTTCACCGCGCAAGTGGCTGCTCATGCGCGATGCATGCAGACTTCTGCGGCCATTTGATGAGATCACCAAACTGGTCAGTCGCAGCCATGGCGCCATCAGTGACATGGTACCTTATGCCTTCTTTATGGAGCGTGCATTGAGTCGTGTCATTGATCAAGCCATGGAGGAGCAGGAAGATGAGGAAGTTGCAATGCTGGATGAATTCCCAGTGGGGCTACTCTATCTGAGACAAGTCAACAACAGGAGTCTGAAGAGGAGTCAGAGGAGGATGGTCCCGGGGCGGATGAGGAGGAGCAAGAAGAGCATGCTTCAAACCTTTCTGGGATCCCTGTTGTGCGTGGATGGGCAGAGGAGAATGAAGAGGACGACATTATCCTGGATGATGAGCAGGAGCCAGGCCACCACACCGCTTCCAGTTTAGTGCAAATGGGGGGCCTCATGCTCCAGTGTTTTAACAGGGACCCCCGTATAAAAAGCATAAGGGTCAAGGACCAGTACTGGGTGGCAACGTACTTAGACCCCCGGTACAAACACAAAATGCCAGAAATGTTACCGCCGTCACAGAGGGCTGTCAGAATGGAGCACTTACAGACCTTGCTTCGAGAAATGCTGCATTCTGCTTTTGCGTGCGCTGGCAGAGGAGCAATTCCCACTCCCAGAGTGGGAGAAAGAGCTGTGGGTACCAATCCAACAGCGCCTGCAAGAAGAGGGCGGTTTGAAGATGTGTTGGTGACTTCTGATATGAGGTCATTCTTTCAGCCGACCCATCGACAGGTGTCATCCGGATCGCTCTGAGAAGTGATGAACCCCTGGACTACTGGGTGGGCAGGCTTGACCTCTGGCCAGAGCTTGCCCAATTTGCAATGGAACTGTTGGATTGCCCCTCATCCAGTGTCCTGTCCGAAAGGACGTTCAGAGCAGCCGGGGGGATCCTGACTGATAAGCGCACTCACCTAGCTCACGACAGTGTTGACTACCTCTTATTTATAAAAATGAATGAGGCATGGATCTCGGAGAAATTCAACACATGTGACCAGTAGACCATGTATATGCATAACGCTATAAATGATTTACAGGTCCTTCTCAAAAAATTAGCATATTGAGATAAAGTTCATTATTTTCTGTAATGTACTGATAAACATTAGACTTTCATATATTTTAGATTCATTACACACAACTGAAGTAGTTCAAGCCTTTTCTTGTTTTAATATTGATGATTTTGGCATACAGCTCCTGAAAACCCAAAAATCCTATCTCAAAAAATTTAGCATATTTCATCCGACCAATAAAAGAAAAGTGTTTTTAATACAAAAAAAGTCAACCTTCAAATAATTATGTTCAGTTATGCACTCAATACTTGGTCGGGAATCCTTTTGCAGAAATGACTGCTTCAATGCGGCGTGGCACGGAGGCAACCAGCCTGTGGCACTGCTGAGGTGTTATGGAGGCCCAGGATGCTTCGATAACGGCCTTAAGCTCATCCAGAGTGTTGGGTCTTGCATCTCTCAACTTTCTCTTCCCAATATCCCACAGATTCTCTATGGGGTTCAGGTCAGGAGAGTTGGCAGGCCAATTGAGCACAGTAATACCATGGTCAGTAAACCATTTACCAGTGGTTTTGGCACTGTGAGCAGGTGCCAGGTCGTGCTGAAAAATGAAATCTTCATCTCCATAAAGCTTTTCAGCAGATGGAAGCATGAAGTGCTCCAAAATCTCCTGATGGCTAGCTGCATTGACCCTGCCCTTGATAAAACACAGAGGACCAACACCAGCAGCTGACATGGCACCCCAGACCATCACTGACTGTGGGTACTTGACACTGGACCTCAGGCATTTTGGCATTTCCCTCTCCCCAGTCTTCCTCCAGACTCTGGCACCTTGATTTCCGAATGACATGCAAAATTTGCTTTCATCCGAAAAAAGTACTTTGGACCACTGAGCAACAGTCCAGTGCTGCTTCTCTGTAGCCCAGGTCAGGCGCTTCTGCCGCTGTTTCTGGTTCAAAAGTGGCTTGACCTGGGGAATGCGCCACCTGTAGCCCATTTCCTGCACACGCCTGTTCACAGTGGCTCTGGATGTTTCTACTCCAGACTCAGTCCACTGCTTCCGCAGGTCCTCCAAGGTCTGGAATCGGTCCTTCTCCACAATCTTCTTCAGGGTCCGGTCACCTCTTCTCGTTGTGCAGCGTTTTCTGCCACACTTTTTCCTTCCCACAGACTTCCCACTGAGGTGCCTTGATACAGCACTCTGGGAACAGCCTATTCGTTCAGAAATTTCTTTCTGTGTCTCACCCTCTTGCTTGAGGGTGTCAATGATGGCCTTGTGGACAGCAGTCAGGTCGGCAGTCTTACCCATGATTGCGGTTTTGAGTAATGAACCAGGCTGGGTGTTTTTAAAAGCCTCAGGAATCTTTTGCAGGTGTTTAGAGTTAATTAGTTGATTCAGATGATTAGGTTAATAGCTTGTTTAGAGAACCTTTTCATGATATGCTAATTTTTTTGAGATAGGAATTTTGGGTTTTCATGAGCTGTATGCCAAAATCATCAATATTAAAACAAGAAAAGGCTTGAACTACTTCAGTTGTGTGTAATGAATCTAAAATATATGAAAGTCTAATGTTTATCAGTACATTACAGAAAATAATGAACTTTATCATAATATGCTAATTTTTTGAGCGAGCACACAGACCTTTTTTCTACCTTTTGGCTCACTTCCTTGTACAAAAAAAGCACACCGTACTATATGCCCGTACCTTCCTGTTTGAAGAGCTTGAGCGGTGTCATATTTTTGGGTCCCGCAGTGAGTTGCTGGTATCAGTGCTGGTGTCGGTGCTCTCTATCTCGGTGCTGGTGTGGTCTCAGTGCTCTCTCTCACGGTGCTGGTGTCAGTGCTCTCTATCTTGGTGCTGGTGTCAGTGCTCTCCATCACGGTGCTGGTGTCAGTGCTCTCTCTCTATCTCAGTGCTGGTGTCAGTGCTCTCTATCTCGGTGCTGGTGTCAGTGCTTAGTCACCATGGCTGAGGATCAGCACTGGACTGGCACCTGGGGCAAGGGCCTGGCAGAGGGAGGGACTCAAGCACAGGTTGGGACACTGGCACAGGACTGCGCTGCCCTGACTGTGGCACTGATCATCTGCACCCCCTTCATAGCCTGCCCTGACCTTGCCTCTCCTCCAAGGCCTTCATGCGCTCCTAAATTGACAAAATTTCACAGATAAAAAAAGAATGCTTGTCGTCTCCCAGATTCACTTCATACATGTGGTATGTCAGTGGCCATGTTGTGGGACTATGTGTGCACAGCTAGTAAGTATTTTGTGGCTGAAAATATGACCTGGAGGTTTTTAAGGTTCGCCTGCCATTAAAGTCAATGGGGTCCGCTGTAAACTTTGCGGTTTGCGAACTTTTGGCCGCGTTCGTGAAAACCTCCCGTCGGAAGTTCGTCCATCACTAGTCCCACGTCATGACGCGTCAAGGAGGTGAACACCGTGCCCTAGTTACATAGGTTGGACTTGTCTTTTTCCAACCTTACCAACTATTTGTGTGATTATATGTCAGTATTACATTGTATATCATGTATGTTGCGGTCGTTCAGGTGATTATCTAATAGTTTATTGAAAGTATCGATACTCCCCGCTGAGATAATCGCCTCTGGAAGGGAATTCCACATCCTTGTCGCTTTTACAGTAAAGAACCCTCTACGTAGTTTAAGGTTAAATCTCTTTTCTTCTAATATTAATGAGCGGCCACGAGTCTTGTTAAACTCCCTTCTGCAAAAAAGTTTTCTCCCTATTGTGAGGTCACCAGTCCGGTATTTGTATATTGTGGGGTCACCAGTTTGGTATTTGTATATTGTGGGGTCACCAGTTTGGTATTTGTATATCGTGGGGTCACCAGTCCGGTATTTATATATTGGGGGGTCACCAGTCCGGTATTTATATATTGGGGGGTCACCAGTCCGGTATTTATATATTGTGGGGTCACCAGTCCGGTATTTATATAATGAAATCATATCCCCTCTCAGGCGTCTCTTCTCCAGAGAGAATAAGTTCAGAGCTCACAACCTTTCCTCATATCTAATATCCTCCAGACCCTTTATTAGCTTTGTAGAACTTCGGAGAAGTTATTGCCCTGCTTAGCTTAGTATCGTCTGCAAATATAGAGATTGAGCTGTTTACCCCATCCCCCTCCTCCAGGTCATTTATGTACAGATTAAATAGGATTGGTCCCAACACAGAACTCTGGGGGACCCCACTACCCACCCCTGACCATTCCGAGTACTCCCCATTTATCACCACCCTCTGAACTCGCCCTTGGAGCCAGTTTCCAATCCGTGTCCTCACCCTTTGGTCCATGCCAACCAACCTTATTTTGTACAGTAAACATTTTATGGGGAACTGTGTTAAATGCTTTTGTAAAATCCAAATACACCACGTCTACGGGCCTTCCTTTATCTAGATATACCACGTCTACGGGCCTTCCTTTATCTAGATACACCACGTCTACGGGCCTTCCTTTATCTAGATACACCACGTCTACGGGCCTTCCTTTATCTAGATACACCACGTCTACGGGCCTTCCTTTATCTAGATACACCACGTCTACGGGCCTTCCTTTATCTAGATACACCACGTCTACGGGCCTTCCTTTATCTAGATACACCACGTCTACGGGCCTTCCTTTATCTAGATACACCACGTCTACGGGCCTTCCTTTATCTAGATACACCACGTCTACGGGCCTTCCTTTATCTAGATACACCACGTCTACGGGCCTTCCTTTATCTAGATACACCACGTCTACGGGCCTTCCTTTATCTAGATACACCACGTCTACGGGCCTTCCTTTATCTAGATACACCACGTCTACGGGCCTTCCTTTATCTAGATACACCACGTCTACGGGCCTTCCTTTATCTAGATACACCACGTCTACGGGCCTTCCTTTATCTAGATACACCACATCTACGGGCCTTCCTTTATCTAGATACACCACGTCTACGGGCCTTCCTTTATCTAGATACACCACGTCTACGGGCCTTCCTTTATCCAGATACACCACGTCTACGGACCTTCCTTTATCCAGATACACCACGTCTACGGACCTTCCTTTATCCAGATACACCACGTCTACGGGCCTTCCTTTATCTAGATACACCACATCTACGGGCCTTCCTTTATCTAGATACACAACGTCTACGGACCTTCCTTTATCTAGATACACCACGTCTACGGGCCTTCCTTTATCTAGATACACCACGTCTACGGGCCTTCCTTTATCTAGATACACCACGTCTACGGGCCTTCCTTTATCCACATACACCACGTCTACGGGCCTTCCTTTATCCACATACACCACGTCTACGGGCCTTCCTTTATCTAGATGGCAACTCACCTCCTCATAGAAGGTTGATAGATTGGTTTGGCAAGAACGATTCTTCAGGAATCCATGCTGATTACTGCTAATGATACCGTTCTCATTACTAAAATCTTGTATATAGTCCCTTATCATCCCCTCCAAGAGTTTTCATACTATTGATGTTGGGCTAAATGGTCTGTAATTCCCAGGGCTGTATTTTGGGTCCTTTTTTAAATATTGGTTCTACATTGGCTTTTCTCCAATCAGCTGGTACCATTCCAGTCAGTAGACTTTCAGTAAAAATTAGGAACAATGATCTGGCATTTACTTGACTGAGTTCCCTAAGTACCCTCGGGTGAAAGCCACCTGGTCCCAGTGATTTATTAAGGTTAAGTTTCCCAAGTCTAATTTTAATTCTGTCCTCTGTTAGCCATAGAGATGCTTCCTGTGATGTGTCATGAGGATAAACACTGCAGTTTTGGTTACTGAAGCCCCCGATTCCCTCGTGAAGACTGAGGAGAAGAATAATTCAATACCTTCACCATCTCCCCATCCTTTGTAACCAGACGTCCTTCCCCATTCTTTATGGGGCCAATATGGTCTGTCCTCCGTTTTTTACTGTTTACCGTCTTAAAGAATTTCTTGGGATTTATTTTTACTCTCCTCCGCTATGTGCCTTTTGTGTTCTATCTTAGTTGCCCTGATTGCACCCTTACATTTCTTATTGCATTCTTTGTACAGTTGGAATGCTGATAATGACCCCTCAGCCTTGTATTTTATGAAGGCCTTTTATATGAATTTTTTACATTGGAGATAAGCTATCCAGGACATTTATTTGCTCTTTTAAATGTATTACCCAATGGGATGCATTGGCTAATGCCCTTATTTAATATGCTCTTAAAGCAAACCCATCTCTCCTCCGCGTTATTTGTTCCTAAGATTTTATCCCAATTAATATCTTCTAGTAAGGTTCGTAGTTTAGGGAAGTTGGCTCTTTTGAAATTCAATGTCTTTGTAGTCCCTTTACGTCAGGGCTCGACAAATCCCAGGCGCCAGGTCGCCATTGCAACTAGAAATTGTGCCCTGGCGCCTGGGTTTTTTTCACTGACGGGTGCCTCTGTGTCTGGTGCCTCCAGACACAGAGCACTGTCTGGTAGTCGGGATGGAGCAGGAAGAGAGCAGCTCAGCAGCCTCGGACATCCTCCTCCTTCTCCACACACTATTGGCAGAGCAGCGCCACAGTGTGTGAAACTGTGTGTAGATCGGAGCTGTCAAAATTGAGGCTGAATGTCGGGGTGGGCGGGACCCTGCTTTCCAACACCAGCCGATGGGATCTGGGCGGGCCGATACGTGTATGTGACCCCTCCCCTTAAGCAGCCCAATCATTGGCTGGATAGCTGCCGGGTCCCGTCCACCTCTGACATCACGCTGAATGTGTCGGCTCCTCTCTCTCTCTCTCTCCATACAGTTTCACACAGTGCAGCACTGCAGGGAGCATTCAGTTTCACAGTTACACTATCGGCTGTGAAACCTGCCAGTGTTACCTGCCAGTGCCACCTGCCAGTGTCATCCAGTGCCACCTGCCAGTTCCCATTAGTGGCACCTCAGTGCTGCCTATTGGTGCCCATCAATGCCACATGCCAGTGCCCATTAGTTCCAACCTGAATGCCGCCCCATCAGTGCACATTAGTGCAGCCTATCAAAGCCCATCAGTGAAGGAGAAAAAAAAGTATTTGCAAAATCTTAAAACAAAACAAAAGTTGATATATTATTTTTTTTTTTTTTAAATATGGTCTTTTTATCTTGGCATCAGGCATGAGCAATTCTTATTGTCCAATGCCCCAGACATGCAGTTCTGGGCGCTGGGCAGAGGATTTAAATAACTGGCTCCTAATTTTTTCAGCTGGCTCCTAGATTCTAAGCAAATTTGTCAAGCCCTGCTTTACGTTTCCTATTTGTGTGATTTATACTGAAGCCAATTGACCTGTGATCGCTGTTCCCTAAATTGCCCCGTATTTCCACATCCGTGATCAGGTCTGTATTTTTGGTAATCAGGCCTGCTTTACAGGGAGAAGAGAGAGATTGTTCTCTGTGTTTATTGTCAGCACAGAGCTCTAGGCTGTGATTGGACACAGCCGATCAGTAGAACCCGGGGTGTGAATCAGTGGCTGGGACCTGCTGACAGACTCCCGCTGGGTGTAAATCTGGAGGCAGGCAGTGATGTACGGGTATGTTGCTTCGTCTGGAGTACATGGTGGGGGGTCCACAACATAATATACAGTACTGAAAGCTCCACATTGGCATCATATTCACCAAATCAAAATACACAAATACATTTCCAAAAAAAAAAATGACTTCTAATTGATGAAGTGTGAAAAGATTCTCATTGGCTCATTTCCCTCCAAAATGTATCCCAAAGAAATGTGCAAAATATAAACTTAGAAACTCATCTTTATTCCAGGAAATGTTTATTTTTATCATTACAAATCATCCTTTAAAATCTTACAATTGTGTAGAGAAATTAAAAAAAAAAAAGAAATTTCAAAAACTATATATATATATAAAATATTTTTGTATTGAATTTTTTTTTTTCTGATTGTTTTCTGTTGTTCTATTACATAATAATTATCTTATCACCAAAAATTAAGACTTCGATTTTATTTAGAAAGGGGCCTAAACTTGGGGGCTCAGTTTGCCTCCTGACCGTATGTCACCGGTAAGTCATCTCCTACGTCCAACGCGTCTCTTCCCAGTAGGGGGCAGAGCGATGAATATTGGAGAGAAATTATCCCTGGTGCCACACATCCACCGAGTCCTATGTTGGTAATAAGAGAGACCTCAGCTTGGGTTCCCGCCATGTCACGCCTCCAATGTGTTTTGCCCCCCCCCGCCCATAGCTTTAGTCACGGGGGTTCCACCATAGGACTCTGTGGATCTGCGGCACCAGAGATCTTTCCTCTCATCCTTCCAGTGATGAGCTCCGGCCCTTGGTGGCACTCCTACCATGGTTGCAGCATTACCCACTTTACTCCCCCGTAGTGATTGAGCCTGAACGGCATACTAAACAAACCGTGTGTCACAGTGATTGGGGAGAAATGCGTCGGACATAGGAGAGGGTCTAGTAATGAGTCTGTTTTCCCTTCTCAAACTATATTGAAAAAAACTCCAAATGCACAATCACCATAAACTGCAAATAACTGAATATTTCGCTGGTCTTCCTCCAATTGGGAGATGAGAAGCTCTTTGCTGACAAAGTCCCACCATGAGCTGCAGCGCGTCGGCTCGTGTACAGACAGGCGGCACTTCCACTGCTTTTTTTTTTTTTTCCTTTTATATCCGACAAGCTTTATTGCAAGTATTACAAACTAACAAAGCCTTACTATGTCACCATTAAGAGCCTCTCCTGCATCTGATACATTTCTTCCCAATAGGGATCAAGTGATGAGAGCAATTGGGGGAGAAATGCGTGAGAGGCATCTCCTCCGTCTTGTATCTCCTCAACAATAAATTTACCCAAATTTTTTTTCTCTTTCTCAAACTTTATTAGAAAAAACTAAAATAAAAAAACTCCAAAATGTACAATCACCGGAAAATGTTAACTATAAGAAACGATAATCTCCTCCCACCGCACACCAACTGTCTCAGAATAGACCAATCACAAAACACGACCCTCCAGACACTCTGGAACTCGGAGCCGCTCACTGCAGGAAAAGCAAAAACTGAACACGGCGCCATGCCGGGAGGATCCCCGGTGTGGTGGGACCATCTCGTGGATCTTCACGTCCAGCTTCCACCGCCTGAGGCTTCTGCTGTGTCTTCAGAGCAGTAAAGGAGGCTCCGCGTGGAGTATGAGGCCTCTGGTGACGGGGGGTGGTGGAATGATTGACCAGCACCATGCGCCCCTCTCAGATTCGCTTGTCTTCCTCTGGCGAGCAGATCACAAGCTCTTTGCTGCCAAAGTCCCACCAGGCCGTCATGTGGAAACCCATATTGGACAGGACAACCAGGTACTCCAGGAAGGCAAAGATGGTGTACACTACAGAGAAAAAGAAAAAAAAATAGGATTTTTATAACAGCTTACCTGTAAAATCCTTTTCTTGGAGTACAGTGCCTTGTGCAAGTATTCGGCCCCCTTGAACTTTTCAACCTTTTGCCACATTTCAGGCTTCAAACATAAAGATATAAAATGTTTATTTTGTTGTGAAGAATCACCAACAAGTGGGACACAATTGTGAAGTGGAACGAAATCTATTGGATTTTTGAAACTTTTTTAACTAATAAAAAAAATGAAAAGTGGGGTGTGTAAAATGATTGGGCCCCCTTGCGTTAATACTTTGTAGAGCCGCCTTTTGCTGCGATTACAGCTGCAAGTCGCTTGGGGTGTCTCTATCAGTTTTGCACATCGAGAGACTGAAATTCTTGCCCATTCTTCCTTGCAAAACAGCTGGAGCTCAGTGAGGTTGGATGGAGAGCGTTTGTGAACAGCAGTTTTCAGCTCTTTCCACAGATTCTCGATTGGATTCAGGTCTGGACTTTGACTTGGCCATTCTAACACCTGGATACGTTTATTTGTGAACCATTCCTTTGTAGATTTTGCTGTATGTTTGGGATCATTGTCTTGTTGGAAGATAAATCTCCGTCCCGGTTTCAGGTCTTTTGCAGACTCCAACAGGTTTTCATCCAGAATGGTCCTGTATTTGGCTGCATCCATCTTCCCCTCAATTTTAACCATCTTCCCTGTCCCTGCTGAAGAAAAGCAGGCCCAAACCATGATGCTGCCACCACCATGTGTGACAGTGGGGATGGTGTGTTGAGGGCCATGAGCTGTGTTGCTTTTACGCCAAACGTATCGTTTTGCATTGTGGGCAAAAAGTTGGATTTTGGTTTCATGTGACCAGAGCACCTTCTTCCACATGTTTGGTGTGTCTCCCAGGTGGCTTGTGGCAAACTTTAGACGAGACTTTTTATGGAAATCTTTGAGAAATGGCTTTCTTCTTGCCACTCTTCCATAAAGGCCAGATTTGTGCCGTGTACGACTGATTGTTGTCCTATGGACAGACTCTCCCACCTCAGCTGTAGTCCTCTGCAGTTCATCCAGAGTGATCATGGGCCTCTTGGCTGCATCTCTGATCAGTCTTCTCCTTGTCTGAGCTGAAAGTTTAGAGGGACGGCCAGGTCTTGGTAGATTTGCAGTGGTCTGATACTCCTTCCATTTCAAAATGATGGCTTGCACAGTGCTCCTTGGGATGTTTAAAGCTTGGGAAATCTTTTTGTATCCAAATCCGGCTTTAAACTTCTCCACAACAGTATTACGGACCTGCCTGGTGTGTTCCTTGGTCTTCATGATGCTCTCTGCGCTTTCAACAGAACCCTGAGACTATCACAGAGCAGGTGCATTTATACAGAGACTTGATTACACACAGGTGGATTCTATTTATCACCATCAGTCATTTAGGACAACATTGGATCATTCAGAGATCCTCGCTGAACTTCTGGAGTGAGTTTGCTGCACTGAAAGTAAAGGGGCCGAATAATTTTGCACGCACCACTTTTCAGTTCTTTATTTGCTAAAAAAGTTTAAAATATCCAATAGATTTCATTCCACTTCACAATTGTGTCCCACTTGTTGGTGATTCTTCACAAAAAATTAAAATGTTATATCTTTATGTTTGAAGCCTGAAATGTGGCAAAAGGTTGAAAAGTTCAAGGGGGCCGAATACTTTCGCAAGGCACTGTACATCACGGGACACAGAGCCACAGTAATTACTGTCTGGGTTATATGGCACCTTCACTGGCACACCCTAGATGGGAAGTTCAATTCCCCATATAACCCTTCCCCTTAGCGGGAGTACTTCAGTTTTGTAGTAAAGCAATACACATGTAACAAGAAAGAGGGGAGGGACCTCTGTGTCCCGCGATGTACTCCAAGAAAAGGATTTTACAGGTAAGCTGTTATAACAATCCTGTTTTCTTTATCGTACATCATGGGACACAGAGCCATAATAGTAACTATATGGGATGTCCCAGAGCAATGCGATCTGAGGGGAGGGAGACAAACAAAAGTAGGGTGCAATCAGACCTGAAGGCCTATACTGCTGCCTGCAGTACACTGCGCCCGAAGGCAATATCCTTATACCTCCTTGCATCCACCTGATAGAATCTGGTGAAAGTATGGACTGAAGACCAAGTTGTGGCCTTGCAGATCTGAGCCATGGAGGCCTGGTGATGCACTTCCCACAAAGCACTAACAGCCCTAGAGGAGTGCGTTTTAACCTGGACAGGTGGAACCTTCCTGTTCAAGCCATAAGCTTGAATAATTACCTGCTGAATCCATTTGGCAATAGTGGATCTTGATGCTGCCCGTCCTTTCCTAGGACCTTCAGGCAACACGAACAAAACATCCATTTTCCAAATCTGAGCAGTCACCTTCAAATAGATCTTGAACGCTCTCACTACGTCCAAAGAATGTAGTGACTTTTCTTCCGTAGAACAGGGTTCTGGAAAAAATGAAGGTAAAACAATATCCTGGTTTAGGTGAAAACCTGAAACCACCTTTGGCAGAAAGCTAGGATGAGGACGCAATACTACTCTATCCTTGTGAATGATTAAATATAGCTTTTTACAAGAAAGCGCCGCCAACTCTGATACCCTTCTTGCAAAAGAAATGGCTACCAGAAAAACTAGCTTCCTTGTCAAAAGGACCAAAGGAATGTGTCTTATCGGCTCAAAAGGCTGTTGCTGTAACTAAATTCAATTCCCGAGGGTTCAGAAGTGCTCTAACCGGTGGATTAAGCCGCATTACCCCCTGTATAAAGCTTTGGACCAAAGAATGTGAAGCAAGCGGACGTTGAAACAATACCGAGAGCTGGCCCTTGATAGTACTCAAGGCCAGCTTCATCTCTAAGCTCATTTGCAGAAAGGCAAGGATTCTACCTATGACAGGGATATGCAATTAGCGGACCTCCAACTGTTGCAGAACTACAAATCCCATGAGGCATAGCAAGACTCTGACAGCCACAAGCATGACACCCAAAGGCAGAGGCATGATGGGACTTGTAGTTTTGCAACAGCTGAAGGCCCGCTAATTGCAGATCCCTGGCCTATGCCATACTTTATATGATGCCAACCCCTGGATTCACACCAGGAGATATACGCCTTCCAGACTCTATAATAAATGACTCTGGAAGCTGGCTTCCTTGCATTATTCAAGGTAGGTATCACCGAGTCTGAAAGCCCACGATTCCTTAGAACGTGGGTTTCAATAGACAAACCGTTAAATTAAGCATTTGTAAAGTAGGATGGATCACGGGTCCCTGCGATAGCAGGTCTGGACGTGGTGGTAGGGTCCATGGGGCCCCTACAGCCATCTTTACGAGCTCTGAATACTAAGATCTTCTGGGCCACAAGAACCACTGACGTCCTTTCTTGCCTGATCCTGCAAAGAAGTCGAGGTAGCATCAGAATAGGAGGGAATGCATAAATCAGGGATAACTGATCCCACGGGGTCACCAACGCATCTGTTCCGCATGCGAGTGGATCCCTTGTTCTTCACACAAAGTTGTTGACTTTGTTGTTGAACCTGGACACAAACAGATCTACATCCGGGATCCCCCATCTCCCCCATAGCCAGGAAGATGTCGGGGTGAAGAGACCATTTCCCCGGGAGCAACTGCTGGCGCCTTAAGTAGTCTGCCTGCCAGTTCTCTACCCCTGGAATGTTGATTGACGGCACAAAATACACTGCACGTTTTTCTGCCCAGGTTAGGATATGGTTTACCTCTCCCTGGGCTGCCTGACTTCTGGTGCCCCCTTGGTGATTGATATAAGCCACTGCTGTGGCATTGTTGGATTGAATCCTGACAGGAGAATTCTGTATCCTGAATGTCCAGGCCCTTAGGGCTAGACGCGCTTCCCGAATCTCTAGAACAGGGATCCTCAAACTACGGCCCTCCAGCTGTTGCCAAACTACACATCCCATGAGGCATTGTAAAACTCTGACATTCACAGACATGACTAGGCATGATGGGAATTGTAGTTCCTGAACATCTGGAGGGCCATAGTTTGAAGACCCATGCTCTAGAATATTGATGGGTAAGGTCCTTTCGGTTCTGGGCCATTTCCCTTGGACAGATGCTTCTTCCAGGACTGTCCCCCCAACCTGAAAGGCTGGCATCTGTTGTTACCACCTTTCAGGTAACCGGTAAGGATTTCCCCTTCTGCAGATTCTCGGATGTCCTCCACCAACTGAGGCTCTGGTGCACTTTTGTTGACAAAGGCATTGGAAAATCCAGTTCCTGAATCTTCTTGTTCCAGGCCGATAGGATACTGTTTTGCAGCAGTCTCGAATGCAACTGAGCGTAGGGAACTGCTTTGAATGAAGCCACCATCTTCCCCAACAACCTTATACAAAAGGTGAATAGAAGGCCCCTTCTTTGCCCTGACCCTTTGGACCAGCTCCTTTATGGTGCTGATCTTTGCCTGGAGTAAAAACACCTTCTTATGGGCTTTATCTATGACCAGACCCAAGTACTCTAATCTTCTTACTGGCTTTAAAGAAGATTTCTCTAGGTTGATGACCCAACCTAGGAATTCAAGGTAGTTGACTGTGGTTACCACGCTTTGATCCAAGCGGACTACCGACCGGTCTATTAAGAGCAGGTCGTCCAGGTATGCTATTATTGTTATACCTTGATTCCTTAATCTGGACAGAGCAAGGGCCATGCGTTTTGTAAACACCCGAGGTGCAGTAGCTAGACCGAAAGGTAGAGTTACAAACTGAAAATGAAGTCCTTCTACTTCAAAACGCAGATACTTCCGGTGAGCGGGGAAAATAGTAGTAATAGATGTTGACTGATGCCAGAAGATCTCCCCCTTGTAGGACGGAGACAACAGATTGGATAGATTCCATGTGCGAAAAGAGCGAATCTTCAGGAACTGGTTTAGATCTTTGAGATCTAGAATGGGTCTGACATCTCCATTTGGTTTTGGTACTGTGAAAAGGTTTGACTAAAACCCCAACCCCTGCTCTTCCATGGGGACCACCATGATCACTTTTTGGGACAAAAGTTGGTCGAATGCTAAAAAGAGAGACTTCTTTTTCTCTGGATCTTTGGGGACATTTGACCTGAGGAAACAAGGAGATGGGAATTCTCGGATCTCTAGTTTGTACCCTAGAGCTATTGTGTAGGCCACCCATCTGTCCCAAAGTTCTTCCTGCCAGACCTTTTGAAAACTGCAGAAGTCTTCCCCCTACTCCAACGAGCGGCAGGGCGCCCCTTCATAAAGAGGCTTTAGCGTTCTGTCTTGTAGATTTCCTCCCCCAGGTCCTCTTTTGTCCCTGGGGTTGACCCTGAAGTTTTCCTCTTGAACCTGACAGTGGAGGCCGTCGCGATTGCCTGGAGGCCGATGCCTCTGGCCCTGGAGAAAAGGCCCGGTTAAAATGAGGGACTCTTTTTCTTAACTGTCAAAAGGGTACTTTTCCCACTTGATATTTTTTGGATATATTTGTCCAAATCCTCCCCAAAACAGCCTTTCACCACGGAAAGGAAAACCAGCCAGGAGCTTTTTGCATGGCTCTTCGGCTGACCAACCTTTTAACCATCAGATTCTACGCTTATGTACAAACCCAAGCGTAACGCAAGAGGTGTGAAGAATAGAATCTCAATAGAAAACACAAAGCCGCTGGCAGCTCGGATAATTCCCAGGCCTGCTGTTCAGGAAAAACCTTGAGTACTTGTTTCAAATGATCTCTCAAGGATTGACATACCCCCAATTGCCGCCCCCTGCAGGTTGAGCCGCTGAACCTACCAGAGAGAAAATGTTTTTTTTTAACAGGAATTCCAACTTTTTATCGGTTGGATCCCTAAGCATTTGAGCGTTGTCAACCGGACAAGTCAAACTTTTACTCACAGAGGATGTAGCAGCGTCCATTGCTGGTGTAGCCCACATCTTTGTCAATTTTTCCTCCATAGAATAAAGCGTTGAAAACTTTTTAGGGAGGGAAAAAGTGCTTATCTGGGTGACCCCACTCACAATACATAAGCTTTTCTAGTAATGAATGGACAGGAAAGGCACGCAAAGGCTTGAGGGGGCTGCAATGAACCCCAGCAAGAAGTGGGCTCTTCAACCGACGCTTAAATGTGGAGCAGGACCATTTCAGTAAGAGAATGCACCAGCAACTTCTCAGCATGTGAAGCTGAAGAAGGCCCTTCCCCACTCGATTCTTCGGAAGGGGAGTCATCAGCCTGTTCACGGTCCCCTGATGGGGGGATTCATCTTCCCCCTGCCAGTGTCCCTCTGTTTGGGGATCCTGGGTGGTAGAAGGGGGCCTAATGCATTTTATTCCACTCCATGAAGACGTGATTAAAGCCACTAATCTTTCCTCCAATCCACTCATAACTGAGGAGAAAACCTTCTCAGTTATATAGACAGGGGCTGAAGTGTCGGAAGCAATTTCAGCCCCTGATGGGTCACTCTGACCAGCCTCTTTAGTATGGGATGGTGTTGCTGGGGGAGGGGTCCTTAGGACCTGAGAGCGACTCCTTTGTGTCTTTGCGGCATTTGAACCACCTCTTCTGGTCATAGGGCCGAGCACAAACGCAGAGGTACCACCAAAAAAAATGCACCCGCTGCTGAGCCAATAGTCCAGCAACTGCCGCTGCTATTAAGCTCAGCCTGATGCTTAAAGTAAATGTTAAAAACAAAAGTTCTTGGCGCACAAATGGAAAAAACCTTTTGTAGAGAACGCTTTATCCAAATATAAGGTTAATTGTTGTCTCATAGAGGGCCTATAATTAGTCTCAATGTGCAGCTGCTAGACCACTTTGGACATGGTGGAAGAAAGCAGAAATTGAACCATCAGAAGAACAGCGCATCAGAGAGACTCATAGTCTGATGTGAAAAGCATAAAAACAATTTATTAAAATGAAAAAGAAAAAAACTCAATAAAAGACGTCTGATCCTCCAGGGATCTTAAAACCTTTACATCAGTCAATCACGACAATAAAACAAGCTGTTTGATAAAGCGCATGCGCGCGAAACATGTTAGCAGGCCGGTCGGCATGACAACAACCCCCCTCGCTACGGAGCCTTCCACGTGACCAATAGTGACCCGCAACCGTTCGGGCAAGCGAAGCGCTGCGCTCCAAGCCTCTCCAACACACAAGGTGGACGCCACCTTGTGTCCAACTTGGATTAACATCCTTCAGCGCTTACTGCACCTCCGTCCCGGAGCACAGGGAGCAGGATTGACCCTTTTTCTTCCACTCCTCCAGCTCAGCGTGACGGCGCCCCAGCCCTACAGTCCAGCCATTAACAAAAGTGAGTGTCTTTTGGGAACTCAGTTCCAACCATTTATTTACACCTATATACGAACTTCACTGGTTCCCCCTGCCTCTGGGAGATAATCACCCACAATCATTCAATCTACGTGTACAATAGACTACACTAGCAACACAGCCCTGTTTTTACCAACATCTCAAAGTTACGAGTAGAAGATCCCAGGGTTAACTTATCATCAAGCAACTGTTGTTTTATTGTCGTGATTGACTGATGTAAAGGTTTTAAGATCCCTGGAGGATCAGACGTCTTTTATTGAGTTTTTTTCTTTTTCATTTTAATAAATAGTTTTTATGCTTTTCACATCAGACTATGAGTCTCTCTGATGCGCTGTTCTTCTGATGGTTCAATTTCTGCTTAAAGTAAATGTGCCTGGGAATGCCAGTGTCACCCACTCACATGCCTCCCGTCCGCTCTTTGTCCCTCCTTCAGCTGTATGCACCCGAAAAAAGGTGCATTTTATAGCTACGCAGCCTGGGTTGTGAACGCTGAAGCGCACTGACGCCAAGCCCCGCCCCCTTCCTCCGACCACCTATCGCGCCCCCCCCCTCCCTCATCTATTTCAAAATAGAGCGTTTTCCCACACGAGCGGACTCCGATCCTGGCCGGACTGCATGGAGGAGGACTGGGGGGAGGAGGAGGAGAGCTGCCGAAGGGCACTGCCGTAATGGTGGCGGGAGCGGCGCGCTACACCGCCGTCTAATGCTATGCTCCCTCTGCCTGGAGGAGAGCTACCTGAGGGGTGATATTCCTGGGAGAAGAAACCCCTCCCCCCCTTTCCCACGACTTTACCTGGAGCCTGGGCCGGAGGAAGAGTGCAGCTTGTGACACAGAGTGAGACTGACAAGCATGGACAGGTATGGGCTCTTCACAGCCCCCGGTGGTGACTATAGGCATGACAACATTTACTTTAAAGGATAAAACCCACAAGAATTAGAAAAATTCTTTAGGAATCTCCCTTCCCTTATCCAGCTGCAGGATTCTGCGGCAACAGACCCAATCTTCACCTCTCACGGTGGGCTCCATTAGAAAACCTTCAGGAACCGGTGCCCCTTTTTATCGGGGGATCCACAGCCCTGGGCCTGTAAAGCACCCCGCCAGGAATATGGCTGAAAAAAAACAAATACTGGATCTCGGGGTCCAGCTCTCTAAAAAGAGAAGCGTTACAGCCAAAACCCTGTTTCTTCGGACACGAGGCCCGGGTAACATTCAATTCAGCCTGGAAAAGACACTTTGAATGGATCCGGTTGCATGGATTGCCCCAGCAAGGAATATTCCAGTGGAGCTCAGCCCAGCACATCTTCACTCGTGACCAACACCTAAGACACAGGCGAAAAAACTGAGGTACTCCCAGTAAGGGGAGGGATTATATGGGGAATTTAACTTCCTGTCTAGGGTGTGCCAGTGTCCAATCACCTGAAGGTGCCATATAACCCAGACAGTAACTACCGTGGCTCTGTGTCCCGTGATGTACAAGAAAGAAAACGATGAGTTCCTCGAGATCAGGGACCAATCACCACACATAGTAAGACATGTAACAATGCCCCCCCCCCCAATCTACACCTTCCCGCCCCTCAACCCTCCCCCTAATCTACACCTCCCCGCCCCTCAACCTTCCCCCTAATCTACACCTCCCCGCCCCTCAACCCTCCCCCTAATCTAAACCTCCCCGCCCCTCAACCCTCCCCCTAATCTACACCTCCCCGCCCCTCAACCCTCCCCCTAATCTACACCTCCCCGCCCCTCAACCCTCCCCCTAATCTACACCTCCCCACCCCTCAACCCTCCCCTAATCTACACCTCCCCGCCCCTCAACCCTCCCCCTAATCTACACCTCCCCGCCCCTCAACCATCCCCCAATCTACACCTCCCCGCCCCTCAACCCTCCCCCTAATCTACACCTCCCCGCCCCTCAACCTTCCCCCTAATCTACACCTCCCCGCCCCTCAACCCTCCCCCTAATCTAAACCTCCCCGCCCCTCAACCCTCCCCCTAATCTACACCTCCCCGCCCCTCAACCATCCCCCAATCTACACCTCCCCGCCCCTCAACCCTCCCCCCTAATCTACACCTCCCCGCCCCTCAACCCTCCCCCTAATCTACACCTCCCCACCCCTCAACCATCCCCCAATCTACACCACCCCGCCCCTCAACCCTCCCCTAATCTACACCTCCCCACCCCTCAACCCTCCCCCTAATCTACACCTCTCAGCCCCTCAACCATCCCCCAATCTACACTTCCCCGCCCCTCAACCCTCCCCTAATCTACACTTCCCCGCCCCTCAACCCTCCCCCTAATCTACATCTCCCCACCCCTCAACCATCCCCCAATCTACACCTCCCCGCCCCTCAACCCTCCCCCCTAATCTACACCTCCCCGCCCCTCAACCCTCCCCCTAATCTACACCTCCCCACCCCTCAACCATCCCCCAATCTACACCACCCCGCCCCTCAACCCTCCCCTAATCTACACCTCCCCACCCCTCAACCCTCCCCCTAATCTACACCTCCCAGCCCCTCAACCATCCCCCAATCTACACCTCCCCGCCCCTCAACCCTCCCCTAATCTACACCTCCCCGCCCCTCAACCCTCCCCTAATCTACACCTCCCCGCCCCTCAACCCTCCCCTAATCTACACATCCCCGCACCCCTACAATTATCCTAATCTGTAGAAAGCAGTAAAATCTCTATAAAATAATACCAATAATTCACTTTTGACAAAATCTTGGGAAAATAAGTAGAAATTTGACGAAAGGAAGCTTTAAAAAAACTGATGGACTGAATTATGCAGCAAATCATCAATTCTGACCTTTTATATAGATCAGCCCCCCCGATGTACGAGTTCCCCCCGTGCCGAAACCCTACCTCCGGCCTCACAGTACATGTTGTGGCGGAAATAAAACACGATGGAGATCAGGAACGCCAGAAGGTTGAAGAGGAAGAGATGTTTCTTATAGGTGTAGGACCTCCGCTCCTGAGACAAAGAGAGGAAAATGTCACCTGTAGGGTCCACAGACACAGGAAGAGTCACCGACACCAAGGGGGTCTCCACTGAGACCGGCCCCCGGGGGGAATTCCTCCAAAACCCTCCATGTCCCAACAGTAAAAAACGTTTATACTCACAAAATACAAGAACGGGAATAGAAAACATGGACTGAAATGCTGGAGGGCTCTGGATGGGGCTGGGGGTCACTGTGGGGGTTGTAAAGGGGGTCACTGTGGGGGGCTGTGATGGGGGTTAGGGGTCCCTACAGCAGACTCGGTGGCCCTGTAAGTGGTGAGGTTTTTGGAGAAGGCTGGGGAGCACTGTAGAGGGCTGGTGGAGGTTGTGGGAAGCTGGGCAGCACTGTGGGAGGTTGGGGGATATGCAGCTTGCTGGAGGCCTGAGAGAGAAGAGACAGGAGAACCCCTGACCTAGAGGATGGGCCTTACGTGCCCCCCAAAGGACGGGCCTCAGAGGACAGACCTCACGTGTCCCCCAAACGACAGTCCTCACATGTCCCTCAGAGGACAGGCCTTATATGTTCCCCAGAAGATGGGTCTTACTACTCCCCCAGAGGACAAGCCCTACATGTCCCCCATAGGACAGGCCCTAAATATTTCCCAGAAAACAAGCCTCACATGTCCCTCAGAGGACGGGCCCCACGTGTCCCCCGGAGAACGGGCCCCACGTGTCCCCCGGAGAACGGGCCCCACGTGTCCCCCGGAGAACGGGCCCCACGTGTCCCCCGGAGAACGGGCCCCACGTGTCCCCCGGAGAACGGGCCCCACGTGTCCCCCGGAGAACGGGCCCCACGTGTCCCCCGGAGAACGGGCCTCACGTGTCCCCCGGAGAACGGGCCTCACGTGTCCCCCGGAGAACGGGCCTCACGTGTCCCCCGGAGAACGGGCCTCACGTGTCCCTCGGAGAACGGGCCTCACGTGTCCCTCGGAGAACGGGCCTCACGTGTCCCTCGGAGAACGGGCCTCACGTGTCCCTCGGAGAACGGGCCTCACGTGTCCCTCGGAGAACGGGCCTCACGTGTCCCTCAGAGGGTGGACCTTACTACTCCCCCATAGGACAGGCCCTAAGTATTCTCCAGAGGACAAGCCTTGCGTGACCCTCAGAAGATGGGCCTTACAACTTCCCCAGAGGACAAGCATTACGTGTCCCCCATAGGACAGGCCCTAAATATTCCTCAGGGGATGGGCCTCACGTGCCCCTCAGAGGACAGGTCATATAACACATGGACCAATTCTGATTTGGGGGAAGGAAGATGTAGTGTGATGGCGTCTTTACATTTCCCGTCTTATAGAGATAATAATTCCCTTCTCCAGGTGTGTGCGAGATTCTGAAATTCTCTTCTATTGGTTGGGAGGACACAGTGGGGGGGGGGTGAGATTGATTGGTGGATAACGCCAGGCATTGCTGCGTGTTAGTGGCATGAAGGATGATGGGACGTGTCAGTCGAGTTTCATTAGGAGAAGGGTGGGGGATGGAGGAGGTCCTCACACTTACCTCACAACTTACAGAAAGTTTCCTGCTCTTCCTCCATATGCGAAGCGTTGTGATCATGTGACCGAGAGAAAAGAACATGAAGAATGAAAACGCCAACTGATGGATCCCTGCAGAGAGAAGAGGAGAGAATGACTGGAAGTCTAAGTGCAGGAGCCAGCAGGGAGTACTAAAGGGTCAGTCATTCCAGCCAGAGGGACTCCGGTAGAGATCCCTATACTATACAGATCTGAGTGTTCCCACCCACTATGGGATCTTCAGATCCTTATGTTACGTTCTCGTTAATATAAACTAATCCAGCAGGGATGATGGGAACCCCTCACAATGGGCACAGCGGGTGTACAGACCCGGGAACTCAGCACAGGGATGGTGGGAACCCCTCATAATGGGCACAGCGGGTGTACAGACCCGGGAACTCAGCACAGGGATGGTGGGAACCCCTCATAATGGGCACAGCGGGTGTACAGACCCGGGAACTCAGCACAGGGATGGTGGGAACCCCTCATAATGGGCACAGCGGGTGTACAGACCCGGGAACTCAGCACAGGGATGGTGGGAACCCCTCATAATGGGCACAGCGGGTGTACAGACCCGGGAACTCAGCACAGGGATGGTGGGAACCCCTCATAATTGGCACAGCGGGTGTACAGACCCGGGAACTCAGCACAGGGATGGTGGGAACCCCTCATAATGGGCACAGCGGGTGTACAGACCTGAGAACTCAGCACAGGGATGGTGGGAACCCCTTATAATGGGCACAGCGGGTGTACAGACCCGGGAACTCAGCACAGGGATGGTGGGAACCCCTTATAATGGACACAGCGGGTGTACAGACCCGGGAACTCAGCACAGGGATGGTGGGAACCCCTCATAATGGGCACAGCGGGTGTACAGACCTGAGAACTCAGCACAGGGATGGTGGGAACCTCTTATAATGGGCACATCGGGTGTACAGACCTGAGAACTCAGCACAGGGATGGTGGGAACCCCTTATAATGGACACAGCGGGTGTACAGACCCGGGAACTCAGCACAGGGATGATGGGAACCCCTCATAATGGGCACAGCGGGTGTACAGACCCGGGAACTCAGCACAGGGATGGTGGGAACCCCTCATAATGGGCACAGCGGGTGTACAGACCCGGGAACTCAGCACAGGGATGGTGGGAACCCCTCATAATGGGCACAGCGGGTGTACAGACCCGGGAACTCAGCACAGGGATGGTGAGAACCCCTCATAATGGGCACAGCGGGTGTACAGACCCAGGAACTCAGCACAGGGATGGTGAGAACCCCTCATAATGGGCACAGCGGGTGTACAGACCCGGGAACTCAGCACAGGGATGGTGAGAACCCCTCATAATGGGCACAGCGGGTGTACAGACCCGGGAACTCAGCACAGAGATGGTGGGAACCCCTCATAATGGGCACAGCGGGTGTACAGACCTGGGAACTCAGCACAGAGATGGTGGGAACCCCTCATAATGGGCACAGCGGGTGTACAGACCCAGTTCAAGGGTAATCCCCCCAGAATGCACATGCATGTAAATTTAGTTTTTGGCCTCAGGACAATAAAGGATCGGAGGATTAATTGTGTAGGTTGGCCTTAACACCAGTCTGGCCGGGCTGTGTTTGGAAGTTCTGCCTGGTCATGTGAGTGGTGAGGAGCACATGACAGGTCAGAACCAGGTCTGGTTGGATGTTTAGGTATCGGCCTTCTCTGAGCCAATCAGTGGAGTGCCGGGGCCCACTGAGGAGTCTGGGAAGGGGGGTACTTAAAACAGATGTGGGTCACGTGTTCGGGGTTCCGGAGTTGTTCGTGAGGCCCGTGTGGTCTGTTCTGGTTCCAGGACCGGGGTAGCCCTGTGAGGGGTCCTGGTCACGGGGTGTTCGACACCCCGCAACATGTTCCTGTCAGTGGCCCCTGATAGACCCGTCTGGTGTGGGGTGAGGATCCGTCCGTTCCCAAGTCTCGGAACCGGCTGGTCCGAGGCGCAGTAACTGAGGGAGGATTCAAGGTGTCCGGGTGTCCGGGTGTGCTCTCGGCTTGGAGAGGCACCGCAGCTCATGGAAGTGATCGGGGAGGAGTCTTCGGAGGAGGGCCGGCAAGTGGCATCCTGAGAAGTGTCTGGATACTGAGTTGGGAAGGACATTGACGAATTCACACTTTTCCAGTACCATTGAGGAGACGGGAAACGTTTCAGGTACTGAGGAAAAGCTTGGCTAGAGATCTGTTCAGCCTTGAAGTGCCCAGCTGCGAGTGGCTACTCTCTGGGTGGAATTAGAGACTTTACTAAACCTGCAGTTCAAGGTGCCTGAGTTCTTCACCCCGTGCCCTCTGTTCCCTAAGAGAGAGACTGTGTTAATTGAGAGTTATTACTGCAAAATAAAACCTTTTAAAAAGGACATCATCTGTGTCAGCGTTCAAGTCGTTGGGTATCAACCCTGGGAACCCCTAGACGTGGAAGAACGGGCCAGGAGAAGGTAACCGGTAAGCCCATAAAGTCAAGGCCGCCCTGCAACGGGTTCTGGCCGCTACACACACAAAGCGGGAATCTGAATGGCGGAGAAGGCAGCCTTACCGTGGTTCTCATTGGACGATACGTAGGTCAGCAGGAGAAGGCAAAGGATCTCCACCACGTTGAGCAGGAAGTTGAGGTAGCAGGCCCAAGAGGACACTCCGGTGCCCACATAAAAGTTCAGGTAAGCCACAGCCACCAGAAGACGGGGTGCAGAGTGCAGCCCAATGGAGAACCTCCAGACGTACCGCTGTGGGGTGACTCCACCAATCGCTGCACTTATGGAGGGCAGGTAGTTGGGAACCTGGAGAGAGTAAGCAGAAAATAAGGGGGGTCAGTTCAAATCCCCACATCCCCATTGTTTCCATAGATAACAAGACCCCCAAAGTGAAGACTGCGCTCCAAGATGTCAAACCAGGATATCAGGGCAAAAGCCATGGAAAATACGGCACCCAGAGGGAACCATACACCAACCAAGGCCACTAGATGAGACCAACTGGTCTAAGAGAAAAAGACCAAACCAGACAAACCATTGTATAAAGATATCAAGGAAACACGAGACGCCTCACAAGGTATTATCCCAAAGGGAGAGTCAAAAGAACCCTCGGGGCCGAACATTGCCTGGGGTTGGGCCTGACTAACAGACAGAAAGCCCAAAGCGGACAAAGAGGTCCATATGGACATCGGGAAGGTCTAGGGCCCCAGCTGACAGAGCTGCTGATGACTCTAATGACTACGAACCTACAAGGGGCCCCAGGATCCTGGTGGCAATTCCTCCTGAGAACAGAAGTTAAATGCCTCCTGAGACGCTAGGAGACTATGGGCCGAGGTCACCTGAGACAACCGGACGGTCTTCATGTGTGCCTTTGGGAAGCCAAAAACAACTAATCCCAAAGTGAGAGCAGACCCCAAGTCCTCACACAACAGGGCAGCTGGGGCAGAAGATGGCTGGAGGTGAGAAGAGAAGTCACTATAGGTGGGTAGTGCATGCTGGGTAGAGGAGGAGTTATAAAGGGGGGGGTGGCTTACAACTTTTTCTGCTTGTCAGTCTCTGGATCTCCAGTAAGCGGCAGTATAACCCATCTGTTGTTGGGTTCCTGTGTTTCCCAAGGGGCATTGGAGGAATCCACCTTAGTGATAATGAGCTGAAGCCATCCTCCTTCATGGTCTGCAGCCTCCTCTACCTTCATGGTCTGCAGCCTCCTCTATCTTCTCCTCCAGCCTCCTCTATCTTCTCCTCCAGCCTCCTCTATCTTCTCCTCCAGCCTCCTCTATCTTCTCCTCCAGCCTCCTCTATCTTCTCCTCCAGCCTCCTCTATCTTCTCCTACAGCCTCCTCTATCTTCTCCTCCAGCCTCCTCTATCTTCTCCTCTATCTTCTCCCCCAGCCTCCTCTATCTTCTCCTACAGCCTCCTCTATCTTCTCCTCCAGCCTCCTCTATCTTCTCCTACAGCCTCCTCTATCTTCTCCTCTATCTTCTCCCCCAGCCTCCTCTATCTTCTCCTCC